>NW_026542594.1:145370898-145983739 GCF_028750875.1 Macrosteles quadrilineatus | reverse complement strand
GAACCTCGAATAAAATATATAAATAATATATCTTTAATAATAGTTTGATATATTCAAATATATATTTAAAATATTACCAAAAAGCAATGCAAAATATAAATTAAATATAAGTTTTGAATATATAAAATATATTCATAATATATATTGATCAAATAAGTATAGAATCTATAATATACATATTTTATATGTATATTTTTCCTATTAAATATTTAAAAAAATTATGTGTTGAGAATATTTTAAATATATATATATAACATATTTTTGAAACTATATTATATATTTAAAGTATTTATAAATATATCTTGAAACACGTCAGATATTTTTATTAATAAAATAATAATATATTTGTAGAATATATAGCCTATAAATCTTTTATAATTAGCAAATAAATAATTTGCATCTTTTTGTTTTTTATAGTGTCTATCAATTTATACATGCATTATTTGTATGATAACAACCATTGCAACTGACGGCCACTCTTTCACCATTTGAAAACTAATGCTAACAACAGTCACAAGTAGCTGAGAGGTAAGGTAAGAGACTCATAAGTCGAAGGACCCTGGTTCGAGACCCACCCGGGCTAAAAAATTTTATCCAGTAATTTTTTCAAAATTTGTTTTTATGAACTATTTAATCAATTTACTCAACTGATAATTGTGCTTTTCATACTAAATCTTCATTATTTTATGTTTTTATGTTTAGGCCCCATGGGATGTTTGAAAGAGATATTAAATACATTTTTTATTTAAATATTATTCACTAAAATATATTATTGGAACATATTTTTTTAATATTTAATAGATTCAAAAACATATTTTTTATATATTTAATATATTTTAAATATTATATAAAATTGACATTAATACACACTTGAGATATATAAAATAGATTTTAAATATATTTATTCATATATATTTGATATATATTTGTGCTACTAGGGTAGATACGACATAGAATTAAAGCTCACTCTCAACATATACATGCAAAACAATATTAGATCCAACACCAAAACGAAAAAAGTAGTTACGGAAATAGTTATGTTGTGTAGTTAAAGTAATTCTTACGTACTCCATACGTGATCTTAGTAGTTTTTGATCTTAAGTTAACTATGGAATCCATGGGACTCATTGTTTTTTGCCGTTGTTGCTGTCTATATATGTGCTGAACTCGACCCACACCTGTTGCTCGTATTACTGTCCATAGGCTTGGCTCACACATGTAATCTTGTTAACAACAAAATGTGCTTAGAATGAACAACCCACTACAGTTATGTATTCCTGCACATGGACACATTGCATAACTACAGTGTAAACAAAGAAATAGAAGCAATGTTTTATTTGCGTACTATCATTGACTTTTTTATGCATTGTTACAACATTTTTACGCATACATGTATTTTTCTATCATGGGTGGGCCAAACATTGATTTGTGTATAAACTGTCAAAAAAGAAACGCAGTTACGAGACTCATGGACATTATTATCACAGCTCTATGATCATGTAGGTTAAACTGTTTGTAGGAAAGAGAGACTCGATGTTCTCAAATCTTCTCAACACGCACATTTATTATTGTATATTATTATATTGGTTTATTGGAATATCATAATGTGAAATTTGCATTGAGTATTTGCCTAGTTATCAAGTCCTGTCAAGCCCATTAGTTCACCAGTGTATATATTCTATAATAGACACATGGAGCTGTCACTGCCAGGAATGTCACATACAAGGTTTAGAGTAAGGATATTGATAAAGCTACTTTGTTACGAATAATATACGTTTTCCTATAGTGTCTTTTCATGCATAATCATACCTGTGTACAATCTTAACACCATAAAAGTCCAGGCAGAGATGTCGTCGGTGACTGTGGTAATGTTTATCCAAATAATAAATTGTCAAAGCTAATTTGAAATGAGTGTATAGTACGTTTACAGTCAGTTGTTAGTTCCACGTAATATTGTTGAAATCTAAACGTTGAAAGTATAACCTATATTAATTGCCCTACTGTTTATATGCAAATATATCATTAACATTATTTACCTACAACGGTTTTTAAAGTAGCCGTTTCACTAAAGTACTTAGAATTGACAAGTTTCTCATAACAACATTGTTTACTTTCCGGGTAACGGACCAATGAAGTTCAAGGATTGAGAGAGAAGAAGTAACATTGTAATGATTCAAACGTCAACTAAACTGCTGTTTAGGCCAATTTAATTGTTGAGAGGTGCAATTATTGTTTGGTACAATGTTTCGTTGCACCACTGTCAGTGGCAATGAGAGGTTGTAAACGAAAACATGACCTCTCTTAGAAGTTAGGGTTATAGAATCAGTCTTTATATCCATAATCAATGACATAAATAAAAGTACTACATAGTTGTGTAATAGCTATTTACATTACAAGTGTAGTAAGAGCGTTTTTACATCACGCAGGTGAATGTTGTGCAACGAGCGAAGGCGAGTTGCATAATTCACCGAAGTGATGTAAACACGCTCTTGCGTAACGTGTAACGTACAAGATTTTACCTGACCCGACAATATTCAGGAGGTCACGAGCAATATTATACTTCATTATCAATTTCACTCATCTTCTAACAGTAACGTTCATTTACAAACAAAAGCTAGGTTAGGAAAATTCTTCAAAGCATAACAATAAAATTCTGACACAGCTGATTTCTAGCGTTGAACGTCTTTGGCTCCATAGAGGTATATTTTTTAAGTTATCCACTCAATGTTATTTAAATGGGTTTCATTGCATCACCGAGTGAGTTTTTTTTCAACTTTACATCACTCGAGAAGTAAGGAAGTTGTATACATCACGCTTGGGATAGGGAAGTTTAACATGGCGGGTTAGGTAAACTATTTATTTAATTACTTTGGATCAGCTGTCTGAAATTGTGAAATAAGCATTTAGCAGTTCTGACTGTTTACATTAAAATGTCAACGCAAAGGTAAACAAAGTTTGTGAATTTTCTCATGCTTCCATGGAGACCAATTAATATTAACTTTTGAAAACCTCACCTAAAAACTTTGGACATCCAAGGGGGCGTAGCCCGAGAGGAACATAGAAGTAAATAGTCCTATGACATTCCAAGGTATGTGGACAATCTTTGTGCTTAATTTGGCTGTGTCGGTTTGTTATTTTAGTCGTGGCAGCCGGACAGATAGACAGACAGAAAGACAGACAACGCTTGCATTTTTTTTATATACAGTAAATTTATCATCTGTTATTGTCACAATATATCCATTTACACACTTCCAAATGACACATAGATTTGATAACATAATATTCAGGACCCTGATATAAATTAAGTGACAGAATATTGTACATTCATTGACAAAATCAGTTCCAACATATAACTTAAATGGCATATTGGCTACCACTACAGTATCATGATTATGAAGCTTCCTTGCAAATGTATAGTACATGTATCCATACATTATTAAATAGAGAACCGTGTACCCAAGAATGTCCAATGGACTTATGGACCTGTCATGCTCAGGACTGTGATACACAATATTGATAGTCAAAATACAACAAAGCCAATCCACCATGTTCATATTACATATTGGCTGCTATGTCATGTCAGTCAAATTAATAGCCCTGTGATATGTAGAAACAGACCTGTCACTATGAACACCATGTTGCACACGAACTATTTATTTAATACGAATTCGGACAAAGCTGCTTGGAAACATGTTTGTGTACTTTAAAAATCTTGTAATGATTTGTGACTCAGTAAATCTGATTCAACTTGAAATTAAAATTCAACTCAAAATGGTGAACATTTTAATTCTTTAAAGTTAAATTACTCAAAAAAGGCTAATTTATGAAACACTTCCAAAAGCACTTTTATTTTGAATTTTTTATTCCCTATCAAACGATATCATGTTTTAAGAGATCGAATGAGAAACAGCTGAAATATTACGATTCTTAGTTGTAAAATGGGGCAAACCTAACTAGCATATGAATTATTCTACCCAATTTTACAACTAAAAATCTTAATAGTTCAGTTATTTCTTATTTTATCTTTTTGAACTTGGTATCGTTTGATAGGGAATAAAAAAGTGTAAATGTAAAAGAAACAAAATTGCAGAGATCTGGTTAAGAAAGCGGTTTTGGAAAACATGTTATTCTTGATTTCATCTTCATTTTGACCCAAGGAATCACTACGTAATTTATGTTCCCACCTTTTTTAACACTATATATATACATTATTATATATATATTATATCATAAATCAAATGGCAAACGTGATGGTCAAAGGTCTAAATTGACTAGAATGGAGCATATACGTTACCACTAGTAAAAGTATTGATGGAAAATGTAGAGTTCAGTTGAGGCAATATCTGCAGCCACCAGTTGAACACTAATGTGACCAGACAGATGGGTGAAACCAGACTCCGTCTGACCGCACCAGTTAGGCTTCGAGTTCTTCTAAAATGGTTGGCTAATATTAACTATTCAAGTAACCATCTAAAACATCTAGTTTAAAATAGATAAAACGCATAGACATCAAATTGTGTTATAATCAGTTTGATCCTGTGTTAAATAAAGATAACAATATGTTTATGTATAAATTCATCATACATGACTGACACTAATAACTCTCAATTGTCTATTCCTCGGTACAGTTTGATTATTGAACGTTTTGACTCTTAAAAAAAAACAGTATTCAAACAAGTTTAACTAATAATGGCATAGCAATGGTGAGAGTCTAATAACACAAGAACCACTTTTATGAAAACTGATGATTATTGTTATGCCACCCACCAATTAAGGTTGAAAAGAAAAATAAAATAAATTTTACAATAGATGGTAGGCCTAATACTGTTTGTTGCAATTTAAATGACACTACGCGATATATTATCAACTAGGTGAAACCCGTCGAAATCGACGGTTAGGGGCCTCCTCGTTTATATGGTCGTGTGGCTTCATTGGCAACAAATAATGCAAATGAAATAGCAATGTGCTATTTCCAAAGAGAAAAACATACTGTAAATTGGCTGTTACGTAAATATTGACGTTTACATGCATTGTTAATCAACGTATCTTATAAACGATAATGTGATCTAGTTTAAAAAGAATATGACCTTTTTCTGTCGTGACAGTAGCTGCTTAAATAGTATTTACTCTTACAGCCAAAATATTGTGATACTTTCAATAATGTTACCAACGCAGTGAGCCACGGTCCGTAATATAGGTCACTGCAAATAATTTGTCAAGATAGGTACCATTTTAGGCAAAGTTTTTGTGTTTGGATGTTATTAGACGCGATAAGAGCACACTGAACTTCTTCTTCTGAGAAATATAAGCCGAATCATAAATGTGACAATGCGAGTTTGAGCATTTTGTAACTATATGAGGAAGCTACATGGTATTTTTTAGGCTGCTGCTTAGTACACTTAAGAATATATTTTTTAGAGATGAAATACATTGTTTTTGTTGCTGAGTAGCGCTAGTAAACATGCACAACCCTTTTCGTTAGTCTAATAAAATTCAAAGGCTCCCTAAGAGTTCAAGTTCTTATTTGTATACATATCTATATTGTTTACACTAAGATGAATGAATACATCAAAGTAACCTCTCTGAAAAGTCTGCAGTACATTGCAGTTATCCAGCTTAATGACTTTCTAAATCATGCACAGATTTCTACATAAATATTGTAAAATATTTTATCCAGTTGCTGTAAACCACTATTAATTTAACAAAATATGGACACGGCTCAAATGGGCACCGTGCCCTTCTGCACTTGTATTATTTTGTATTGTATTACACAATCGATGATTTTTCCAATGATTGAAAACATGTATGACAATAATCTCATGAACCTATGATGATCTGTCTAGAATAATATGATAAAATATAGGGAAAAGGTGTGAAAAAGGCAGACACAAACCAGTAAAATAGATATAAGATAGTTCAATAAGAAATAATTGTAAGAGTTATTGTGATAAAAGGATTTTCCACTGATTTGGTAATGGAACTTTATATTGCAACACATGACATGATACAGAAGAAAATCCAGTTTAAAATCAGAAAATAACATTGCAAATACTTCTTTTGGACTATTCAGTAACTCCCATTAAATGTGTGTTGTTTAAAATACAATTTCAAAATTAACAGCTGTTTTATTAAAAAGTATTATCCACATTGACAAAATGTAAACAAATCTGTGGAGGGATCCTTAAAGGCTTCTGGGACAGAGACCTAATCGAATTTACTTTTTTTTTTTTTTTTTTTTTGATAACTCATCTACACAGACCAAGACCTTTCTTTTGACACCCCTACCAAGTTTCTACGCCCAGCCGTTCTCTCAAATTAGTGGAGACAAAGTTTCCAATTAAATATTTAGATTCCCCCATGTTAATCTTATGGGAGAAAATCCAACTTTGATGGAAGAGCCTGCCCAAACTAATAAAGATATCAAAAAACTAAAAACACTTTGCAAAACTACAGATGAGGGCAATTTTTTTGACACTTTAATCATCAAAATCGTTCTGTTTACAAAAATCGGCTTAGCGTATTATATATACAGGGTTAGTAAAAAGTGTGGAGACCCCCTGTTATTTTTTTAACGGCCCATACTAGAAAGACTAAACTCGGCACACCTTTATAGCATGTTATGAAGTACTTTTTGGGCATAACCGTCACTTGGTGTACATCCCCAAAATGGGGGATTTTGGGGAAAACTAAAACATTTCAAATACAAAGACCTATCGAGTGACCCCTCATTTTGAAGGTCCTGGTAAAATAAAACCAAAAAAGCAAACTAGAGGTCTTTATCTCAAATCAGTAAAAAATGGCAGCCAATTGAAATTCTCAGAAGTTGAATTTAACTTGCAGCTTTCCAAGTCTGGCGACCCCCTGTAAATTTTGTAGCGGCTCACACTAGGAAAACTTAACTCTACACACCTTTTTGGCATGTTATGAAGTACTTTTTAAGCCTAATAGCCACTTGCTTACCAAACCCAAAATGGGGGATTTCGGGGGTAACTCAAAAGTTTTAAATGATAAGCCCCATCAAGTGACCCCTCATTTTGAAGATCCTGGTAAAAGAAAACTAACAACGCAAACTACAAGTTTCTATCTCAATCCAGTAAAAAATGGAAGCTGATTGAAATCTTTAGAAATCGGAAATAATTTTATATTCAATTGGCTGCCATATTTTAATGTGTTAAGATAGAGACCTATAGTTTGCGTTGTTAGTTTTCTTTTATTATGACCTTCAAAATGAGGGGTCACTCGATGGGGCTTATCATTTAAAATTTTTGAGTTTCCCCCAAAATCCCCAATTTTGGGTTTGGGAACTTATGAGAATTTCAATTGGCTGCCATTTTGTACTGAACTAAGATAGAGACCTCTAATTTGAGTTGTTGGTTTTCTTTTACCAGGACCTTCTAAATGAGGGGTCATTCGATGGGTCTTTGTATTTGAAATTTTTTATTTTCCCCCAAAATCCCCCATTTTGGGAATGAACACCAAGTGGCGGTTATGCCCAAAACGTACTTCATAACATGCCATAATGGTGTGCCGAGTTTTGTTTTTCTAGTATGGGCCGTTAAAAAAATAACAGGGGGTCTCCACACTTTTTACTAACCCTGTATAGATGGCATGTTCAATAATTGTTGAGATAAATATTTGTCCTACAGTCAACCAAAAAGTGGGGTTCCTTGCACTGATTATAGTACAGAAATCTGCTAATTGCTGCATTTACTTACTTTGGCACACACTGTTTACTTTGTCGCGCAGTTTTTACATTGTCGCACACCAGTATTCCAACCAAACAACACAAAATAGCGTGCGTTTATTATGCACATAGTGTACGCTTGTAAATAGGTTGGCAACACTTAAAGATATTAAGACTACGATCAGCTGGTACAGCGTTAATGTTTGGATCTAACCTAACCTAAAACGTGTTGTACAGTGTTTGAAAGACTAAATATTTATATCCTTTATAGTTTGAAAATTGTCTTACTTCAAAAAGTACTTTGTAAACTTAGTACCAACCTGTTGCTAAAATATTTTAATTTTTCCATTCAAAGATAGTAGGCCCCAATATCAACTTATTTAAAGTACGGTTGGCAATGAGATCACGATACAGATAATATGAGATTAAATACATTTGTTTAAATAATATTCTGCTGATTGATGCTATGTTATTTCTTGGTTTTCTGATCAATGATTTCGTTTCAGAAGTGGGGAAGTAGAAATTTCACCAGAATGATAAACTTGACAGGAGGTAATGTAGCCTAGTGGATTGGCAACCCGTACTTCCGCCCGAGTGGTCAGTTCCGCTATTTTTGGCGGGTAATATTAATGAGCGGTTGTTATCGAACCTCCTTAGAGCGTAGCAGCCTCTGGTTTCTCCTATTAATGAAGTGTTCAGATTTTAAGGTAAATAAATATGAATAAACATTCACAAAATTATCTGTTTCATAAATATATGTTGTATGTATATGTTATGGTTTGCATTGCCAGCATAAAATTTAAAAACTTGCATCCTTCTAATAAAAATTAAATGGGGAAACTGTTTAGTTTGAACAGAGTTGGAATAAGATAAAGCATGTGACATGCACTTAAAGTTAATTAGTATATTTAGTTATTTAAAAGACGTTAACCAATGCTTGGTTACAGGGTACAATACAAACTAAATCCACCCTCGATATCAGCCTTGCTCATCTGCCAGGGCATGCTTATATCTGTTGGAGAGCAAAGTTAAACATACGCCTCGAGCCACGACGCCTCCAAGTCCCAGTGTTGTTAATGCGCCAACTTGTGTCGTTTGGATAACAATAGCTCACAGATTATCACCGTCACCGTTATAGATACTTAACTTGCTACTGAAATACTGTATATACATCGTTTACTACCAGTTAACACTCGTTTTATAACAAAAGTTTTACAATACAACTAATAAGGACGGTGCGATTAGACGTAAAGTTCATCGTCCAAAGTGAAAGCTAACTTTTGACTCCTAACTGTGTATAGAGTCCATGTTTTGTATGGTAAAAAATTATAACATTTTGAGCTCGGCTTTTGGGGGCAGGTGGATTTTAAGTTAAAAAAATTTCAGTTTTTTGCCTTTTTTAAATATCTAGATAACATTTGGTTTAGCACAAAATATTATTTTCAAACATAATTTGCGATAAATTTTAAACAAGAATTTTATATCTATAATGTTATTAAAATGAATGGTACAGAGTTACAACAGCTCAAAAATTGAAATTGTTTGAGTATTTTGAACGCTTTAAAACTTGAACACTTCTCTTATTAACTTTCACTACCAAAAAAAATCATATGGGAATCTTTGCTTTAAAAAATTTGCTTTGGTATCAGCACTACGAAAATTCTTGTTACTCATACACCTTCATATGGCTCGATGTATGAGTCGTTTTTTACGCCAAAAATGAATATGTAAAAGAAATCGTAATATTAAAAAGTTTTTAAATGAATAGGCTATAGAATGACAATAAAGAAAGGTAACTGAAAGTACACTAAGAATAAAAAATGTAACCTGGCTTGATACTACTAATGTTACATGCCTTGCATAAGTGGCACAAAACAGGTAGATACAAACCTATATATAGATATGACAGAGAGTTGGAGTCAAGAGCCATTTTGTGATGTCACATATCATGGTCATTCTACAACCTCAAACCACTTCGCTAAATCTACAGTGTTTTCAACCTGGCTGTGTTGAGTTGCACTCGTTCCTGATTTTGTTACGCTGTAATATTTGTTGTTTGTTTTATTTTCAGTCATTCTTTTAGGTAAAAGTATGCTTAATAAGTTTCATTTTAGTTAGGTAGATTAGTAATTGTTTTTTTTTTTTTCAACATAAACGGAGTGTATAGTCAATGTATCTCCCAGCGCCCTGACTAAATTTGATTATTTTGAGAAGATGAATAGACAGCAATGACACTACAAACGTAAATGTTACAATTGCGTTCTTTAAAACTCTATTCCTACCACTAAAAAGATTCGTTGTCAAAATGAAATTAAAATCAAAGATCCAACAAGAACTCAGATTAATATTTTGATATCATTTGATATACATCCCATCTTCAAAATATGAAATACCTATAAATGGTTTTCAATATTAATAAAACGAAAACGCTAAGTACCATTTTAAAGAAAAAATTCTATAATGACGTTGAGAGAATCATCTGCAAACTGCACTCGAATCACTTACGTGTAGTTGTCACAGCTGTGATGGTCATTTGTAACACAACCTAGGAATGCTAAACAGTTACACCGTCATGTGAACCAGTGTTAATATCTTGGATGGAATCACTAATGAGCCAAAGTCTGTATATTACAGACATAATAGTTAGGAAAGCTTATTTTAGTCTCAATTATTTTTTCCCGACTAAAAGATCCAACACAATTGCATATATTCTATTAGACACCAATGCTCTTACAGATTTGATTTCTGTAAGATTCTGTAATTTTAAAGATTAGGGTGTAGGTGTAAAACTCGTATAGGCAGGGGCGTCATTTGGGGGGGGGGGCAGGGGGGGCATTTTCCTCCCTGGTTCCTGGGCTGGAGAAAAAAAATATGTTGTACTAGTTAATATTCAAATATTTTCTCCTGTCAAATCCTAAAAAGCATGGCAGACAAAAATCTTGCCTCTTCTTCTTCAGTAATTTGAAACAAAAATATTATTTTTTAGTGTCTCAGTAGCACATTCAAATTAATTGTGTCAAATTATTTTATTTATAATAAAGTTTGACTTGCTTTTGAGTACTTAAATAATTGGGTTTTATTTAAAAACCAAATTAAACTGTTATAAACTATAGGCTATGAATACAACCGTATTCATTGCTATAGGCCTAAATGTTGTACAAGAGAATTTGGTCATAAATCTAATAACACAAATAATATTAATACACCATGAAACTATTGATCACGTATCTTAGATGACTAACTTACCAACATATTATTATGTTTCTGTCTGTTGTCAATAATTGTTAGTTTCATTAATTTTCTGCCTAAATTTAAATAAATTTTACTCGTAATTTTGTTTTTATTCAAAGTGCTTTTGACAATTAAAATAAGCTTAAACCCCTCTTTTTTGTTTCAAAACTGCCAAATTTTCCGGGGGAGGACCCCCGGAACCCCGCCCCTTTCGCTGGGGGGTATTCCGTAACCCACCGGTGTTTGCCCCCCCCCCCCCAAGGATTTGGTGAAATGACGCCACTGCGATAGGTTATTTACGATATATATTTACGATTAAATATCAAAACTATATTGTGTAGCACTGTAATGCAATTTGGAATGTGTAAAATATCACATTAGACATATTTCTAAAATAAAGACACAACGACTATTGAAAATTGTGGGTTTCGCCGTCTGATAAAAAATAAAGTGTCTTATTGCTTGTATGTGTATTTTGTTATATTATTGGGCTTCTACAAACTGAATGCAGTTTACATTTTGGGTTAGTTGTACTCATGTTACATTTTTAAATTCTGCTCAACTTATTTATAAAATATGTCGGTATAATAACCCTTCTATAGATAATATAAACGTGATTGCAGGAAAACATGAACCAACAAACAAAATAGGTTTACCGGCAATCACCGCACACAAACAATGACAGTGTGTGGGTGATGTTGAATGTAATTAGCTTTTTATTGCGATTAACAACACCTCCCTCGGTGTTTGTCGTATGACGTTATCAGTTTTGGGTGGATTGTATTTACATTGCTAAAAGGAACGCTTTAATCAATGTATTTTACAGTACGTACTAAACATACGTAATAACCCTATGAACATTAAATGAAACGAGAGAGATATTGTAAGAGTTATACCTACGCAATATATCTGTAGTAACAATTCAGGCTATGAAACAATACTGTATCAAATGCTAATTTATTTTCTATTTACATGAAGTTTACGGAAGTTAACAGTTTATATGCCTACAATGGTGCACTATGATGTACAGAGGTTTACAAAAATTGTGTAGTTAAAAATCATTAAAGGATTTAAGCTATAACTCCTACCTTAAATCAATTGTTTACCTAAAATTATTATAAATTGGTTTAAATACCTGTTTCTAGTAATCCGGTATTCAAACCAATTTATATATTCAACGTAATCCGGAGGCTAACATCAAAAATAAAATTATTACCTTTCCCATATAAATTTTATGGCACCATCAATGGAATCATCACTGATCTTTTAATATGAAGTTGGTTTTGACAAAGTCCTCATTAGCATCTCCATCTCGGATCCTAGTTGTCATTTGTCTTTTTAAGAGGATCCAAGTCACAGAACTGACCAGAGAGCTGTGTCACATGAAGCAGTCACACGCTCTTACTCATAGTCCGGCCTGTGCGGTTTGAAAGAATTGTTCCAATGAATTATAAAATGCAGTTCATATCATAATACAACATTACATTCTAACAATGGTACAACGCAATTACAATTTCTAACTTAAAAAATGGTTTCTCAGATTACAGTACTTTAATAGAACGAATAAAATAATTGGGGTTTCTTGATATTAGGTTGAATTTTTTGTTTTGTTAAATAATGGTTAAATTTAATCTCGTTGTATCAGCAGAGGGTATGCAGAGTGCTGCTAAGCCTTTGTCAGGTTATATGGCGCTTCCCGTGCTGCAGCTTCTATTTACTGGGGCACTGGACCGCAACACTAGCGCACTAATTTGTGTCGATGGTCCACAATACGGCACGGCATGGAATATTATTATTATGATTTACGTAAAGTCATTTTAATACCATTATCAAGAGATCCAATTCAGCTTTATAATCTATATTATAACTATTATAACCAATACTATTAGATTATAGACTAATATAACAATAAAGTAGTTAACGCAACGATTGCGTAAAGATAGTGTTAACGACAAGAGTAGAAGATTTAAGGCACGAGGCTTGGCGAGTGATTAAAAACTTCTACGAGTGTCGTTAACACTATTTATGAGAGTTAGCTCACGACTTCACATCAAATACGACATTCTACGACAGTGTTTTAATTACAAAAAATCACTACTCATAACTTCTAAGAGAGGTTGTGTTTTCGTTCATAAACTCTCATTGCCACTGACAGTGATGCAAAGAAACATTGTACCAAACACGCACGTAATAATTGCGCCACTCAACAATTAAATTGACCTGAACGGCTGATTCGTTGAAGTTCCAATCATTATAATTTTACTTCTTCTCTCTCAAACCTTAAACCTCATTGGCCCGTTGCCCGTGTTGTTATGAGTAAAACTATGCTGTTAAGAAAGTAAACAATGCGGTTATGAGAAACTTTTCAACTCTAAGAACTTAACTGAAACTGCTACTTTGAAAACCGGTCGTAGGTAAAAGGAATTTAATAGACGCCGGATAATTTAAGGCGTTTAACTTTAGTTTTATTATGTCAAGTTTTAAGTTTGTAAAGAATTGACCTGGGTATCAAAAACTGGCTCAAATTAATTTTTACTTTTTTCATACAGATTAAATCAACATTGCGTACTACTCTATTGGTTTCACGTCCTATGCATTTCCAAAGTTTCGTAAGCATAATAAGTATATGATTCTAAATACAAAATTTTAATGACAGATTTTCTTCATTAACTGGTACCAAAGATTAAAAATTTACTACTTTCAAGCTCCATATCTCGCTTAATATTCAAAATAAATAATTTTTTCTTATATATTTGTATCTCTAGTTTTTAGTACAATTGAACAATAACAAAAAATAAGACATCAAATTTTTGACCAAACACCCTTATCTTCTTGACCTTCTTGACCTTCTTGACCTGTTTAAATATGATTAATAACATATAAAAAAACATACACACCTCTATAGTGTATACGGTCGTTTAAAGTAAGTAGGTTTGTATTATTTTACCATTAAGAATACAAACAAGGTAATAAAAAAACTAAAAATTATTTTTATCTTAAGGTGAATTATATCAGCAAAATATTAATGGAATTAAACACTTGTTAAAAACAATATTTTTAATTAATTATGAAGTATATATCTATATAAAGTTTCTTTTTAGGAATAGTAAACCTACTTCCAAAGGCAGACTTCCAAAGGTCGCGAGTTTTGGCTACTGCCATTCTGCAGTTATTGCCTTTCTGTCGAGACTTTATCGAAGGAGTCGTAACTGACTGGGAATACTTCCAAATGTATCAAGTTTGCTAGTTTGCATTCTCAAAGTTTAACAAGCATCAACAATGCTGTGAACCACTCTCGACAGTGTTAAGTTCAGCTTGGTGTTAAATCAGTCAACTAGTCAACAGTTGTATTATAACCCTCCACGAATAATAGACTTGATGAGACAGGCTAAGACTAAATAATTAAAAACCATCGATATACTTAATATACAATAAAGGTGTTCTCTGTGACGTCCCTTTCCAGCCGTCTTATTTACCTCATTTACACGACTGAGGTGTCATTTAAAGGCTATAACCCAGCACACCTGCAAATAGTTACGAAAAGGGTGATTTTTATTAAGGACTTCGCCACCGTGCACATCAAACCCCTGGCTTAAGAGGAAATACTGGAGGAAATAGTCCTACAACAGCCGCAGTATGGTGTCAGCTGTCAGAAACGTCACGATCACGTTACGTGCGTTTTTAGGTAACTGATTGCGGTAGGAGAATAACTCTTTATAGTGTGGATATAAGATCAACAAAATTATTGTAAATTAGTAGTTCTATTCACCTAATAACTGTTCCAAACCAACATAATCTTGAAAAGGTTAATGGGTATTGCACTGGACTCATTTGTCTCGGAAACTAGTTTGGACTCTATTAAAATGCGCAATATGCGCACGCGTCGCCATGTAATAATTATTACAAACTACTGCAAATATATTGAGGAAACGTAACAGTAAAGCAGTCATATCTAACTCTAAGAAGAATAATGCAAATGAATATATTCAAATAGGATACCTTATATGTGAGATTTACTGACGATCAAAAATAAAATTACAAGAACCAACAAGTTATGTACAGTATTTGGGTTGAATCAACTCGGATAGTGTTACAAAGTCTCTCCAGTCTTACAACTAATATTTTAACTAATAATTAAGGACGTCTATTCCCCCTTTTACTTTCTCATAGTATCGAGAAAGTAATGTTTTCGTCAAAATTATAGAGTTCGAGTTTGACTGGATGTAGATATAACGTGAGCATATAGTGCCAAATATATCTATAGTGCAAAATCCATGGTATCTCCAGGGGTTTTTTTACTTTATTTTCATTTTTTTTTTATTTTGATTTATAATGGTTATTTTTCTATAAAACCCATTAAATAACGGGAAAGTCAGATTTTCTCGATAATTACCCAAATGCTGTTGATTCTAATTTAGTATTAGTCCTTGAAATTATGAACAAAAAACTGAAGAAGCCTCGTTCCTTTTAAAAATTACAGTTCAAAAGCTATTGTAAATTATGTTATTTTCCCATAAAAAAAAAAACATACAAGAGAGAAAATCTTTTTAGCGAATTTCCCATATAGGGAATAAGCTATTACCGTAGTACTCATGGTAAGACCTGGACGCGGGACCGATTTTTTTTTCGTTTTGAGGTCCCTAGAGGCCAAAAACACCATCCGTTCAAATTCATATATATATATATATTTATATATTTATATATTTATATATTTATATATTTATATATATATATATATATATGTGTCCGTCAGCACGATAACTCGAGCAAAAATGATCCGATTTGGATGAAATTTGGTACAAATGTGTAAACGTACGTTTATTCGAACGAGTTCGCGATCCAGCATGATCGGACCATGGGAACGGGGGTTTACGGGGGGTTTTATGGGGTAAAAATAGGTTTTTCCTATTTTTGACCCAAAAAACATAAAATTTAGCAATTTCTTTCCAAACCATTTTGTAGAGCTTAAAAAAACAAATAATTTAGTATATTGAAGCGTTATTATGTGCCTAATAGTTACGGAGAAAATTCCAAAAAATTGTAAATTTAAAATTCCCATGTTATTCTTATGGGGAATAAGTAAACTGTTGTAGTTTGCTTGTTTGTGAACATATTTTGATCAAATTTGGAAAATGTTTTTATTTCTCACTACCTATTCACATTTTACAAACAAAAAAAAGTTTTACCCTCCTTGATGCAGCAAACCTAAGTACTTGTTAAACTAATTCTATTTAAATCAAGAATAAATGTTATATTTTTAAGTAGACATTTCAGTGTAAATCCAATCAGTCAAATGGAAATTCGCTTAGTCTGCAGGTTTGCTGCGGCGGGGGTATTTTTATCTTGTTTTGATTGAAGTTAGTATGTGATGGGCCTTATATTTCTGACAGTATGAACAAAGTGTAACCCCCATTGCTGTAATATTACGGTTCAAAAGTTAATGTAACTTATGTTATTTTCCCATGAAAACCCATAAAAAACGGAAAATGAAATTTAGGAAAAAAACAATTCTGATTGAAATTTTTTCTTCTTATAATTCCATCCAAATTAGTGCAACCCTCCCTTTCCTGTAAAAACTACGGTTCAAAGTTAATGCAATATTAGTGATTTTACCTATTATATCATAGTTAGTTACTCTCATCGCTTACCCATGATAAAGGTTGTTGACAAGCTAATGGGAGAAAGTATTGTCAGATTGCTAATACTGTTTATTTACTCATGTACAAGACACATTACATCAATGTCAAGATAAAAGAAGGAATGGTGTATCCAGTGATTTGAGTTTGATCGGAGTCAACACTAAAGGTGATCATTTGGTGTTGTGTTACCAAACCTCGGAGATCGGTGATATGTGAAACTGTAACCGAATTCCCAACTCCATTGATCAAAAGGGTGAAGCCCTTGGAAGCGCAAAATCAATGGTGGGATTCCGGCACAATATTGCTGAGGTGGAGGACCAACAATAACAACACAAGAGCTGGCTGGACACAAATATAAATTTATTCATTCTAATATATATATATATAAATGCAACAATGATACTTAAATAACAATAATAAATAACACATTGCCCTAGCCAAGATAATAATTAAGTTAAAGCTTTTAAAACATTTAAAAATTTCTTTAATAAAAATACAATTTAATTTAAAAAATGAAAATCGAGTTAAGTGACACTAGGCGTAAGTGACATTTTGCAAAAGCATTTAGTATACTGACTCAAACAAATTTAAAACAAATTAGCTTAGGTGGCCACCTTATAGAAATCATTTAAAACAATTAATTTAATGCCTTTAGTCCTAGGCCTACATTAAAATAAATAATTTTTACATTTAAACGAACATGAAAACCATTTACACATATCAACAAATGTGGTCGCCTCGCAAAAATATATTCCAAGCGGTTAAAATTAACCGTCAAGGGCGAAAAAAAGGGTTTTACCCTCAATCAAGGGGTGTGAAACAGAATTAAGGAATAGAATTTAAAATTGGAAAAAATATTAAGTAAGTAAATTTAGAGAGGAAAAACTAATTAGTTAAATTGCAGGTAAAAAGATTACAGATTTTGTTATATAAGTTAAATAAAAGCCTAGGTTGAGTGAGATTTCTTCATGATGGATGAGACTCTCCAAATGGACTGGACTGACCTGACCGTAAAACCTTGCTGGCATCCAGGTGAGTTAGCAGGAAGTAGAAGTAGGCCGAGAACATGGTGGCCGCTTCCCAGACACTGCAGCACGGTATTAGGCCGGAGTAGACATAGGCCTAGCTGCGTAGGTGTCACCATCAGTGGGTGGTGGTGCACGGTCAGTGGTGTGACGCAGTCCCATCCGCCCGGGAGAAGGCTCATCGCGGTGCAGTTGTTAGCATTCTAATGGTGGCAGGTTTCAAGTGGAGTCGCCGACCCTGATACAAAGTATAGATCACTGACCTGGCCTAATTAAGCTAACATGTCTCGGAGTCCATATATTTAGGTTGCACTAGGCCTGAATAATTCAAAGGGCGTAAAACATTCTCTTTACCTGCAGTCAGCGACCACAGTAGGGGGAAGTGCAGGGGTCTATGTGGGGATACTGATACTGTGGCTGAAGTGTGGCTGAAATGTGGTTGAGCCTAGTTATGATATCTAGAAAAGCGTAACGCCTGAGGCTACTGAATTTCTCGTCACTATAGAAAGTGAGAGCTGTTTCAAAGAGTGTAAAAAATAAATATTCTGTCAACAAATATTCAGTTGATGCAGACTAGGGTTTGAGAGTAAATGTGTTTGTTTTTTTTTTTTGTTTACATTTTATGTTTAAATCATTAATTCTGTGACTGAATTTATACGAACATGAAAATTTTTTACATATTGGGATATGCAATCTACTTGGTATAAAAGTGTAGTTCGATCCAGTTTAACATTATTTAAGAAATATATTCAATACTGTTTGGGTTTGAATTTTATCACAAATTAAATTGATTAAATGAACTGGATGTTTGTTACAAAATGAATTTCTACCATTCCTGCAAGTCATTCTAAGCAAGTAATTCAAACCAGTTGGTTCTGATATTGCATGATGCACAAATATATTCCTACTCAATAGTAATATAACATTTGTAATATTGTTTGTTTTGGCTAGACACAAAATACAGAAACCAACCACTATTGTCAACTTATTAAAATTAATTGGAACAATTGGTGGGTTTAAAATTTTTTTCGTGATGTTTGTAAACACAATGTCATTGTAATAAATATCCTAGTTTAAGAAATTTGTAACTTTTTCTACTAAATACATTAGTTAGGATTGATTCGCTAAAAGTTTTTTATTGATCTATAGCGTTTTGTTGATGATTCATATGTATACATCCAACTGTGTTTAAAGCATCAAATATGAGCTTACAACTTAAAAAACGGTAAAAGTAGTTAAAATAATATATTATTGGAGAACATGTATACACTGTAACTGTTTTTTGTAGTTTGCATAAATTTAGAAACAAACTAAAACATTGCTTAAACATTTAAGTTGAACATTAACATCCAACTGTGTTTAAAGCATCAAATATGAGCTTATATTTTTAGATTGTTTTACATAGTTATTGTAGGACCACAGAAGTATGTGTTGCAATGTTTTCAACTTACAATGTGTTTCATAATCATCGCACGTTTGGTAAACGTATTAAAAATAATATATTACCGGATAACATGTACACACTGTAACTGTTTTTCTGTAGTTTGCATAAATTTAGAAACAAAACATTTTTTTAAAATTTAAGTTGAACATTATTGTGGAATTACAATTTGCCATGAATAAAAACTAAACAGTGCAACCCCTGAAACATATTAAGATATCTCAGCCATGTATCATAAAAATATAATTCTGCTATGTATTTACTAAGGTTGAATTAAGTTATAAACTCTTTTGCTTCAATATCGTTGCAATTTAAATGTCATCTCTGTTTATATATCGTAAATGAAAGATGTTAGCAATGTATTCACTAAATATTCATTTACTAAGATTGTACAAGGTATTGGTAATATGATTGTAATTGAAACATGATCTTACTTTATATATTGTAAACTTATAACTGTATCTGTTATTGTATTCTTTATTATTACTGTCATTTAAACACTTACTCGAAACAAATACTGTAAATATAATATTTATGCTTCAAGTTAACTAGAAATTCGTAAAAATATAAACATTTAGTTTTGCACAATAAAGTGGTTTGGGTAAAAAAAGACATATATTTGAACAACCTGAGTTTTATTAAGAATAACTTTCTGAAACAGTATACAATTTATATAAATCAAAGTCATTTTGATTACAACGTTAGAACAAATATAAGTAAAAAGATACATATAATGACTACAAATATTTCTCTCAATTAATCTTTTATCATCATCTTTTCTCACCATCAAGTTATAAGTAAAGCAATTACAATCTGTTTTATTGGTAACGTTTAACACAATGTATATTTTCCAAACGGAAATGGTATCCCATTATAAGACAACATGTATCTTAATTTAAAATATGTTAGTAAATGTTTGTCAGCTCAAACAAAAAAAATATGGTAAAATGTTAATATCCTTAATTACTCAAGTACTCTTAGGCGCAATAGTCTGTTAAATGTGAACAATTAGCACCCTTTTATTGCAAAAACATGGTAAATTAGATTTTATGTATAACTTTAATTTACTGTTGATAAAATATAATATAGTTGCTTGTTGTAGGCCTAATAATATTTTTATGCGTAAAAATAATCAATAATTTGTTATTTATATAGGTACATAAATGAAATATATAATTAGGTTATATTTTAAAACTGATTAAAGTACTAATGCTAACAAAAGTAATAATATACCCCTAACAAAATCAATTGAACAGTATAAAATTATAGTTTTTTTTTTTATTATTTATAAATCAGAATGTGAATATTTAGTGTTCAGAACTTTTTCATGCCAACACTTAAAATTATGTATATAGCCAACTCTGTCTTAAAAATACATGTAAAATCAAGTTTGAATTTTAAGGATTAATGTTACTATATCCTCTACAAAATCAATCGAAAATTATGATTGTATTTGACAAATTATTTAAACCACAAAGCTAATATTCAGATATTTACAAATAATATTTTAAGTTATTACTTTAACACTTTTTGATGAGCAATCTCGTTTTCATACACTGGTTAAATCAAATTTGAATGTTTAGAATAAATATTAGTGTATTGTTAACATAAAACTTTGTTTGATGAACTACTTTAACAGATATCACAGTGTCCATATGGTAGAGTATTAACACCATCTGCACATAGGTGGCGTTTGAAGTCATAACCACTCAATGTCAATTTATTCTCCCACTTTGTCTTGACGTCGTGTCTGTATGACCGGAAAGTTGTGTTCATAGTATACCAGTCCTCATTTTCCATTATACAACGGCGGTAGTCTTTGGCACGAAGGATTTTTGATACTACTGGCTTGGTGATTCCTTTGCATTTCTTTATAGGATCTTGTACTTCATCTTCTTTTACGACACAATATACTTTAGTCCTGACACCCAAGAACTCTTGAATGTATGTCCCATTAAGTTCATCTTTGAACTTTCCTAAAACTTTTGCATTGTCAGTCTGGTATGCTGGGTTGTTTTTTGGTAAACTACTAGTGTCAAGATGATAGATAATTGGCAAAAAACTCTCATACAAATCAGGAGTATATACTTCTATGACAAAACTGTCCGTGTCCATATATATGAGGCGTACGTTATCTTCTCCATAGTGTGGGACTATTACCTCGTAGTAGAATTTGTACATGAGTTCTTTGCTCAACTCAAGGATACACATCCCAACATAAAGTGGTTTCTCAAGAACTATGTTTTCTTTCGCTAGATTTATACCAACCATACTTTCAGAAATAATTGTTCGGTGCAAGAAATTTGGTTTTGCGATGAGTTTTTCAGCCTTGCGTTCACTTGTTGTTAGTTTGTAGTTCAATCTTTTTCTCACGTTCTCCATTGTTTTCCCAAAAACTGAGTTGTTATAAAGCTTGAACAAATCCTTTTCAAAGTCATTTTTGGCAGCCTTCCGTAGGTTGGTGTTTAGATCTATGTATGGTTTGAGCCAGGGAGATTGGTCAAACCTTACCACTCTATGAATTTTGGTTACTTTCAGCCCATGTTTGAGTGCTTGTTTTAATATGCGGTAGTGGATGATGTAATTCTTCTTATTTTCTAAGGTGGTTAGTAGTTTGGGGTGTTTTGAGCCAGGTGTTGATTTCCTTTCGCAAAGGAATGGGAGATCTCTGTGCCGATCATGAAGTGCCTGTGGGTATTCCACGTCGACTTCAAGTACGTAACCCACATCGCTCTCATCTGACACAGTTTCTATGTTAAGGCAGTCAACTTCTTCCTTGTCTAACCATCTAAATCCCCCAGTCGGTAGGTACTGAGATTGAGCCCATCCATACAAGTTGTTTGCATCCACATATGTTAAATATTTTGAGCGTTTTGAAGGGTCATATCCTGCACAATACCTATTATTAGCCACTGATCTTCGCTTCATGCACTGAGAAATGCCTCCACGTATGCCATTTTCAAAAAATAGATATATATCATGGTCCTGAATTGTTTCAAGCTTTACATTTGTGTTCTTCAGCATACAGTCCCATGAATATGAAGGCAGGGTTATGTAGTATGCTGGATCCAATTGATGAGATTTGAGACTGGCATCTCTAAAATGTTCAAATATATCAGCAAGAAGAAGGACGTCAGTGAGCAGGTACAAATCCGAGTACTGGCCAAGATCTTTAAGATTGAATGTTTTCCATATGAATTCTGCATGTTTATAGTCGTCATCTGACACTGTTTCTAGTGTAAGTTTATTGTAGAAGGAATCTCTTGGTGGAAGTTGAGTCTCTTCGAGTTTTTCTACAGAAGAGATATATGAGTAAGGGAATACTCCTTTGCGTGTTAAAAGTTTAAACTGTTCAGGATCTGGATATCTTCGTTTTGTTTCGGTGAAACATTCTTTAGGCAGGTTATCAGCGAGTTTTGCTAGGCTTGAAGGAAGGAACCGCAGAATATCTACGAAGCGAAGCTTAAGCACCCCTCTGTTAGCAATTTTGTAGGGAATATACTTTGTGAAAGAAATATATTTTTCTTCTGAATTTGCAATTACAGACACTTCTTTTTCATCGTATCCAAGTTCTTTGATAATAAAATGGGAATCATATGAAAGGTTGTGAAAATAACAGTTGATTGTATTTTGTTCTTGATGTCTGATATTGCAACTTGAATGAGCAGCACCTCTATATGAATATGGGGTGGAATGCATGTGATCCCTTACTTTGGGATCTTTATCAGATGTAAAACCCAGGCCACAAATATAGCACTGGGTTGCAGCCATGTAAGCTGCCTCCTCTGCTGGGCTTAAGGTTGGTGCCATACGCCTTTCTTTGTAGAGCTTGTCCCCAATTTTTAAAACATCTTTGCCAATGGATTCAACAAAGTGCTTTGCTGCATTTGCACCTCTGTATAGACGTACAATAGGATCAGAACTACTAAGAGAATCTTTGATCAAGTATCAGTAAGAATAAGGTTCATGAGTATGGGTAATAGAATCTGAATCCAACATGTCATTTGGAATAAGACTGCATTCAAAGTCAGCATAGATGGCAAATCGCACACGTTGGCTTCTTTCGGGATGCTTAAATGAAATGAATGGATCAGGAGAAAGATCTAGACGAAGTGGAGTTTTTGAAGAGCAATAACGTTGGTGTTCAATCAACCTCTCTTCACCACTTAAACCTAACTTGTTTGGCCTGTTTTCAAAGTAAGCAAAACATCTCTTGCAGACAAATAGTGAATTTCTTGTTTTGCTCAGTTGAGATTTTATTGTTTTATTAAAATCTCGAATGTAAACATAATGCGTGCCTGAGTCTTTGTTTGTCAGGATGAGGAGATCACGATGGTCAGGTAGTTCCTTATTGCAAATCTTCAAAGGATATATTTTGTTATCCTCATCCAGTCCAAAAACATTAATACTAATGTTATTGTCTCTTTCAAATTTTGGAACATCTTTTAACTTAACTGGAAACTCTAGTGACTCCCAATTGTATTTCTTCTCAATTTCCTGTGTGTAGTTTGCAGGGAATCTAGGATCTCCTTGTACAAATTTGGCTAAAATACAATACTTAAAACACATGTTGTCAGTATTATAAACGTTGACTATACTTTTCAGTTTTTTTGGTAGAGGAATGTATGAGGCTCCTTTTAAAGGGTTGTACTTGTTAATGCGGATCTCAAATCTCTTTACTCTGACAAATGACCAACCCGAACCTTTAAAGTCACATTCATCCTTTTCTCTAACAAGTTTATGAAATAATTCTGAGCATAAATGCTCAATATCTGTGGTCTTAAACAATGGCGTATTGTTTGTTTTGAAGTTCTTCAAACAAGTCTCTCCATGCGTGTTTATAAACTCACATTCAAGAAAAATGTTTATCTTCACACAGTTGTAGGTCTCCTGTACTTTTTGTAAAAGGCTTGTCACATGGTCGAAAACAAATGTTAAGAAAAGTGCAATTGTGAATTTCTTGCTGAATTTTCGTTTCAGTTCATATGTTATCAGGCGGGATTGAAATGCCTTTTCTGTGGCCACAAAATCATTCATGTCATTTTCAATCGTGGTGGGTTGTGTAATATGCAAGTCCATTGGCTCATCTGTGGAAATATTAACTTCATATTGAGTCTTGGAGGGCTGTTGAACGTCTTGGTCCATTGGCTCTTCTGCTGAAGAATGGGAGGTAGGATCTTGAACAAAAGGAACAGATGCAATTGTAACCCTTGTGGCTGGACACACGAATTTCTTGTGGTGAATAAGTTTATCTTTGCGAGATACCACAGCTCCACAATCTTTACAATCCACAGATCCTGAAACAAAAATAAAATGCACTCATTAAAAATGTATAAATACATTAATTTTTAGAAGCTTAAGGTGAGCAAGCATGAAAAAAAAATAAAATACAAACAAACAAATAAATTAAATGTAATATTAGATGTCACATCTATCAGTTTATAAAGATTTTTTGTTCAAAGTATTATGAAGCATCATATTATTGTTAGTTTATTAACATGTTTAAAAGCTATCCCTACTTCCAGTTGCAGTACTTTGTGTGACTGAAAAATGGTTATAGGCTATGTTATATTTAACCAATTACTTTTAATTTGTTTTACAATAATCTACATTATGGTTATTTTAATAAATATTCACTGCTAAAATGGTCAACGAAAAAAAAATTACCACCTATAACACCTGAATCCAACTTCTTTTGCATTAGTAGTACGAGAAATATTTGCTATATATAATCATAGTTTAGTGTTAATGACACGAGTAGAAACATTTAAGGTACTAGTCTTGGTGAGTGCCTTAAAAACTTCTACACACAAAGAACTGCAATATCTTTACGTGATCATTATGTAAACTACTATTACCCTACACATTTCAAAAGAATTAAAATAAGGTGTATACACCCTACCCCTCCTAACCAAATTCTTTGTATTGTCTTGCCTATAAATACATTTTTCGTTATAAATTTTCATTTATATAACTGTTTGCTAAGTTTAATTAGATATAAAAATCTAGGAAAATAATGTTTTGCTTTACCTTGCGAATGTGTCTTCATGTGCCTATACAAGTTATTTCTTAATGTGAAGACTTTATCACATTGGGCACAAGGGAATCCTAGCATGGTAGATTTTGACCATTCCTCTTGTTCTTGATTACAGGCAGACACTGATTTGTTAGGTTTTAAAGCTTTGATGTTTGGTGTTGTGTGTCCTGTTTCTTCAACATCTAAAAATAAAATAATGATTATAATATAATAAGTATTTTAATTGTATACTCTTAATTAAGTTATAGCTCCAGAAGCTTATGACATAACCATTAGTACACTAACCTACATAAATTATGATTAGAAATTATGAAATTAGATTATGATGTAAAACATGTGCTGCTTTAAAAAGTTGTACGTGCAACAAATTATGGAATGTTATACTGTTAGCAATTACACAGATTCTTAAAGCAACAAAATTCTGTTGCGACAGGATAAATTTAAGTAGTAAGTTGCATTTATGGTAATATTAAATATTTCCAATTTTGCATTGGTTCCAATGCATAAAGTCATAAAAAACCAGAATTTTAAATTTTTACCTGTTTAAAGCTATGTAGAACAAATGCCATATAAAGACCATTATAAACTATAAAAAATTAGCTCTATTATAAACATCACTAAATTGTGAGCTTAAAATAGATCTTGCAAATTTCAAAAAATATATTTTAGTTTTTGTTAAGTATTGTTTAAAGTAATATAAAATAGACACAATATACTTCATCATATCCAAGAGAAAAAACAATGAAGGTTCGTAAGAGTTGTATTGTGAGTATTGTATAGGTTTGCATTTACACATTTAAAAACTTATTGTTAACAAAACAAATTAGAAATAAATTCTACCAAGTTCATTTAGCTCATGAGAATGCTTTACAATTATATTAGATCTTCATATTAGTTTTACCTGATATATCTATTGACATTTGTATATCTTGGTTTGGAGTGGGAATTTCATTGCTTGCATGGAGGAAATCATTACGTGTTTTCGTCAAGCCATCCATTTCATTGTCAAGTCGTACACGTTCTGTAAAGAAAAATATTCGTTAACTAAAGTCAAATTCAAGCCTTATTATATTAAGCAAATAGCTGTTTTAGGTATCTATAAAAACTATAAACAGGACATATTTACCTCTTATAACTATACAGACTGTATTTGACAGTCATATGTTATGTCATGTTATGTATGCCATCTATCATCTTTACTATTGTACTAAATAACGTGAAAAACAACTTGTTCATTTTTATTTAATCCAAGGATTTATTTTTATTTTACATCAGCTAAACAATCTTTATAGGTACCAACATAGAAAAGGCAAATCATCATCTTTGTACTTGAAGCTATTTGCTATCTCAAATGGTTTTGGGCTAAAAATCAGTTTAAGTAAAAACTGTAAAATCGACTTTTTTCCTTATGTTTTCACCGTGATTGTCAAACTGTTTATTTCTTTAAAACACTGTATATTTTTATATATCAGTGATACACAAATTAATAAAAAATGGTTTAAAAACATCAGTTATTTTAAAGCTTAAATTGTGCAAATTATTATGTTTGAAGAGTTGTTGCTTATGATATAACTTCTAAAATATGTTTCAAATAAAATCTGTAACATAAACATATTGGACATGTTATATTCTAAATGTTTATTTTTAGTATTAGGTGTTACCATTAGCAACACTTGTGTAAGATATTAATAATTTTCGTTAAAGTTAATGCAGGGCTAAATTATGGTAAACCCACACACTTCTTAAGTATTGATAAAACACAAAGCTATGTCCAGGAAGCCTATGAGTTACATCTAGTGTAAAATAACCATGCTCTGGATAAAAATTTAAAAAAAAGTATGTTTAATTAAGTAAAAAATTCAGTTAAAAATTGTTAAAAAAGTAAGCTAGTAATATATTTAGAAGTTAACTAAGTTTATTTTATCAAAATAAAATTTGATTATCGGTTATGGCACCAACCTTATAATGAAAATTCATAGCTCATGCTAAAAATGTATTTAAACAGTTTTACACTGTAAATGTCACACTATTATAACTGTCGTGAAACCAATTTATTTTTTTATTTAACAGTTTTAACACAACATATTTTACTACAACAAGTTACTCTGATTTTGTAAAGTGCTATTGTTCCAAAATAATTCAATTACAATTTTATATAAGCACATTTGAAATAAATTGATGTTTGCAGTTCTAAAACTTGTTGATATTTGTATGAACATTGTGCCAAAAGAATTAGATTTTAAGCACATAATGCTAACATATATCACAATTAAATCAGTGAGTTTTTTTAATCACCATGTAGAATTCATTATTACATTATTTCTTACTCTCATGTAAACAATACAAATTTAATATACTATTTAATAAACATAAATTATTGCCTACATTTATTCTAAATATTTATCAACCTGGTTTTATAAACATAGTTAATTTGATACTTACTTGAATGGATTTTACGATGACGTTGAAAGGCATCTTTGCGATCAAATGTTTTCTTACATTCAAGGCAGGAGAAAATATCAATATCAGATGGGTGTAAATGTTTTCTCATGTGACGCTGCAAACTATGTTTTAATGTAAACTGCATGCAGCAAATATCACACTTAAATGCCATATCTTTTATCTGAAAAAAAAGGAAATTTTAAGAACAGTATCAATGCAACTTTAAATAATTACTAATATGGTAAATTAAAATCTGTTTAAATATGTTATTCAAAAACTAGTATTTTGTACCAAAATTTGTTTAGTGGCCTTTTTTTTATTATTGCCCATTAGTTTTAATCATACCAACAATTCAATTCTTTGCTTTGATATACTTCGACTCTTTTTCTTACTTTAAAAAGAATATTTTTCGTAGTTTGTGGAGTGTCTGGTTTATGTTGCACAAGCACTTGTTTAATAAATGCATGGATTTTCCTAACAGATATAGTAGTAAAACATTTAATAATATCTACTATGTTAATTATGCTAGAACATGGCCTTTTTTACACCCAAACGAAACGACGTTTTCATGAATAATAATCATACTAAGCCATAATGATATAATGCTAGGTAGGCTATTGAAAAAAAACACTTACCTTTTTAATAATGAACACGGTGTAAACTGGTAGCAAACCTTCACCAAGACACTGTAGATCAGGGATGTTACGCACTACCGGAGAGATTAACTCAGCAGCAGTAACGAAGTGAAAGTGATCACAACCCCTAGATACGTCTCTATTTATACCCAACCCCTATCAGTGTGACCTCAATAACTCTAAAAACACCTTAGTTTGTTTCCTGTTATGATCTTATTGTGAAATCACTTGACATTCCTATTAAGTTGCGAAAGCGTTTATATAACAAAGGACACTTCATACTTTCGTTGAAGGTAAGATTTATATTCAGCTATCTATAGCAATGCTATAACGTTTGCTTCAGATTAACTTTTTTAAATGAGCTATTAGATTTTGTACTACGTATCATAAAAAAACACCATCACATTTAACGGCATCCTAAAAAAAAATTGCTGGGAAAATGTCATGTTTAATTTTCAGCTATAACAAATTTGAATGAATGTTTATGTTTTACAAATAAAGGGTACAATTTATTTAAATTTAATTACTTTTACATCCAAGATTATTTGTATAAAAGGATGTCAACATTTTACTATAGGTACTTTTTAATTAAGTTTACAAGATTTAAAATAACATATTTTAAATAAAGATACATGTTGTCTTATAATGGGATACCATTTCCGTTTGGAAAAAAATACATTGTATTAAACGTTACCTATAAAACAGATTGTAATTTCTTTACTTATAACTTGATGGTTAGAAAAAATAACGATAAGAGATTTAGTTTATTTCATATAACTTTACTATTCAGTATGATGATAAAAGATTAATTGAGAGAAATATTTGTAGTCATTATATGTATCTTTTTACTTAAATTTGTTCTAACGTTGTAATCAAAATGACTTTGATTTATATAAATTGTATACTGTTTCAGAAAGTTATTCTTAATAAAACTCAGGTTGTTCAAATATATGTCTTTTTTTACCCAAACCACTTTATTGTGCAAAACTAAATGTTTATATTTTTACGAATTTCTAGTTAACTTGAAGCATAAATATTATATTTACAGTATTTGTTTCGAGTAAGTGTTTAAATGACAGTAATAATACAGAATACAATAACAGATACAGTTATAAGTTTACAATATATAAAGTAAGATCATGTTTCAATTACAATCATATTACCAACACCTTGTAAAATCTTAGTAAATGAATATTTAGTGAATACATTGCTAACATCTTTCATTTACGATATATAAACAGAGATGACATTTAAATTGCAACGATATTGAAGCAAAAGAGTTTATAACTTAATTCAACCTTAGTGAATACATAGCAGAATTATATTTTTATGATACATAGCTGAGATATCTTAATATGTTTCAGGGGTTGCACTGTTTAGTTTTTATTCATGGCAAATTGTAATTCCACAATAATGTTCAACTTAAATTAAAAAAAAAATGTTTTGTTTCTAAATTTATGCAAACTACAGAAAAACAGTTACAGTGTGTACATGTTATCCGGTAATATATTATTTTTAATACGTTTACCAAACGTGCGATGATTATGAAACACATTGTAAGTTGAAAACATTGCAACACATACTTCTGTGGTCCTACAATAACTATGTAAAACAATCTAAAAATATAAGCTCATATTTGATGCTTTAAACACAGTTGGATGTTAATGTTCAACTTAAATGTTTAAGCAATGTTTTAGTTTGTTTCTAAATTTATGCAAACTACAAAAAACAGTTACAGTGTATACATGTTCTCCAATAATATATTATTTTAACTACTTTTACCGTTTTTTAAGTTGTAAGCTCATATTTGATGCTTTAAACACAGTTGGATGTATACATATGAATCATCAACAAAACGCTATAGATCAATAAAAAACTTTTAGCGAATCAATCCTAACTAATGTATTTAGTAGAAAAAGTTACAAATTTCTTAAACTAGGATATTTATTACAATGACATTGTGTTTACAAACATCACGAAAAAAATTTTAAACCCACCAATTGTTCCAATTAATTTTAATAAGTTGACAATAGTGGTTGGTTTCTGTATTTTGTGTCTAGCCAAAACAAACAATATTACAAATGTTATATTACTATTGAGTAGGAATATATTTGTGCATCATGCAATATCAGAACCAACTGGTTTGAATTACTTGCTTAGAATGACTTGCAGGAATGGTAGAAATTCATTTTGTAACAAACATCCAGTTCATTTAATCAATTTAATTTGTGATAAAATTCAAACCCAAACAGTATTGAATATATTTCTTAAATAATGTTAAACTGGATCGAACTACACTTTTATACCAAGTAGATTGCATATCCCAATATGTAAAAAATTTTCATGTTCGTATAAATTCAGTCACAGAATTAATGATTTAAACATAAAATGTAAACAAAAAAAAAAAACAAACACATTTACTCTCAAACCCTAGTCTGCATCAACTGAATATTTGTTGACAGAATATTTATTTTTAACACTCTTTGAAACAGCTCTCACTTTCTATAGTGACGAGAAATTCAGTAGCTTCAGGCGTTACGCTTTTCTAGATATCATAACTAGGCTCAGCCACATTTCAGCCACACTTCAGCCACAGTATCAGTATCCCCACATAGACCCCTGCACTTCCCCCTACTGACCACATTTTTACAAAGTTGTTCTGTAGTCTAGCCTAATCAACATGGTTCTCTAGAGAAAGGTAACATGATCTCACATGAATAAAAGTGCATGAATGTGCTTGCTTACTATTCACAAGTTTAGGACAAACAAAATGGATATTTAAGTTATTATCTTGGCTAGGCTACTGTAATTGACCAGAGCAACAATTTAGGCTAGCAAAAGTTACTAGCACAAACAAAATTAGAACTAGCCTAGAAACTTTTGACATGATTGGGTCCAGACCAGCTCACAGTTAAACACAGAAATTACACAAAATGACTCAAAAATTACACAAAAATGACGTTAACACTTTAACTTGGTCTTTTAACCTTAAACATGAAAATTGGCTCAACTTTTAATATCACTTGTACTGACAAAGTTAACTCAACGAGGCATGCACATTGTGTTATCTAGTGGACTCGAAACTCTCAGAAAACAGTACAATAAACATCAAAATGACTCTATAAAACATTTCTGAACGATAGTGAAACAGTGAAAAATGAAACAAAATGAAATAAGCGAGGACTAGGCCTGGCGAATTCAACTTACCCGTGGTATGAAAACTCTTAGCCAAAGTACGTCATGCTGACGATGATGGAAAGGGACCTATGAAGGTAAAAACTTCAGGGTTCACCAAAGAAAACTCTCCCGGAAGAAAACCCCGTAGTTTTGGAATAATCTCAAACCCAAAGTCTGACAAAACGGGAGCCACAAAATGTCATCCGACGAACGTCCAGCAGACGCGGCCAGTAGTACCAACCACGCAACAAATTAAACAGTGCCGTTGAGCATTGAGCACATACACACGGCACAAAACGACAGCATTCTTCTTTAGGTAGGCCTAATGTTAAAACGTAAAAAACCGCAGTCAATCTGGTTGGACCCTAGATAAACACACACTGACATTTTAACCATTAAGGAAGTGTCTAACAGCAAACAATATTGAATAACATTTCAAATTTTTTTCTGTGTTTGAAACTTTGACTTTGGTATTAAATATTCAACAAACTAAATGGGAACATCTGTTGTTTGTTTAGTATAACTATTTTTTTGTTTATTTGTCGGTCGTCAGTTTTCAAGCCGTGCACGTGCTCTAAATGTTTTCGTGTTTTCGTGTTTTCGTGTGTCCGTCCTGTATATGTATTATTTATTCAACCCCTTACGCAATGCAAATGAAGAAAACTCGTGTTAAATGTGACAAGACTATAGTTTAGTGTACCACTACGCACCTGGCGATGGAGTCATCTCCGAAACGGCCGTAGTGGAATATTACTCCTGATTGCGTTGACGGTAAGAACCATAGATATTATTATTATATTTCCATGCAATCTGCTACACTCAAGAATACTATTTTTTTATTTATTCGTGTGGCACACGATACTAAATCTAGTCTATTTTGAATGATTGTATTTGTCTAACTAATTATGTTTTTACTGGTAATTAATAACAAGTATGAGGAGATAGGTTCCATGTATTCTAGGGTATGCTTAGATAGATTCTTTGGGTGTGGAAAAATTCTACCCTTTTCTCTTCCTTTACAGTATTTAATACCATTTGAAAGAGAATACCAAAGCGTTCACGATCTCGTGTACATGCTATCTAGCAAAGCATCTGGGGTTGCTTTTATCCTACACCACTGCTGTTTTGGATGGGAGCTTTATAATCAATGATTTTAACAAAGCTTTAATTGCATGCAAAACGTGTATCGGTATACTTTAAGCATATGAGCATACGAGGAAAGGTCTAGAGTGTTGCGATTATTATGAAGGTTATTTTTTTTCACAAATAGTTTCCAAGTGATGAGTGGACAGCTTATTTTATCAGCAACATTTTGTCAGTTATTGGATGTTTTACTGTTCCCTGACTGCAAAATTCAAATAAACCATAGTATCTGACAATACTGAGAACTATCTTACATATAAATAATTTTGAAATCAAGTTTTACTTAAACTAGCACCATTTAAATAGCCTTCCCATATTTCAATGTCTTCCATTGAATTATGCATATTATACTTGTTAACTTGGGAGTCAGTCATTCATAACCAATTCCTCTGTAATAATACGAATACATTTTTCAAGCTATTAAGCTTAATGTCACCATTTATAGGATATTTATATGAGATGTGGACTGTTGTAGTGATACAATTAGAAGTACACTCACAGTTGTCTGAGTGGGTAGGCAGTCCATTTCTCTCTGATGACATCATCTGTAGACCACTGGACCATTAGAGAGTTGATTTACATACAATGAGGCGTCCGTAACAACTACTGTAGACTGGTACTTGTTGATAAACTCAGTGGTGTGCGTTAATGAATGCGTTACCATGAATGCTTTGAGTAGAGTTGTTTACAGGGAAAAAACACTTGATAAAAATATTTTTTTTTTAAATACTGGTACTACAATTGATGGTACAAATCTCTTTACATCCTAATAATCACATAGCATAATAGACAGCAGAACTCAATAGCTTTTCATTATCAGCTAATGTAATTGGATGAATCCAGTTGATAGAGTAAAAAAAAATTTAATTGTATTACCCATTCAAAATGGCAAAGAACCCATCTTCCAATAGTTCACAAAGCAAACATAAATATTTTCAGAAAACGCATTATTCAATAACATAGCTAAGTCGTCACATATTGAAATCGTATTTTTTTAAATAGATATTATTGTAGTAAACGTTTTTTATACATATAACGAAGAAAATGTTTAAGTGATTAAAAAAATAGCATATTTTGATACTTTAATCACTGGTTATTATAGTAAAAACCGTGAGTAAGTATGTTCCTTGTATGACGATGATGTGGTGGAAATTCTACATCTTTTATTTTTTTCCTTTACTGTATTTAATAGAAACATTTGTCAGAGGAAACCGAAGCTTTTATGACATAACACCGTCTTTTCTAATTGGAAGTATACATAAAGTTTTTCCCTATTCAAAGTTTATAATGTGCCAAAGTTTTAAAATGTGTCTTAAATTATGTAGATTGTACAAGATTGTATAAGTGTAAATATAGAAATTACAGTAGGGCCTACTTTTTAAAATTAATCTTAACATTTTTTACACCTACTGTTATTTTACCGTTAAGTTAAGTTCGGAAAACGCGTAAAAATAGTGGGTTTTATGTTGCTCAGTTTATTGACACTCTAATTACTATCAAACCCATTAGGCGTTAACAAAGAGCATTTAAGTGGCTTAAACGTTTGTAAAAACTATTGAATTAAAGGGTTTGACTAAAAATGTGTGTTATTTAAATATGTTATTCTTTATTTTATTTATAATCGATATACAGTTATAACTCTACTTCAATAGTGATCATTACTGATGATCCCTGGCCAGCTTGAAATATGTCATGTGTTTCCTTTTATTCTTATAAATTTGGATGTTCCTGTAAAGAGTAATTTTGTATACATTATATATATAATTGAAATTATAATTTGTTATAGCATTAAATATGTATGGTTCTCCGTAATTACTTAGGAGTAGAACTCACAAACCGTGCGAATGAGGTAATTATGATTTTTACTTCATTACACCATGAATGTTAATATGTAATGGTTTTAGGTTTTATTATCAAGCTATTGCACTTTATTATTCAATCCATTTATTGAAGACCTATTTTAGTAACCGTTTGATCGCAATAATACTCAGAGTATAAACAATTATCTTCGAAGGATGATAAATGCACATTTTAATCCTTCAGACGTGTTGTGTTGTTATACTCTATTTGGTTTTATAAATATGAAACGTTGACTAGTTAAAATGTTTATGGCTTTTAAACTCCCCAAAATGTGTTTCAAAGTAAAAGAATGAGTGCTAAGTAAACTGGAAAGTTTTGAAGGTTGAACTCTCTTTTGTATTTAAAAATTGAAGAATATGCGAAATTCTCCCGACTTGTCATATAAACTACCTTTCAAGATTGTGTCACAGAAAAGTCATTTAATCCACTAATTTTTGTTTTATTATATATTATTGTTTTTTTGAAAATGATACTATTATTAATATCAAACCTCACGAGCACTATTAAAAATTTACTTTATACAGTTAAGCATGTAATACTCGTGAGTAACAATCGTAAATGTAAATCGGCAAATACTTTACTACGTGAAATGATCGCCTATTTTGGCATAAACAACTACCTCAACTCCGTCCCCTTCCCGTGAGGCACCATCTTCATCATATATGCTGTGTATGTGGCAGAGATCACACTAAAATAAGACATGTCACGGCAAAAACTTCTGGCAGAGGACGTTGTGGTTGATGCAAGCAAACCTGGGTAAATACACTGGATTAGATTTATATTTAATGAAAGCATAGCAGATAAACATAACTGAGGGTGGTCAGTCGAGCTATTGTTGAAGGTAATAATAACCGATTAACATTTGACTAACAGATTAATCCACAATCAATCATCACGCCACAAACAAAGCTAATGTGTCAGTTGAGTCTGTTGTAGTCGTTGTCTCTATTGCTACAATTGATTGCTTTTATCACTCAGAGGTATAGGAGTTTTAATTGTGTCTAAAGCCATAGTAATTGTATTGAGGTTGACTCTATAATCAATAAAACGGAATTAGTATAAGAAACATATGTAGTTTGATACATACCGGCAAAATATATACTCATTTGTACTTATCAGCTACGTATTATCTATATTTCCTGAAATGAATTAGGAAAAGTATGAAATATAGCTCATTATTATACTTCACCCAGTCATTCTACAATTGCTATAGGTCCTCAGGTAAAGTATAAAATACATATAATTACCTTTAGTGCCAACGTACATTCTATATTTTTTTATTTCAATTTCATACAGGTAAAGTATAAAATACGCTGTTGATAGACTTTTTAGACTTTTGCTCCTAGTTCGACATGAAATAATCTAACCTAAAATTAACTAAAACTCCATTACTCTAGGGACATGTATATAGCCTACGTTTGATTCGTGTTTTTGCATTCGCTTATCTGATCTAAAATGAAGAAACATTAACTAACATTTCAAAATTATACAATCACTATTTCAATATTGCAAAGTAAAAGTGTTTTTCTTACAGATATAATATACTTTTCCTGATACACTTGGGGCATTGTATAGAATGCCAAGGCATTATACTCAATGCTCAAAGCTTATTAGATCATATTATTATTGCTCCATTTATACTTTGCCTAACGCTTCAGGCAATGTATAAAATGAATATCGTGTCATTATATAGAATGTCTGCATTATATACTTTGCTCGTAATATACACAATTAAGTTGCTGGGTAATAAGTTGCCAGATGGTCACAGGGATTATTATCAGAACTAAGGTTTGAATCCGGTTCCGCTTTTACGTAAGGCGTGTTCTTCTGACAAAGAAAAAACTGTTTTTGTACAGCATCTTTAATTGCATCTTATATACTGTATTTAAAAAAACTTTTGCAAAACTTATGACAGCTAGCCTGACCATACTACTGGACTAAATTACTCGCGGGTTGTACCAAAAGAGAGGTTATCGGTCCTATATGTGCAGGTTTTATTTGTATTTTGAAAATGTTTATGGTAAATTGGATCAAAAATGGAAATTCACTTTTCTTATGGAGATTTAATATAAGACTTATTCTTTATATTAATAGACAGGAATGTTTATTGAAAACCTTTTTTCACAGCTCCTGTGCATCGCAGGGAAAATCTACGCATAATGTTTTAAAGATCTAACCTAAGCCTGTATATGTGTAGAATCCCGTTATAAATTAAAATAGGCCAAAAAATGAGCACAAAAAATAATTTTAAATTAAAAATGAATTAACATATGGGTTTTATGTTGGTGACGAAATAACAATAAAATATAAACAGAAAATCAAAACAAACGTTAGAAATTCCAATCACATGTTTTATTTACAGCGTGGGGTGAAAATTGAGAAGTTTGCACAATGCATAGTTTTGATCGAGTTTTTGACCACGGGGTGAGCTCTAGTTTATAGGTAACTTTATTTGTACAAGAGGTCTTAATTTCAACTCATATTTAACTTTATTATTCTAACAATTATAATATACATTTATTATTTATATTACGAATAATAGACGTACTGTGTGTCTAAATTAATAACCTTGATTAAATACATTTTTTAGTGCTTTATTTGTTTATTGAAAAATTAAAGAGTTCATGTTACATTTAAAATAAATTCACGAAATCTAGTACAAAATCATACATTTTAACAACAGCTAACATGTGAGTATAGTGTCATTTTTTATCAATAGGTTGATTTAACCTTTTCATAAAAAAAAAACTTACCAAAATCGGTGTTGGAATTGTTGGATTTTATTCAATTTGTAATATGTATTAGTATGATAGAAACTGTTTTAACGAGTGAGAATAGTGAGACATGTAAATGAAATGCTACAAAGGCAGTTGGCCGTCTGCTGAAGCTTAGGGTCATAAAGTTAGTCACAGTCCTAAAACACGACGACGCTATAGCCTTCACACTCGCTCTTCAACAGACATATTCATGTTTGACGGGGCTTCGGCTCAACACATGCTTGCCATCCTTCGTGGAAGAAAGTAAATAAATACTGTCCTAGTAAATACTAATAGTATTCGCATATGATTGTTTTGAATAGGTACAAACCGTTATTAATAATATTAACTAATATAAATATTGATTAAATATAGGCCACAGTAATAGTCTAATATATAAGTGTGTTGGCTATTTTGTAGTAGTATAGAGTAGTTATAGTTTTGACTATTTTATGGTAGAATTTGTATGGTTTGCTTTACTATATCACCAACACATATAATCAGTGTCCTATCTAATCGACAAAACCTATCATGGTAACATATCAAATAGTTATGTGTGTACGGAAAGAATAAACAACGCAGTTCACCTAAAATTAGACTACTTGTACACTATTAGTAGATGTCAAGATATTATGTAGTGCATAATTTATGCTATAGGAAACAATCTCTACTTTATTGTCGTTATTATTTGTATATAGTTTGACATTACTTTGACAAAGAAAAATTTATTTTACTACATTAAACTAGGGTTGCCATAAAAACTTACTTATTCATTCTGATTTGGAAGTTTCCTCTTAAGGGACTGACCTCTTTAAATTCATGGTAATCAGTTTATATTTTAAAATGATTAGGTTTAATAACTAAAACTGAAAGAGTTTATACTTAAAATGTAATACGAATCACCTATTTAACTGTAGGGCGGATACTCTGTATTATCAAAAATGTACTTCCAAACATATTTTTACCTTACTAGATGGCCTGAATCATCTTACAACCTGTATTGAGCAGAATAAACCTAAATTTCGGAATAATATTTCCAATTTTATAATGAACATTTACAGAATATTTTTCCATATATGTGTTAAAATTAAATTCATTTAGGAGTTAATAAATATCATACATTCAATATTAATATTAATTTTATGCACCTTTTGATCTTCATAATGTTTCTAGAGTGATACACATCTTCACAACATTTACGATATCAGTATTGTACTATTTATGTCGCTATGTCATTTACAAGTACACTTGAATATCACTACAAAATAAATAATAATTGCAAGATTGGCCAACAATACTAACTAGTTTTAAACATAAAATCCATAATCAATGAACTTTTTACATTGTTTGTTTTGAACTGTACGAAACAAACAGTTTCCTTTGTTCTGTTTTCGTAAACAGAGAAAGTACTTTAAATGGAAATCCAAGAAAAGTCTTATAATGTGTAAAGCTGTTAACAAAAGGGATCTTAAATTCCTTAAACGACCCAACAGTTACTTCATTTCCGCTTAAAATGGGTACATTTAACCAATTAAAGTAGCTTTGCTCAAGTAATCTTTTCTCGCCGCATTTAGCCTGGGTTTAATCCTCTAGAAGCGCAATGCACCTACGATGGAATTTGCTGTAAGTGGGTTGTTGTAAGGTTTAAATTTAAATTGGGGCTTTCTGGATTTTATGAAACTACATTTGATGGATCCGTTCTCAAAAAGGTAAACAGTTAAAAGCTGACTGTAATTTATAAATCCAGAAAAAAATCTTTCCACATTTAAAAGCTATTTTCAAATTGCAATTATACAAGTTATACTTATACTTTGTACTACAAGCAATTATACTTTGAAACCCTGCAAAGTATACATTTTTCCTTATTACACAAAATTAAATCTTAAGACGTTGACTATCTGTATGGAATATCAAATACGGATATCTTTCTTTTAGTTTTTTTTTTTTGTAAGAATTCCGAATAAATTTGCCACAGTTCGAATTACAATAAATAAAATTATAAACGAACGTACAATTTGGCAACAGAATATCGATGAGTCAAAATTGAGCGTTGATTCCATGTAACATATGTAGGCATACAATTGGGGAGCGAGCTGGTCTAGTGGTGCCCCCCTCAGAGCTTGGGACTTCGGAGTCCAAAGTCGCGGGTTCAAATCCCGCCAATCACCAATCGATTTTATCTATTATGTGTTAATGACGAATATTATTGTGTGTATGACGACAGTATAGTATCACTTCTACAGTATACTACCTTTGATACCTTTGATTTACAATTCAGAGGATTTCAGTTTTCTTTCTTGAAGAATGTATTGATTGTATATTCCTAATGCATTTCTTCGATAATTTGACAAAGAAAATACTAATAAAATGTTTAATCGTGATTTTCTCGATACATGTATTGGATAAAATGTGTTGGCGAGCACATGAACTGAAATCGTGTATCATGAGATACAACTTAATCTTCTTTCACAGCAGGAAGTGAAGCAGTAATAACCAGTAATAACTGCGGTTGTAGATATAAAAGATGATACAGTTGTAATTATCCTCCTCATACCAACACATGTGCCAAACGCATTGCAGGCTTTGCTGCACCAAGTTGTCATTCCTTTCCTGTGTTTATATTGTCTAGTGTCTAGCTCACAATGTTGTTTGCTAATTTACGATCTAAACAGCACTCGTGCTGACGTAATAAATTATTTAATTGTGTTTATCATTTTAAAATAGTTATACCATATGCCTAGATAGTTGCATTTAGGTTTAGTATTTTTATTTGTATGCACCTTTACATCCTGAGAGAGTATAAGAACAGGCTATAGAGTAAAGTATATATTACGTATTCTAAAGTCTGAGGTATAAGTCTATAAGCTCACTTTATGTATTTGCATAAAACAAAATATCCAGATCGTTAACCTATTCCCATACAACTAATCTTGTGTAAACCTTTTACTTAACCAAATTTCCGATTGAATTTATCAATTATTTTTTTTTACAAAATATGTTATATAAACAATTTAATTCATAAACCCAGACCTGCAAAACCAAAGTACTTTGGTCATACAAATTTGCTACATCACCGTACCCTATTGGTTGGCATTATTGGAAGAATAATTTTCCTTTCAGTGTGTAAATGTTTAAAACAATCTATTATCTTTACGTTCAAATGAAGTATTTTAATGTTTGGGATATTGCAAAGTATAATTCATTTATATCAAAGATATACTCAACTAACTTTCAAAATTGATATACACTTTCTGATGATGGAATTCAATCAAAGCTAATAAGAGAAAATATTACCCACATCTAGGTGACAAGCATTATGAAATTAATTAACCTTTCAACCTTAACATCATTGAAGCTCAACTCAAGAAACATTCGATTCAATTGTGAAGGTGCTAGTAATTTAATGCTGCCTGTTTAATTATATTGAATTTAACAAACACATATTTATTTGTAACATATCTCTTGTCCTATGGTGCTCTAGCTATATAAATAAATCGTTATTTTTTTTTATAAGGGACAAATCAGATGGGGCTATCACCCTCCGGATTGCCGGATATAAAAAGCATGCCCGATAGCTTTAGACTTTACAATTGAAGAGTAGTTCCTAAATTATTGTAATCCAAAGACAATGATAGGGATTAAAACGTAACTTGGTACCATTGAATATTATTAAGCACATTTGTAGAGGAGGAGCTAGAGCAGGTTGAATCATTGCCTTATACCGTACCACATTACCTCGCCGGTTTAGGGTAACAGGCCGCTTTGTATGTAAATCACCACCAAACATGGATTGTCAACACGCACCTTGGCTTCATCTGCACTCGAAGAAATAAAACCAAGTCCAGATCCGAGATAATCATAATTATTTATGTAGGACATATTTCTCTATTATTATTATACATGTTTTTATAGAACAAACGTTCCTGGAGATTTTTCTCAAGATGTTTTTCAGTGTGGTAATTAGGTTAATTAGGTAACTGCATGGTTATTTATACTACAGTTATGTCTGTTGTATGAACTATTGTCAGTCTTTGTTTTCCATTAAATTAACAGAAGCAGGGAAAGTGTAGATATTGCACTAAGATGAAGCTATCCCAGTGTTTGATGGATTTCTGGATTTAATTGCTCGTATGCGAAGGTAAATTCTGTTTGATCGATTTTAAGAAGTACCCCCATGTATTTTTGGACTGTTAACTAACATACTTCTATAAATCAATCTACGTAAGTTCTAAGATCAGTCCTGGGTTGTGGAACTATCAATAACATCAAAATACGACGTAAATCTGACACCACCACTAGTAAATACAAAATAGGTTGTACTGTTGACAGAAGATGTGTCATCTGAATACCACACGTTATTTTGTAAGTTGAATGTGGTTTTGTGACTCTCTGTGTATTAGTTACAACATAACCCCACGCTGCGGCATCGCAGGTGTTTTGTCCATCGCCAGCGGTGTCATTACAGCTTGTAAACGTATCAGATGATTGTAGAGGTCGCGGTACGGAGACCAAGGATGACGGTAAGCCTACACGGTGAATGACGAGAGGCTTGTAGTAGAAATCGGCCTTTTGATCCACATCGTCGTTTCTGTATCCTTAGAATGAGCAAAGTGGATAGAAAAGCATGTAAATGGAGTTAAATAATTATCAATAATTATATTGAGAAATCACTAGTAACAGATTTGTTTTCAAGCTTATTTTATCGGTCCATTCTCTTGGGGAGAACCCTTACTGCTAAAACACTTTGCGGAGTTAATTTGTGTTAGTTTGTTAACTTCCCGTTTATAAATATTAATTAAATTAATTAATCTTAAAATTTATCTCACACGAAGTTGTATCACAATTAACCTATTCCCAAAGCATAATTTATTGAAAATGTGGCGACCAACTTTTGGATAATCCTCAACGTGGTCTCTTACGTATTGTCTGAATGCGAAATGCTTCAGTGTCTTGGCTTTCAGCCGGCAAAGTGTGACAGGGACCTATATGTTATATGAGATTGAGTAGATGAAGTTACAAACACAGTAACATCAAATGAGCCTTCGTTAAATTGTTACTAACCTTATAGACTTTATCAACAATCTTATATATTAATCTAATTTAACCTGATTAACCACAAATACGCTGTTTGCAATTTTACAGTCTAAGCTGCTGTTCAGAATTAGCTTACACCACATAAGTGGTTTTAAAATAAGTCAAAACTACCTTATACATCATAAGACATGATTGTAGATAGATATCATTCAAACAAAAACTTCTAAAAATACTCATTGATTGACCTCACTTGTAGTCTGCATATTTTACCGAATACTTAAAAAAATAATGATTTTGTTTTTGGCTAAAGCATTTTTATATTTACTACAAACTATACGATCATAAGCTGGAATTAGTTGCAACATTTCCATAAAGTAATACAGTTTGCGATGCTTAATAACATGACGATTTGGGATTCAGCTCAAGACGTCAGTAAACACTTAACTTGATACAATAATAGGATTGATTTGAAAAGCTATAGATTATTGCAAAATAGACCTTTTACTGACATTTTACTACTTTTTTACCATGAGACCTAAATCTAGCTAAGAGGACTACTAAATGCACTGAGCCAAAACAAGTAGGCTGTTGTAGCGGGCTGATGATACAAACATCTACATACAATAGAACGCGCCTACGCCCCCTCCTTATATGCACTTGCTGCAATGTTATGGCTTTATCTAGAATGAGATGTAACTAGTGCAGTTCTCAATTCATAACCCAACATGCTTCAAAGTTTTTGGTCAGGCTTTGGTATAGTTTTTCTCCGATCTAATACTTTCTTTACCTAATATTAAATTCAGTTGACGTAAAAATGATTTAGAAGTTGTATTTTAACCTAAGCCTTTTTTCTAAAATTTTCATATAAATGTGTGGCAATTACATTTTGACGTTAACATCTAAAACAGAACAACACCCATTAAATGTTTTTCACTTGGTGCGTTTCAATTTTGACCGAATGTTGGAAACTTGACTTTAACTGTGAAATACGAACTGCCAAATGACTGTTATCTCTGTGGTATTGAGCTCTTTTGATAAAATTGTGGATTATTTATTGTTCTATTGTTGTGGGTGTTAATGGTTAAACGTATAGATCTCATCCTTCAACTCTGGGATTTAGTTTAGTTTGTTTGCGTAAGCCTTCTGCTTCAAAAACTCCAAAGAAAATAATCCAGAGGCATGAGGTCTCATAATCTAGATGGCAAATGCTGATCACCAAACCGAGAGAAAACTTCAAATACACTTATGTGCAACAGCTGCAAGGTTACTTAAGTTGTGTAACAAATGTTCCTGTATTGTTGAACCACAAGTCGTCCAATTTGTTAATACCGTCCAAGTATTCAACCTTCTGCCGAAAATAAACGCTTTTCATCACCTGGTAACTTTCCCCAATAAGTTATCGGTGTTTTGAATTGGCGTTCTTCAATCAAATAACACTTCAGAATAACAAATTCATTAAAATAACTATGTCCAATTGCTAATCAACAAGTGTTTAAAAGGGGGAACCCTACCTAAAAGATCAAAATCTACAATAATAAAGAAATTATTAATATAAATATTTTTTATTATTGTCCTAAGGGTAACAACACTTTGTATGCACTTTTTTGGCTTACACCCCCTTCAACCTCTATATGGGGGTAGTTTTTTTTTTCAAAATAGCGTGTTTTACAGGAACAGTGATTTCTCAAGTTCTAAGATAGATATCGATAAACTTTTTTTCTATTTAAATCCTCTCAGTGGTACCTACAACTTGTAGTATGGGTTTTAACATAAGCCAACTATAGCTTATAATATAAAAATAAAATAAATTCATATTATTTTTTATTCGGTTTTTTATTAAGTTTATTTTTAAAAATACTTATTTTTATATTTTTAACTAATACATACTACAGTTTGTAGATACATATATTACCTACAAAATAAAACAAAAATTAAGCTTCTAAGTGAGTTAGAACTGTAGTTACAGCTGTTCACGTATTTGCAAACGTAAAAAATTCATAGTCGCGGTAATCAACAAAAAACCAAACAGCTGACAGAAATACTGCAGACAAAACCATATGGATTATTTTTATTACAATATAGAACTGCAAACACAATTAAGTACAGTATTGCTATGGAGATTAGTGCTATCTATTCTATATATAATTCAGTTTTAAAAATCTTTGTACAACTAAATCTAGAGTTCTACTGGACCGATTTTATTAATTAATGGGTCGTTGGAAAGCTTAGGTCGTGTAGATTTGCAAATAATTATGAAAGTTTGTTTTTATATAATTCAGTTTTAAAAATCTTTGTACAACTAAATCTAGAGTTCTACTGGACCGATTTTATTAATTAATGGGTCGTTGGAAAGCTTAGGTCGTGTAGATTTGCAAATAATTATGAAAGTTTGTTTTTATTATGATTTATGGTGAAAATTTTCAAAAAAACATGTTTTCCATAAGAAATACACTGAAAACGGTGTTTTTTACACTTTTTATTTGGGTACGACTTTTAGCTGCCTTTTTTTAGTGTTTGCAAGAAGTGTATGGTATCAATTTGTAGGAAATTTTATTCTCTTTCAGAATATCACCTTCCACTTTGGTCGATTTCCTCACCATTTAAAAGTTGTTTGCAAAAAAGCTAAGCAACCTCCGAATTTATAATAATGAGAAAATATTGAGTTTGGGATATTTTTGTTAAACTTTGTACAACTAAATCTAGACTTCTACCGGACCGATTTTGTTAATTAATGAGTCATTGGAAAGCCTTACTCATGTAGATTTGCAAATAATTATGAAAGTTTGATTTTATTTAATATTTGTGGTGGAAAAATAAAAATAACAAAAATACATTAAAAACTGTTTTTTTCAGGTTGTTATTTTCAAGTTTATATTTGTAGTCAGCTTTTGGCTGCCTTTATTAAATTATTTCAAGAAATACACAGAAGGTATTTGTAGGAAATTTTATCTTCTTTCAGAATATCACTGCATTTTCTACGATTTACTCACCATTTAAAAGTTATTGTCAAATTAGATAAGTGACCTCCAAATTTTTAGTTGTTAAAAATACTGAATTAGGGATATTTTTGTTAAACTTTGTACAGCTAAATCTAGACTTCTACTGGACCGATTTTGTTAACTAATGTATCGTTGGAAAGCCTAATTTGTGTAGATTTGCAAATAATTATGAAAGTTTGATTTTATTAAATATTTGTGGTAAATAAAGAATAAAAAGCAAAAATACATTAAAAACTGATTTTTTTTTTAGTTAATATTTTAAAATTTTAATTTATAGTTAACTTTAGGTTGCCTTTTTTGAATATTTTCAAAAAACGCCTAAGAGTCCTTTGTAGCAAATTTTATTCTCTTTCAGAACACCACCTTCCACTTTGGTCGATTTCCTCACCGTTTAAGAGTTATTTGCAAAAAAGCTTAGCAATCTCCTAATTTATTGTGGTGAGAAAATATTGAATTGGAGAGATTTATGTTAACTTTCTACAACTAAATCTACAGTTCTACTGGACCGATTTTATTAATTAATAGGTCAATAAAATCTGTGTAGATTTCCAAATAATTAGTAAAGTTTGAGTTTTATTTATTTATGGTAGTAATACGTTTTGCCGGTATGAATAATCTAAAAAATTGTATGGTAGTAATAATGGGTTAGCCAGTATGCATCATCTGATCATATGGAACACATGTATTAGATTGTTTTATTGTTATTTCCTTGATTTTTCTTTGTTTACATTTAGTTGTTTACTATTTGAATTGGTGGTTGAGGTCCGTAAAGTGTGTTTCTAAAGTGATGTTTTTAATCTGTACCGTTTTCCATAAGAAATACACTGAAAACGGTGTTTTTTACACTTTTTATTTGGGTACGACTTTTAGCTGCCTTTTTTTAGTGTTTGCAAGAAGTGTATGGTATCAATTTGTAGGAAATTTTATTCTCTTTCAGAATATCACCTTCCACTTTGGTCGATTTCCTCACCATTTAAAAGTTGTTTGCAAAAAAGCTAAGCAACCTCCGAATTTATAATAATGAGAAAATATTGAGTTTGGGATATTTTTGTTAAACTTTGTACAACTAAATCTAGACTTCTACCGGACCGATTTTGTTAATTAATGAGTCATTGGAAAGCCTTACTCATGTAGATTTGCAAATAATTATGAAAGTTTTATTTTATTTAATATTTGTGGTGGAAAAATAAAAATAACAAAAATACATTAAAAACTGTTTTTTTCAGGTTGTTATTTTCCAAGTTTATATTTGTAGTCAGCTTTTGGCTGCCTTTATTAAATTATTTCAAGAAATACACAGAAGGTATTTGTAGGAAATTTTATCTTCTTTCAGAATATCACTGCATTTTCTACGATTTACTCACCATTTAAAAGTTATTGTCAAATTAGATAAGTGACCTCCAAATTTTTAGTTGTTAAAAATACTGAATTAGGGATATTTTTGTTAAACTTTGTACAGCTAAATCTAGACTTCTACTGGACCGATTTTGTTAACTAATGTATCGTTGGAAAGCCTAATTTGTGTAGATTTGCAAATAATTATGAAAGTTTGATTTTATTAAATATTTGTGGTAAATAAAGAATAAAAAGCAAAAATACATTAAAAACTGATTTTTTTTTTAGTTAATATTTTAAAATTTTAATTTATAGTTAACTTTAGGTTGCCTTTTTTGAATATTTTCAAAAAACGCCTAAGAGTCCTTTGTAGCAAATTTTATTCTCTTTCAGAACACCACCTTCCACTTTGGTCGATTTCCTCACCGTTTAAGAGTTATTTGCAAAAAAGCTTAGCAATCTCCTAATTTATTGTGGTGAGAAAATATTGAATTGGAGAGATTTATGTTAACTTTCTACAACTAAATCTACAGTTCTACTGGACCGATTTTATTAATTAATAGGTCAATAAAATCTGTGTAGATTTCCAAATAATTAGTAAAGTTTGAGTTTTATTTATTTATGGTAGTAATACGTTTTGCCGGTATGAATAATCTAAAAAATTGTATGGTAGTAATAATGGGTTAGCCAGTATGCATCATCTGATCATATGGAACACATGTATTAGATTGTTTTATTGTTATTTCCTTGATTTTTCTTTGTTTACATTTAGTTGTTTACTATTTGAATTGGTGGTTGAGGTCCGTAAAGTGTGTTTCTAAAGTGATGTTTTTAATCTGTACCATTAATAAGTATTGGCAAGTTAAGTGATGTATGGATTTCATAACCAAAAATTATTATTTTAAACTGCCAATTATAAATTATTCAAATTTAATTTATAATTCACAGTTTAAAATAGTATTTAATATTTGTTATTTTGAAATGTTAATTATAAACTCAATATTTTACATTAGTTTAAAAATGAATAACTTTACTCTTCACTACATGGTTGGTGATGGAAACTGTTTCTTTAGAAGTGTCTCATTTTTATGCCATAAATCTCAATCCAGATACAGTGATATACGATCCACGGTAGTTGATGAAGTCGTCAATAACTGGGACTACTATTGTCCTTTGATCGTAGGGGATAAGACATATAGACTAGAAGGAAAAAAACGCGACGGAATACAGAAATTTGATGACCTAAAGATGGGGAATACGCCGGTAATGTCGAAATCGAAGCTGCAGCAAGAGTTTTTGACTGCCAATTCAAAATATATGCTGAGAAATTGGATTATTTTGTAACGGTTGGTGAAGGCACAACGATCTATAAACTACGATTCTCAGGAAATGTGGATGCTGGGCATTACGATGTTTTGATAGACAATAGTATGCCTGAGAATCAAGAGGATATAATCTTACCAAAATCAAAACGTGGCCGTGCATAAAAAATATGGAAAAAGTAAAACATGTTCTGGCAGACGTGAATCAACAGCTCATAAAAATAAATTGAAGAAACCAAATTATAGTATAGATAAAGATTTACTCCAAGGGGTAAAAAAGTGTTTATCAAGCAATCAAAAGGATGGAGAACCAGAAAATGAAAAAGAAACAGAACAAGATAGTCTGACCAACACTTCACTCAGAGATGATGCAACTTCCTCAACCTCCTTAATTTGTGTATTGGGAATGCCAATACAAAAATTAAATTTAAAAATTGGAGCTGTAATAATATTGCTACGAAATCTTAACACAAAACGGGGGTTATGTAATGGGACACGATTAATTGTTAAAGAACTCAAGCCCAATTAAATAATTGCAGAGGTTTTAACTGGATCAGCAGCACGTGAAATTGTATTCATTCCAAGGATTGAATTAGCACAGACGGACACAGATTTACCATTTGTTTTAAAAAGACGTTGCTTTACTCTTTTAGAAAATCAGTTTATTTTCTAAACAATTTCATTCTTAAAAAAATGTTCAGGTACTTACAAGGGCATATATTATGTACTACTGTACTTTCTAGGGACCGTTGTATTTATTAACTACAACGGGCTCTGTTGCTAGTATGATATAAAAAGCATTATACTTAAAAATAATTTATTAGAATTTATTTCAAAAAAAAAATTTTAATCGGTATTCCACAGAGGCTTTGCAATTATTTGCATGCAAAACTGGATGCAAAGTTTACTTTTAAAGACAAATTTAAATGGTTTCCAAATATACTTTAGTCTTGTATTATATATCATTTTAACCAGAAACTTGTAAAGAACAAGAATATGTAATAAAACAAAAAATAATATTTTTTTTGTAATTTCCATTTTTTTAGGTAGGGTTCTCCCTTGCTTAAGACCAACTACTTCCAAATACTACCAACCTCAAGATATAAGCTGTAAATAATCCACTTCAATCACTTTTATTATACCAAAAGTATATAGCATTTTAATGTATAATGCAAAAATATTTTACTAATTTATGCTAGGTATAAGTAGGCCTATTTATATTTTTGTAGAGGCACAACTAAACAATAACAAATAATCTTATACGTCGACTCTTATGCATTTCGTAATACGCAAACTCCTCCTAGACGGATGAATCAATCGTTTTCAAATTTTGCATGGTGATAGAGACCATATCGGTGAGTGCCAACATCTATATGGCGTTAAAAAAGTCTCTCAGGAATCCGCCCCACTGGGTCTCAAAGTTTCAATGTAATCCTTATGGAAGCAGTATTTGACACATAAACAAAAACATATGATCAGCTGTTGACTTTTGAATGCAGTAGAAAAGAAATAGCTGATAGCATTAATCCACAGATATTAGAACAGAAACGGTATGGATCATAAATATAATCAAATGACGACACTAGCTTGAGGTCCGTGACGTAGGAAGTGGTGAAGGAAGTAGTAAAGGAGAGCAGTCTAGAGTGTGCAAACTGTTTATGACGATTAGATTTAGGTATCTGCATTCCTAAAATTTTATAGGAAGGGAGGAAAACTGGTCCGCGACGTAGGAAGTGGTAAATGAAGTAGTCAAGGCGAGCTGTCCAGAGTGTGGGGACTGTTTATAACGATTAGATAAAGGTAATATTAAAGGCATTCCTAAAATTCTATTGGAAGGGAGGAAAAGGGGTCCGCGACGTAGGAATTGGTGAAGGAAATAGTCAAGGCGAGCTGTAGGAAGTGTGGACTGTTTATGACGATTATATTAAGGTATCTGCAATCCTAAAATGCTATTAGAAGGGAAGGAAGCAGGTTCGCGACGTAGGAAGTGGTGAAGGAAGTAGTAAAGGCGAGCTGTTCGGGATATGGAATCTGTTTATGACCCTTAGATGAATGTATTTGCAATCCTAAAATGCTATGGGAAGGGTGGAAAACAGGTCCGCGACGTAGGAAGTGATGAATGAAGTAGTCTAGGCGAGCTGTCCGGAGTGTGAAAACTGTTTATGATGATTAGATTAAGGTACCTGCAATCCTAAAATGCTATGGGAAGGGTGGAAACAGGTCCGCGACGTAGGAAGTGATGAATGAAGTAGTCAAGGCGAGCTGTCCGGAGTGTGTAAACTGTTTAAGGCGATTAGATTAAGGTATTTGCAATCCTAAATTGCTATGGGAAGGGTGGAAAACAGGTCCGGGACGTAGGAAGTGATGAATGAAGTAGTCAAAGCGAGCTGTCCGGAGTGTGGAAACTGTTTATGACGATTAGATTAAGGTATCTACAAACTTAAAATGCTATGAGAAGGGAGAAAACAGGTCCGTGACGTAGGAAGTGGTGAAGGAAGTAGTAAAGGCGAGTTGTCTGGAGTGTAGGATCTGTTTATGACCAATAGCTTAAGGTATCTACAAACCTAAAATGCTATGGGAAGGGAGGAAAACAGGTCCGCGACGTATGAAGTGGTGAAGGAAGTAGTCAAGGCGAGCTGTCCGGAGTGTGGAAACTATGACGATTAGATAAAGGTAATATTAAAGGCATTCCTAAAATTCTATGGAAATGGAGGAAAAGGGGTCCGAGACGTAGGAATTTGTGAAGGGAGTAGTAAAGGCGATCTGTTCGGGGTATGGAATCTGTTTATGACCATTAGATTAAGGTATTTGCAAACCTATGGGAAGGGAGGAAAAGGGGTCTGCGACGTAGGAAGTGGTGAAGGAAGTAGTCAAGGCAAGCTGTCCGGAGTGTGGAAACTGTTTATGACGATTAGATTAAGGTATCTACAAACCTAAAATGCTATGGGAAGGGAGGAAAACAGGTCCGTGACGAAGGAAGTGGTGAATGAAGTAGTAAAGGCGAGTTGTCTGGAGTGTTGGATCTATTTATGACCAATAGATTAAGGTATCTACAAACCTAAAATGCTATGGGAAGGGAGGAAAACAGGTCCGCGACGTATGAAGTGGCGGAGGAAGTAGTCAAGGCGAGTTTTTCGGAGTGTGGCAACTGTTTATGACGATTAGTTTAAGGTATCTGTAATCCTAAAATGTTATGGAAAGGGAGGGAAACGGGTCGTGACGTAGGAAGTGGCGAAGGAAGTAGTGAAGGCGAGTTGTCCGGAGTTTGGGAACTGTTTATGACGATTAGATTAAGGTATATGCAATCCTGAAATGCTATGGAAAGGGAGGGAAACAGGTCCGTGACGTAGGAGGTGGTGAAGGAAGCAGTAAATGTGAGCTGTCCGGAGTGAGGGAACTGTTTATGCCGATTAGATTAAGGTATATGCAATCCTAAAATTCTATGGAAAGGGAGGGAATCAGGTCGGTGACGTAGGAAGTTGCGAAGGAAGTAGTAAAGGAAATGTTGTTCAGAGTGTGGGATATGTTTATAACCAATAGATTAAGGTATTTGCAATCCAATAATGCTAAGGGTAGGGAGGGAAACAGGTCCGAGACGTAGGAAGTGGTGAAGGAAGTAGTCAAGGCGAGCTTTTCGGGGTGTGGGAACTGTTTATGACGATTAGATTAAGGTATCTACAATCTTAAAATTCTATGGGAATAGAGAGAAACAGGCCCGCGACGTAAGAAGAGGTGAAGGAAGTAGTAAGGTGAGCAGTGTGGAGTGTGGGAACTGGGAACCCTTTGTAGCAGTTAGATTAACTTATCTGCAATGCTGAAATGGTATGAGAAGGGATGGAAGCATGCCCACGACATAGAAAATGGTGAAAGAAGTAGTAAAGGCTAGCGGTGTGAAGTGTGGGCAATGTTTGTGGCAATTATATTAACGTATCTAAAATACTAAAATGCTATGGAAAGTGATGAAAACAGGTCCACGATGTAGGAAGTAGCTTAGGAAGTAGTAAAGTATGAGCATAATGTGAGAACCGTCTGTGGCAGTTAGATTAATGTATCTTCAATCCTAAAATGCTAAGAGAAGAGAAAGAAACAGGCCCTACGACGTAGGAAGTGGTGAAGGAAGTTTTAAAGGCTGACAGTGGAGAGTGGGGGAACCGTTTGGGCAGTTAGATAAATGTATCTAATACCATTATATAGTCAATATACCAATATATAGTCAATTCTAATACTTAAATGCTACGAGAAGGGAAGGAAACAGGTGTATGGCGTAGGAAATGGTGAAGGAAGTGGTAAGGCTTGCAGTGCAGAGTGTGGGAACTGCCTTTGGCAATTACATTAATGTATCTGCAATCCTAAAATGCTATGGGAAGAGAGGGAAACAGGTCCACGACGTAGGGGGTGATGAAGGAAGTAGTAAAGGGGAGCATTGTTGAGTGTGGGAATGGATTAATGTATCTGCAATGCTAAAATGCTATGGGAAGAGACTGTAGACTGTAGGTTAAAATGATTACAAAGCACAAATCGATACATATTTCGATACATGCAATCGTTTACAATAGAAATTTACAACTGAGTTGTCAACAACTGATTTTTACTCCATAGAGGCTAAAAACGATCTTTACTCCCTAAAGAGTAAATACCCCCGCCGCAGCAAACCTGCAGACTAAGCGAATTTCCATTTGCCTGATTTGATTTTCAATTAAATCTATTCAAATAACATTAGGTTTAATGAGTACCTAGGTTTGCTGCCTACAGGGTAATAAAGTGTGTTTTTCAGTAAAATATTAACAGCTTAGTATAAAATAAATCGATTGGCCAAGTTTGATCCAAATATATGCATAAACAAGCAAACTACAAAAGTTTACTTATTCTCCATAAGAATAACATGGGAATTTTTAATTTATAATTTTCTCCGTAACCAATAACCATACAAAAACACTTCAATATACTGAATTATTTGTTTTTTTAAGCTCTTCAAAATGGTCTAGAAGAAATTTGGGAAATTTTATGTTTTGAGGGTCAAAAATGAGAAAAACCAATTTTTACCCCATAAATCCCCCCATAAAACCCCGTTCCCATGGTCCGATCATGCTGGCTCGCGAACTCGTTCGAATAAACGTAGGTTTACACGTTTGTACCAAATTTCATCGAAATCGGATCATTTTTGCTCGAGTTATCATGCTGACGGACACATATATATATAAATATATATATATATATATATATATATATATATATATATATATATGAATTTAAACGGATGGTGTTTTTGGCTTCTAGGAACATCAAAATGAAAAAGTTAATCGGTCCCGGGACTAAGTCTTACCATGAGACCTACGGTAATAGCTTATTCCCTATAGGGAAATTCGCTAAAATGGTACTTTAGACCCGCAACGTATGCATTAAAAACGACTGTTTTTACTGCAGTATGACAAAAACAATATAGTATGAACCCCTGATGACTCCGCTCAATTTTGTGGATGCCTCTGCAAACGCCACCTAGTATATTAAACGCTAATGCATTACATAATAATATTATTAGCTGAAAGTATGACATTCTGCTGGTATTACTGGAATTTACGAATCAGTCTTTTTAGTTTCTGTAATCTCCAGGGGGTAGAAAATTAAAAAAATAATCCACAGTCCGTAACTAGAAAAAATGCAGTTAAAAGTGTAGTTAAAATATCATTTATACATGTTTAAGTTTTTAAAGGATATAGAATTTGTTAATGTCATATTTCTGTTTGCCTTAATCACAAAAGGGGATGCAGGCTCATTATGAATGTTTTGTGAAATTTTTAGCGGAAAAAATATTAAGAGAGTTTTTTTTTTTACTTTTCTTAGAACATTTTATGCTATTGACAAATAATTTGTATTTGGGATTCTAAGTAATAACGTGATTATGATATTCCATCGCAAATCAAGATAGTTTGACTTTTAGTACCTTTACACTATTTGAACATTTTTATTTAAGCTTCCCATCCCCTCTCTTTATGGTTTACTGTTGACAAACCTTTTTCGTTTACCTTTTAAAATACGCTCATGGCATTCATTTTGGGCCGAATGTTGATATAAGAATATAAATACATAATGGGATTTATCATAAACATTAACTATAGCCTATATTCTAGCCTAAAACAATATCTTTGAGTATTCAGACCCTTTATGTGTCGTATTTAACAACTATTTTGACTTGTTTAAGCCTAATACAGAACTGTAGGGCCTTGGACAAACTCCCAAACTAATAAAACATTTTCGAGCAATGCTTGACCCCTGTCACTTAATACAATATATTAGGTCTATGAATTAAAATTACCTTGCATGCAATATCCGACTGTGTTTTTCGTCAAATCAGAATGCTGCTGTGGTTCAAACACGTTGCCACACCAAAACCAAACACAACCGCACACAACCACGCCGACCACGGTCCGGACACTGACTGACTCTAGCACTGTACGTGTACACTGTACATGGCCACGCTACACCTTGTACCGTGTACATATACAGTGTACGTTGTGACATGTGTACGGTGTCACTACACGATCACATACCCCCGAACGCTCCTTCCGTTGTCCTTCATTTTGGCTCAGGACAATTTAAACTTCTTAACCAATTAATTATCATTATTTAGTATCAAAGCTGCCTCATTCACTGTATCCAGATATACACTTGATTTTTGTTATTGTTATTCTGTTAGTTAAGAGAGTTGCAGAAATGTTGATGTTAAAATTACTTTTTTCATCTAAGCAATCAAATATGTTAAATTATAATAGATGTGAAACCAGGAATATTTGCTTAAAGATAATATTAGAGGAATATTAGTTTAAAGATAATTAAAAACGATGTCAGGAAACCTTCCAGACTTGCCTTCACAGGCTTAAGATTCATAGTACATACATATTTTTACGGACAGTTTAAACATAGAACTTTGACACTAAAAAAACGCTCTAAACAGTTTGAATAAGAAGAAAAGTAACTGCATTATGTGAATTTGCTTAGCAATATTTATAAGTAAGTATATTCGTGTTTAAAGTTTAAAAACACTTGATGAATTGAAAGGGCTTAACATTTTTTAATAGTGAGCTGTCTCTAAAACCTTAATACTTCTCCTTCCACTGTGTTCAAGTTAAAAGAGAGCTAATGCTGTCCCTGAACTAAGTGCATAACTTCGTTCTCAGCGCTCCGAACGTGATTTGCACTACTCTATGACATAAAGTTTTCACGAATTCAATATATTGTACAATTTTTTTTAATCTTGTCTAATACGCGTAGTACCACAACTAATAAAACGAGTCTTGCTGATTAACAAGTATGTTTTAATAAGGAAGAAGTAAAATTTAATTTAAAATTATTTGTTTAATCTATATTTAATTATAGTCTTCTATACCCTATTCTTAAAAGAAAATTTTATAAAATACGAGTCAACAACTTTTTCATATCTTAAATATGCTGCAGTGTCAAGACAATTTTACACCCAGGGTATGTAATAACTCACAAGCCCCGACACATCTGTAAGCATGGGGTGGAAGGGGTGCTTATGATAAATATCTTCACCATCATATTCTACATTGAATTATACTTCAACGCATAATATTAAACTTTATATTATAGGTGAGAAGAGGAATAGATATTTTTGTCTTGTTCGTTTATTTCGTGGTTAATATCGGCTAAACTACAAAATGTTATCAACAAGAATAACCAGAATCTGTTTCCTTCAAATGTTCTATTATGAAAATTAAATTTGCTTAAAGGTGAGTGGTATTTTAATACTAAATTTGAATGTAAAAAGAAGAGAGAGACGACATGATCAGGTATGATATATTATAAATTTTACTGAAATGTATTCCATTAGCCCAATCGGATAGAAACTTTTTTAATAGGGACGGTAGTTTAGGGGAAAAATTAATAATAATTTTCTCTCATCTCAAACTTAAATTAAAAGTACAATAACCTTACTGCCAGAAACAATGTGAAATAAACATTTTCATAAAGGCTCATTTAAGAAATAAAACATTAATTTCTCAATTGTTTACTTTATAATAATATAGAGCAGATCACGGGTTTACATGTTTATAAAAGATACCTACGTAAAAATGCATAACATTTGTATTTTACAGTACTGTGACGCTTAGCGCCACTATTTTATAAAGTGCCACTCAACAAAATCGCCTGCCCTTCTGATCAGCGCGCCCCTTTCGGTCTGCCGCTTGCCTTTTTCCTAGAAACGGTCAAGGAGCTACGGAACGGATATTTCCTCCGTCTTGTCTGTCGCCGGCCTTCGTTGCCTTCGTTGGATATTCTGATCATCGTTCTCAGCTCGACATGCCCTCGCAGGATAAGTCTATAATTATTAAGTAATGCTAAGATTAGGATGACAGGCTAGATTAACAATATAAGGGGAAGCCGGCAGGCTTTCGCCCCATTCGCAGAATTGTAATTCCAATATATATGATTACCTCGCTTAACGAGGTAATCATTCCTAGACATGCAATAGTCACCACGTTGAAGCTTTAAGTATTAATTCATACAGGAATCGCCTTATGAGTCCAAATTGGTTCAGTAACGAGTTAGGGAACGAAATTGACCTGTTTTATCATCATTTCCATTTTACACTTTTTAGCAGTTTAGTTTGGAAGGTTAGCTACAGTTCTGTTTCTAGTTAAATTATAAGTAATCAAAGAAATTACTTATAAATTACTTGGCCTGCTTCTGGTCTGGGTAAAGATTTCCGCCCTCTGGTTCCCCAACAACGTTTCCAATTAAATTGTCATTTTAAGATGGTAGTAGAGGATAGCACGTTCTTAATTGCAACATGCTAGGGTCCACCAGGCCCTAGCACCCACAACAGCCAATTACCAACACATTTCACTTAATTACAATCAATACATCATATCACCACAGAATTCTTAACCAGTTTTCACCCAATTATCTCTCCTTAGGGCCGCAGTACATTCATGAATAAGTTTGTAATTGTATAACTATGGTAACTTTTTTTTTCAAAAAACTAATTTAGTGGTTTCAGGCATATCATAATATGATATGTGGGAAACAATGTTTGCAAAGAATGATAAATGGATCGAATAATCCCGTCCGTATATTGTCTGTACTATGCCAGTGCATTTTCATTACCGCAGTTATACTGTATACTAGATAGTATAACTAAATAACTCTTTCTGTCGTCTGCATGTAACCGTTAATGCTAATGTAAAGAAAAATACAATATTAAGAAGATTTTACGGTCAACTAAACTAATTAGGTCCTTTCCACTTTCAATTGAAAATCTTAGATTAAAATTAGAAAGAAGCCTATATTTAAAATGTATTCCTTTTGTTACATTACCCAATCCATTTCTTCCTCCTATCGAGCATCTGTGTCAGTTTGGTGATTCTGACTAACTGTTTTAACAGTAAATTTTTGGAATTTTTTTAAATATACAAATAGCTAACCATTATAGTATTGTAAATAATACAGTACAGGGATAAACCACTATATTTCGTAACAGTATTTTCCTAATCTTGTTTTTTTATATGTTTTATCACTTGTTTCATTACATTGAATACTACAAAAAAGTGTGTATATATTCATTCTCTTATATGAATAATACTGAACTTTTCAATACTTATAACAGTTCGATTAGTTCCTAAATTTACTACTTACTTACATACTTGTTTGCATGTTAATAAGCAAATTTACTTTTTAATTTTTGCTTATAAAAAAGACAAATAACATACACTCTTTCAGCTATATTAGTCAACCCTTGCGTGATCCTGGGACGCTCTTTACAACAGTTTTGCGTGAATATACCTCTAGTCAAGTTATCAATACCGGCAATTAATAAATGAGTCACAGGTCACATGTTGTAAGTTGTTTAAAATTATTATAGTCAGACTATTGTTTCTATAAATACCAGAAACGTTACCTATGTCTAACTAAACAGTAAAGAATAGCGTTTACAAATAATACGCTTGAATTTTCGTCATAGATGACAGTTTTTACTTTTACAATAAAACATGAGTAGAATCTCATACATTACATCAATGTTTTATTAGTGTATTATACTATGTTATTATACTATATTATGTGTTATACATTTTTATATTTAAATGTGTATGAGGATTTCAAAATCAATAATTATTTGTTTTGAAATAACCCTTTATATATTTAACAATATTTATTCAACATTAAATTTTACAATACAAATGCATGTCTAATGAAGCATACAAAACAAATTGAAACGATTTTAGTTATCTATTTTTTTCTGGCAATAGGTTTAACTCTTTCCCACTGGAGCAAAAATTGGCAACCCACTTTATATGCAAATCCTAGGGTTTCCCTTATTCCTGTTACGTGCACTGGCCGCGAACTGGGTGTTAACTGTGGAATGTAATCAGAGATAGATTGACATTGCAGTGTCATGTTAAAAATATATATTTACCATCAAATAACATGTTGATTACATTATTCATATTACGAACTGGTTTAAAATAATTAAAGTGATTTTTGCTGAGAAAACAAACGATGTATTTTGTTCTAAATAGTGTTACACACATTTGCTTTACGTTTGTATAAGAACTTAAAATATGTTCATTATAATAATCTAGAATGGAACGTAGGCTGATGCCTATTACCATTGGGAACACCAGTATAAAAAGATAATTTTTTATTTCGTATCATTTTACTACCCTACACTATTAGGGCCTAGTGTGCACAAACCTTTTTTATTTATTGTGTTATATTATCATACACTAAAGTAAGTTGAAATAATAACACATATATAAACATAACGATCCAGTATGCTACAAGAAGATAATTTGAGTAGCTATCATAGGTTTCTAAAGATCTGTAACTAATATTTTTTTTTTAATCACTTGGTTCAAGAGTTGTGTTTCATATTATAAGGAAAAATATTTTTACCGTGTATTATAAACTAAAATAATGTACATAAGTCAATAACATAACTAGTTGGGCAGACTTCCAGTGTTAAATGTGTCAGACACTTGGCCGACATCACCCCATCACAGCTCTGTTGCCATCCATGCAGTTGTGAAGTGGAGCAAAGCAATAACTCATTGGGGAATCTTCATACAAGATTGTGTGTGCAGCACTCGAGCTGTGTGATCTTTACCCGGATATATCCTTCACACAGGAGAGCGCGTTGTTCAAGGAATGGATATTTGAAAGTTTTACAGTGTCAAATATGTCTTGTACGTTATCTGTTTTATTTGAAAATAATGTTTACGTTAAACGAGTCTTGTTTTATAAAGCCTGTGGTATAAAAATTTACTTGTAGACTTTCAGTTAATTCTTATTTTTTTAATCTCAACTGTACTTCTCAATAAGCAAGTGATCTGTGTGTTCATCTAAAGGCAGTAAAGTTCCCAGGTTTAAGATATATGACCAGTGTTGACCTCAGAGATAGATATTGTATTTGGTTTGTTCCAAATAGCAAAGTCTGACAAATCAGCTCAAGACTATTATCACTACTCAAGAATTATCGTACACCGTTACTATACTGTATAGAGGGTCTTCCTGTATGACAATCTATATTGTATTATTAGACCGTATAAATAGCACGGTAGTGGAGAGCAAGCTCCATAAGACAATCTGATACGTGCTGTTGAAACTAGAGTATGTTGAACATGTCTATTTGGGAACGTACCAGTATAGTCCGAAAGAGATTAGTTGGTGCAAAACACATTCTGAGTTTTATTCAAAACTCAAGTTATTGCAATACATGAGTAAACTACTGCATGCTAAATTACCTTACTATGGATAAATTTGCGTTACATTTTTCTAGGTTTAGTTTTCTAAGTTCAAGCTATAACTTACACCATGACACGCTCTGCTCTGAAGGTGCGGTCCAACGTATAGTTTCTTGAAGAAGCGATGAGCTACACAATGACACCTCGTAGTGAGTTTGAAGAGAGGGATAACATACCGCAACTTTAACGGAAAATTCTCCAAGTTTAAGGGTCTATCTTTCTTATCCTTATTTTTATCTAACATTTTAGATCACTCCATCCTTCCGCTGGCGTTTAACATTAACCATAAATGTGAATGCCTTGATATTGTGGCATTATTTCAAACAACACAATAATAAATATAGGATTTTAACCTTGTTATATATAAATGTTTATGTTAAAGTTCTGGGGTTAATGTGGCTATTGTAGTGGCGTTTGTCACTTTATACCTATGGTAGGCCTAATATCTAGTTCTAGTCACTCTACAGAGTATTGTTGTTTAAGATCAAGTAAATATAGGTCCGACCATAAATTTATATTTTGAAATAAAATGTTTACTGTTCAATGATCAGGCGTAATCAGGTAGGATTTATCAAACTGTTCATTTTAGAAATACAACTTCAAGCGTTTAACTATGCTAAGATAATTGTTATAAGTATACAACAATCTAATAAACCCGAACATTAGTAGAATTAATACTTTTTGTTATAATACAATGAGTGGTTATAAACAAATCTTAACCTCTCTTAGATCTTCTAGTCATTTATGTCCTTTAGTCTTCGGGAATATAAGGATATGTGCATTGGACAGATTGTTATTGTTAAGTTTGCTTATAGCGTAAAATATCGTACGGCACTCGTCCAAAACGGTCCAAAATGTGTTTACCTGACTCGTATGGTACCCCCCCCCCCCCCGCACTCGACTTCGTCTCGCACGGGAACTACCACACTCACCCGGTGAACGCCTATTTCCAGGACTAGTAACGTAATATAATATTTCCTCATAGGGGAAATTCGCTTAACTTTTTGTTTGAAAATAAAACGTTAAAAATATTGCTACAATATATTTTTTTTACTTTACTTTGCTATTGAGGAAGTACTAAATGGCTACAAACCAGATATTTATATACAGAAGATGCCTTGTACAATACAAAATGATTATTTAAATCAAGAAAAATTTAAATCTTACTTTACAAAACATAGTTTCACAACTAAATATCTCCACTGTCCTAATGGAAATTCAAACTACTAACTCAAACTACTAAATCAAACTTAAAAGTGATAAATAAATATATACAAGCGATTTATGATTTCTGTAGCTTAAATAAATGCATAGATCATACAATATTATTGTAAACCAAAAAGAGAAAGAATACGAGTCAAAACTATTATTGTTTGGCTCGTGACTTAATGGTAATGTATGCAAATAACAATATTCTTCCCTGATAATTGCAATGCAGTCAACCGGTGCATCAGCAGGATGTCATCTAGTCGGCCGCTTTTAAAATACCGTTGTATGATTTAATTGTCCTATGTTTTGTAGTTGGGTTTATCTGTCAATAGTTTTTTTTTCAACACTTTAAGGTTTAATCATGAAACTAATTAACTGTAACTGTAATTACTGTAATTAACTGTTAGGTAAAAATAAATTTGACGTGAAGGAGATTGGAACTAAATGCGTTGTTTATATTTGTATGAATATTCATTAATTTGTTTAAAAAAAAAATTACATAAAAGTGTGAATAACGCATAACGTAGGCCTATAAAAATAATACGTTGAATTGGTAATTTTTGCAAAGACAGATACACCAACAAATAACATTAAGAGACAATAGCGAATTGTTTATTAAACATGTAATGACGTAATTTATAAAATACAAAGTAATCTTTTGTGAATCTGAATAGCATGATTTTTATAGTTTTTAAATTTATAACCCAGTCCTATTTAATGATGATTAAAGTGTGTAAGAGAAATAGAAGTAATGTCTTTTGTTGTGATTATGGGTTGTTAAAATTTTTGAGTTACAAACATTTATATACTACAATCGTAATAGTAGTTTACGCAATGATCACGTAAAGATAGTCTTTACGACACGAGTAGAAAATTTAAAGTAAGGGCCTTAAAACTTCTAAGAGTGTTGTAAAGGCTAACTACACGAAATGCGTACATTACTTACGAAAGTTTTTTAATTACTAAAACCACTACTCATAAGTTCTAAGTGAATTTGTGTTTTCGTGTGTAACCTCTCATTGCAACTGATGCAACGACCTGTTATCCCAACCACTCACTCATTGTTTAATAAATTAAATTTGGTCTAGTTGACATTCCAAGTATCACAATAATTTTATTTTTTTTCTCTCAGTTCTAAAACTTCATTGGTGTAACCTTGTACAACAAACAGTAACAGAACAATACTATAAAGTAAGCAAGCAAAACTTTAAAGTGAATCATTTCAAATTCTAAGAACTGAATTGAAACGGCTAGTTTAAAAAACGGTCGTAGGTAAATACCTTATAACGCGTAAAAACTCCCATTTAAGGAAAAAGGTTTTTACAAATTAACAACTGATCTACAGTCTATCTTGGGATGTACTGAAACAGTACTGTGCTAGGTTTGAAATATATAGAAAAAAAATATAACTTTTGAAATTTATTTTCTTACAAGGAACCATTCGATATTTTATGTAGTGTTATAATTATTAGATTGCTTTTTAATCATATAGTAGGCCTACAATTATTCTTAGTTTTCTCCATGGACATTTTAACCGCCCCGAACAATTTACCAAAACTGATGACTCTCCTAAGTGCCAAAGCCATAACGACTCAACTTATGTTATATACGACGTGTTATCGTAAAATAATTATATAATGGCAACGCAGCCTACATCGTGAATTTTGATAATTATTTTCATTGAAGGCAAACGCTTTTAAACTTGCTATTAATCCAGGGTGAATTTTAATATTGCAATAAAGATTTCTTCACCATTAATTTAATTGTACCTTAGTAAAAATATTGATCGCCTGATAATTAATCGGTCATATATGAAAATCTTATTGTAATTAAAAGGTTTCCGGATCGACTAATAATGATCCCGGCTGAATAAATCGCTGATATAGTCAGTGCTACACTGATCATCTACTTTATTCTAAACTTGACCTGCATTCATGTTTAGCATAACATATGTAATGTGTGTAGTTGTCTCTAAATAAGTATATCGATAATTATAAAGTGAGCTCAAAAATCAACAATTCTTATGTACTCAAACTTTATACAAAGAGTTACAAAAGCTAATTGTTTGCATTTGTCACATACTTCATCTATAAATACGAAACAATTCTATGTTAGTCTTGATACTGGTGGAGTAAATTGCATATTGATTGGAAACTTCGCAAGTAGGAAATTAGTTCTTGCTATAACCATAGAGCAGTAACACGAGCAATCATTGGTCCTATTGACATGCTGAATAACAACGAATCAATCCAGAGAACATTGAGCGAGGTAAGTCAATTATAACCGACAGTGTTTAACTCATTGAGTATTGAAAACATTGAAATTTGATACTTCAAAGTTTAACGTATGAAACTACATACAGAAAATATTTATGGAAATTGATGAAATACTTAAGTTTACTACCACAATAAACCCTTGCAAATTGGGTTCACCTATACGATATATAAATATAGTAAAATAATATACTAATAATCATCTATGGTTCTAAAATTTAAGTTAATATATTTAACTCATATAGTTCATATCTCAAAACTCATAACTCATTCTATATAGTTCATAGGATAGTCAACACTATTCTAATCGGTAGGCATATATTACTACGAATGCACAAAAGAGAGTTTTACTTTATTTTCCAGGATAGTAAAAAATCTACCTAGCAGCACTTTAAAAAAATAAACTTAATTTAAACTAAAAGTTTATGGCTTTTTTTATACTTATACCTAAAATTAAATGCGGAGCCAAAAGGTTTGCAACAAAAATAAATCACAATCATAAACTAGGCTGGCCATAAACAGATGGCAACATTCCAGTCTAGATCTGTGGCGACAGGAACTGCATCTATTTCATACAGTTGTATGGAATATATTGTTTAGATTGTTAAATAAACTGTCACTATTTCAATACCCATCGGTGTTTCAGGGGATTTCACGTGTACTTATAGTTTGCAATTCAAACTCATTTATTACTAAGTAAGTCTCTGATAAAATGTTTATTAAATAGCTTCTTTGAATTACTTTAGTAGTACATTGCCTAGGCTGTCGACCACCTTTTTTTGACATTGTTTATTATTATTGTCTTTTCAGCAGGAGTTTGCCATATCTTGTTTGTTATCAAAAATAAAAAAAGTATGGGCTTGATACGAATCAAAATTTAAGAATGAAAATATACTTAAATATTTTCTTCGTTATTATTTTCATATTACGAAAAGTTTCAAATATTTTAACAAGAGGTACTCTAAAAAGATAGTAATGCAGCTCGTTGAAGTTTACAAGTCATATTATAATGTATAGTTTTTTAAACAACTTTATAAACTGTTAATTTATTATATTACCTTTTTGTGTTAGGTATGAAATATCAATTGAAAACCTGCCATCAACATCAAGTCGACACATTGTCAAAAATATCGATAATATTGTACGTAATTAAATATAATTATGAAGATATTGATAAAGGTAATCAAGAAAACACAAGTTGTAGTTGTCTAGTCTTGCAAGACTCTAAATCGTTAATTGCATGGGTTACACGGTTTGTTAGCTTACTATTTTAAATTAACTAGCATTGTAAGAACTTGAATATTTATTTAATTGTAAATCTCTTAAAAATTTAAACTACTGAACAATGTATGGAAGTTCCGACACATAACTGGTCGGGCAAAGTTCCAGTGTTAAATGTGTCAGACACTTGGCCAACATCACCCCATCACAGCTCTGTTACCATCCATGCAGTTGTGAAGGGGAGCAAAGCAAACTCATTGGGGAATCTTCAAACTAGATTGTGTGTAGCACTGCGTAGTGTGAAAGTTAGTAATATGAATCGCATTATCACTAAGCTACTCATTAGCTATTTGATATAGGAGGTATTTGAAGAAATTAAGTTTCGAAGAATCAGATGTGTACTGAGAAGCGACAAGGAACGTCGACTTAAAAGAATTTTAAAATGCAACACTGGTTGGAGACGCCCTCAGAAATAATCAGAGGATGTGAAAGCCAGTAAAAAAAGTAACAGATGAAAAAAGGTGTTAAATCCGAATTTTACTTTTCAATTTTTGATTTGCCTTTAATAGTGTGGGAAAGATAAAGCCATAGAAAGCGAGTATTTTCAATTCAAATTCTTTCCATGGATTTTCTCATTATTTTTTTTCCATTTCAGAATTCATAAATTGTGGTGGAACAATAACAACATCCAAGTTTGACGTAATGGAATAACCTAAATTTGCTGTTGTGAGATGTCAGTTGATTTCTGAGACGTGTGTTATGGGACAATGAGAGTTCTGCTATGCAAGCAACAAACTTGTATAAACATTGTTTACTTGAACAGAGTTAGGTTATAAATAAAGTTACTTGAGGTTGAACATGTTTGAATTTCGGAATTTTCATCTTACAATCTTCAATTACCTATTTAGGTAGGATTACAGGTAGGACTAACAGGTCGGTATTAAAAAGATAAATAGATTCATTATCATTTTCACCTGCGTTATTATTGATATATTGTTAGAAAAATTAAAACCAAACAATAGAATGTATGGGATGTAAATATCAGCTAATGAACATAGGAGACCTTCGGTGAATAATAACGACAGCTATGCTCTAGCCAACAATTATACCCCTACCATGATTGCCAATTAGATACAGTAGTATACTTTAATTTAGAATAAATACAATTTAAGCTGGTAGTAGATGTGAGATGAATTAAGAAAACAAAATAGGCCAAAATACATAGGTATATTCTTCAGATTTCCCAAAAAATATACAAAACTCTCCTTCACAAATTAAATACTCTTACTTATTTAAAATGCCGTACTATGTTACAAAATAATAAAATTAGAAAGATCTTACTTTAACTCTGAGATACTGGTTCAAGTGGTCTGAACTGGTAAAAGTTCCAAAAGTTACTTGAATTGACTATAACTGGAAAAAGTCCCAAAAGGTACTTGAAGACGTAGAAGGTACTAGAACTAGCAGAAGTGGTTGATTTCTATCTGAAAACACCAAATAAAGGCGATAAATACGATTCCCAAAAAATTCTAATAAACCTTACAATTCTTTTTGAAAATGTGCTATTTAAGAACAAAACTATACAGGTTTGTCTGAACTTTGCTAGTTTACCACTCTTGTTATAATACATTAAAAATAATTGGAAAATTGACTTCACTTTACATAACCATCCAAAAATTATTTCTATAAGTTCGATATACAATAATTCTCTGAAATCTTATTATGAAACAATATTAAATTCTACTTACAATATCTATAGCAACCACTTGTTCCCAGACCACAATTTCTAGTAAAACTAACTGACCAAACTTGAATTTCTTATTATCTAGAAGTACGAACCTACACAGTAAAATACTGTACTCTACTTCTTATTCTGTCTTACCAATGATTAAATAATATAATTTTGTTTTGGTCATTTCAATAATAAAACCTGAATATTTATTTTACCTCGGTACAGAATGCACCTTTCGTTTCTGACTTTTTCCGCTATTTTTGTCACGTACACGTACAGCCGTTGTATGGTGATATTGAATTTTCAAAGTGAGTATTTAGTTTGTCCACAATGGTTTAAGGTGTGACGAAGAGAAATCATTTAACAACTAGGCCTAAGTTTGATACTAAGCTACAAACCCACTTCCGGTATTACCCAATTGAAAATTATTGAATTGCCAAAAGTGGGTCAAAATATTAAATATAATAGATGTATTAAAATCCAAATAAAATTTTTAAATACAATGGGTATATCACAGATAACTGATTTAATCCTCCTTTATTTGTTTTACTTTCAAAATTCAACATATTTACTCATTAATTCAACATATAATTCATTAATATTAAAATAAAAAAAATAACATTTAATCCTTGATCTTTACAGAACATACAATTTTTACTATATTTTATTAAAGGTTAAAGACGATTTTATGACTCGATCGGCATGATTCATTTACTTGTAACGTGTTAAAGGCTGTTAGTATAATGTAATGGTCTTTGGTAATGAACTATTACACTCGCTTAGATGTCTCCATTACTGTTAATTGTACTAAAGTACTCATTGCAAACGCATTTCAGTTAAATGAATTATTGATTTCCGCCAATTTATAAGATGGATGTTTTAATCTCGAACATTATTTTTTTGGAATATTTCAATTATCTATGGCTTTTGGAATAAAAATGTTGGCCCAGCAATTCGATTAATATAGCCTATTTCCTTTAAATACAATTAATATTACTAACAAATAAAATTGCATGTAACAGTTAAATACATACAAAATGTAACAGATTGAAAATAGCATTGGCTGGATAATGTAATCTAAGACTGGTAGTATTTATTGTGTTGCAAGTATCAACAAAATAACCGGACATGTAAAGTACTTCCATGTTACTTACTGCACAATATAATATTAATGGTTACCATTTGATTTATAACTAAATAATTTAGTCTGATTGAAAATAAAGCAAGTTTTTCGAAAATGAGGGTAACACTTTCAAAATATTCTTACTTTAGGTATATTTATTATTAGTATGCAATAATTCATGTTATAAGTTATCCCAACAATTATTTGAAAGAGAAAAAAGATATAAGTTATTGTAGGCCTAGATGGCAAAATGTGTAAGAAATTAAATTAAATTAAATTTAGAAGGTCACCCTACTTAAATCCTTAGATTATATTATTTTGCACTTTCGCTGGGCTGGACCTCGAGGACTGTGCTTTGACAGGCAGCCGTTCAGACGTAGTGTATGTTTGATCTGAGTGTGTGGAGAGTGTATGATTTAATATACGTTTTTGTAGGTAAATGAGGCTATGTGACTTTGTTCGGGTGATGTGTTTAGAATGCATGGTTCAAGTCTCAGGCATCCTAAAATGATGTTTAATTTTATATGGTATGATTTTGTTCTTTATAGTTTATACATGTAAACTAAATGCATAAGCAGAACAAATGCGTGTTTACTCTTTATTCATATTTATCATATATGTCTTACAAATATTTTCGTTTACGTAATGTAAATTAAGTCTTATATTCTAAAAAGTTATGTGTTTTTTCTAAATTTTGTAGGAAATATATCAAATAACGCTTTAAGTTTACGTTCTTAAAAATAATAAGATTTATTTTTAATCGTTATACTAATCCATATATTTATTTATTGTTACGATATAATTCAACTGCTTGTATGATCTCACATTTTACGCTCGCCTAGAACGGGAGCTCAGACCGTGATTGACGTTTGGTTTCATCGTTAACACACGATATCAGCTGAACAAACAAAACCACATCTGGAGCTAATCTTACGATTGACTTGCCATTGTTCCAAACGGCACCAACTTAACAACTGCCGTTATTTAAACCATGCAAACAACCGTAGCCTTCAAGAATTGTATTACAATTTTATTTGTTTAGTTATTTTTCGTACGTATATATCTTGTCTGCCATATTACCATTTTTGGTGGTTTGAATTAATTAGGTGATTTAATAATTTGTATAAAAATATAATAGGCATATGTGTTATACATGTATCCGTACAATTCAATTTCAATTTCAATTTAAAGAGTAAAAAGATTAAATTGATTCCACTTACCAACTTTTACATGCATTTACCGTCTTGTAAGTCAACAGTATAAGTGTAAATATATTATTGCAAGTGTTATTAGACGTATATATTTTCTGTATTTTTCAGGTAAATTGATTCCCTAACCTCAAAACCCAAAAGACCAAATATACATTTTCTCTTTTTGCTACTTATGCAGAATCTGATTTTTAAAAAGTCGTTTGTAGTTGGTAGTAACAATTTTCTGCCAAACCAAATATATTTTTAATTTCTTTGGTTCTGTTAAAATAAATTACCCACAGAATACGAATATATAATAAACGTCAACTAAATAACAAAATTACCTTTTCTTAAGTAAAATAAAACGTTTTTATGTGTAAATAAATTATGCAGCTAATGGATAAAAAATAGATGCACTGAGATGGCAGTTTATTATTATATTACATTCTTCCCTGCATTGAAGCCTTCTTGGGCAAATGCAGCCTAATTCAATATCAAGACAAGGGGAAAGCAAACGAGGTTAACGTTTAGTTCCCTCCGTCCTTCCGTTTGCGTTAAACATTAAGCACCATGATACTCCTTGGGGTTAGGAAGTTACTTTACATGTCGAGACATCTGCTATAAATAATCTTTATAAATAAGATTATAGTTTTATCTGTACATTGCTCAGAATTATATATTTGTTGTTATAATTGTATCATAAGATCATAATATCATAATTGTAAAAGTATACAGTATATAAGACAATCCTATTGTTCATTCTGATAGCCTCCGGACTACGTATAAATGAGTTTATAGGCTTAATAAATAATACTAGGTCGCGTTCGCAGAGGCATCCACAAAATTGAGCGGAGTCATCAAGAGTTCATATTATATTGTTTTTTTTTCATACTGCAGTAAAAACAGTCGTTTTTAATGCATGCGTTGCGGGTCTAAAGTAGCAATTTTACTCTTTAGGGAGTAAACATCGTTTTTTAGCTTCTATGGAGTAAATATCAGCTGTTGTCAACTCAGTTCTAAATTTCGATTGTAAACAATTGCACGTATCGAAAATATGTATCGATTCGTGCTTCATAATCATTTTTACCTACAGTTTTAAGAGAAGGCAACATTTGTGCGGATATAAATAATAGGATAATTAATTTGGCTACACATTGTTTTGTAGTTTAGGAGAGTAAAAACACAGAGTGACAGAGATGTCATTTTAGGTCTTTTCGGAAGCCTTAGCCTGCATTTACATTTCAAGTTTAAAACCTCTGGGATGGTCATTAGCTTTTTCTCAAATAGAGCGTTACAGTTCCAGCTAGTGATAATCTAGAAATAAACCCTTACAGTTTCGGATTCAACCATTTTAGCTGATTCAGTAACTGCATTAGATGACTTCATGTGATGGTGATTATATAAGCAAAAACACTAAAAATATATGGCATTTTCTCAAATCTGCGACCTTCCTAACTACGAAAACATAACTAACCCGCCAATTATCTTAATATACTCGGTAAAAAATTCAGTTTTTTACAATATTAAATATATAGATTGACTTAAAAGCAATCAATAAAGAAATCCGGTGAGCACTCCGGACTATTCACCTGCACTACTTCCTCCAACACTTCCTACGTCACGGACCTGTTTCCATCCCTTCCCATAGCATTTTAGGATTACAGGTACCTTAATCTAATCGTCATAAAAAGTTCCCACACTCCGGACTGCTCGCCTTTACTACTTCATTCACCACTTCCTACGTCGCGGACCTGTTTCCCTGCCTTCGCTTAGCATTATTAGATTGCAAATACCTTAATCTATTAATCATAAACAGTTCTAAAACTCCGGGCAGCTCGCCTTTACTACTTCCTTCACCACTTCCTACGTCGCGGACCTGTTTTCCTCCCTTTCCATAGCATTTTAGGATTGCAGATATCTTAATCTAATCGTCTTAAACAGTTCCCACACTCCGGACAGCTCGCCTTGACTACTTCCTTCACCACATCCTACGTCGCGGGCCTGTTTTCCTTCCTTCCCATAGCATTTTAGGATTGCAGATATCTTAATCTAATCGTCTTAAACAGTTCCCACACTCCGGACAGCTCGCCTTGACTACTTCCTTCACCACATCCTACGTCGCGGGCCTGTTTTCCTTCCTTCCCATAGCATTTTAGGATTGCAGATATCTTAATCTAATCGTCTTAAACAGTTCCCACACTCCGGACAGCTCGCCTTGACTACTTCCTTCACCACTTCCTACGTCACGGACCTGTTTCCCTCCCTTCCCTTAGCGTTATTCGATTGCAAATACCTTAATCTATTGATCATTAACAGTTCCCACAATCCGGACAGCTCGCCTTTACTACTTCCTTCACCACTTCCTACGTTGCGGACCTGTTTTCCCCCTTCCCATAGCATTTTAGGATAGCGGATACCTTAATCTAATCGTCTTAAACAGTTCCCTACTCCGGACAGCTCGCCTTGACTACTTCCCTCACCACTTCCTACGTCACGGACCTGTTTCCCTCCCTACCCTTAGCATTATTAGATTGCAAATACCTTAATCTATTGATCATAAACAGATCCAACACTCTGGACAGCTCGCCTTTACTACTTCCTTCACCACTTCCTACGTCGCGGACCTGTTTCCTTCCCTTCCAATAGCATTTTCGGATTGCAGATACCTTAATCTAATCGTCATAAACAGTTCCCACACTCCGGACATCTTACCTTGACTACTTCCTTCACCACTTCCTACGTCGCGGACCCGTTTTCCCATAGAATTTTAGAAATGCAGATACCTAAATCTAATCGTCATAAACAGTTTCCACACTCCAGACTGCTCACCTTTACTACTTCCTTTTACCCCTTCCTACGTCACGGACCTCAAGCTAGTGTCGTCATTTGATTATATTTATGATCCATACCGTTTCTGTTCTAATATCTGTGGAATAATGCTATCAGCTATTTCTTTATCTACTGCATTCAAAAGTCAACAGCTGATCATATGTCTTTGTTTATGTGTCAAATACTGCTTCCATAAGGATAACATTGAAACTTTGAGACCCAGTGGGGCGGATTCCTGAGAGACTTTTTTAACGCCATATAGATGTTGGCACTCACCGATATGGTCTTTATCACCATGCACCAATTTGAAAACGATTGATCCAGCCGTCTAGGAGGAGTTTGCGTATTACGAAATGCATAAGAGTCGACGTATAAGAGCTTCGCTCGCTTCGCTCGCTCCGCTCAATAATTTTACTTTCTAACATTCCAAATTGGTGTAGTCTACGACGCGTTTCGTCAACACAGTGACATCATCAGGTTATCCGCTATCGCTTCGTCTTGCATATTAAAATAAAACAGTCATTGCACAATACACAAACACATTTCATACATTTAAAGAAAGATCAGTACTTTCGTCGCGGTGGCCACAACTCCTATTTGGAACGGTAAAAGGTAAATTTGTATTATTAACTGGCGTTCCAGTATTAGGAAATTAATTTTAAATATAGGTTTAGGTCAGTAGTCCAAGCTTGATTCTAACTTCAAATAATGTTGTTCAAAGCTGAGTCTACCTACAACCGCTGCCGTGCCGTGTCATGATAGCCCTATCGTGTTATTTCGTGTCTAAATGTTCCGTGTCCCGTGCTATGTACTATATGTGTAAATTATTTTGATGTTTTTGACGTAAAGCTCAGACGATGTTGCATTGCAACGAAACATGTGCTTTGAACAACATTATTATTAGACTCAAGTCTTGACTCTGTAATAACCAAACCAAACCAACCAAACTTGCTGATAATAAAAACATCTTGGACAAAAAGTTAATGCTACCAGCGGGATTCGAACCCGGGACCTACAGTATATCAGCCCAGCACGCTAACCATTAGACCACCGAGGCCGATGTCTATTGTCCGTTTTGTTACCGTAATGGCGTTCCCTCAGCTAATAAGAAGCCCACAGCTGTCATCGTAGCCTCTTCTATACCTCCCCTGAGTAAATACCCTCTAAGTAAGCCTATAAAGTCAACAATAACCTAATTGTAAGTGGCTTTGACTTCAGCAGATATTGTTGATCCTTAATTATAAAAGGGTCTAGCAAATTATTAAGTAGATTTGCGAGATAGCTTTTCTCCTATACCTATTCGACAGAGCTAAATATTTGAGGTAACTGAATATATTAAGTTGAATTTATAAATTAAGTTCCTTCTCGTATTTTCCCAGTGGACTATAGTTTCTAAATCTCACAGCTCACCTTAAAAATTGAAGGCCTAAAATTTACAATTAAGAGGAGACTTTTTAACAAATATAATTTTTCTTATATTAAATAATCAGAATTACTGCAATATTACACATACGTCAAGAGTTCATGAACTAGTCGCAATACACGTATGAACGTGTTCATTGCAGTACAGCCGTATGTTACATTCAATAGCTACAAATGAGATCGGTTCGTGTGTATAACTCATCGGAGCCCTCATGTAACCACTCATTGGGTTGCCTCAATAATCATCGTTTCATCACGTTATTATGAGCTCGTACAAATAGCCGGATTTCTTCAGATTACTTAACCCTTAAATTACAATTAGCTATGTTTCCTAGGTAGCAATTAAATATATCCCGGAGATGCAAAATATTTAATACACTTTTAAATTTATAAATATGCCAATCTAATGTGTTTGATACTATTGTTATGTTATTCTGAGCTTAAATATCTTTGCAGTCCGAGATAGAAAATTGCTACTTTCTGTTCTATGGATTTTCATGTTTTAAAAAATATTTTTGGAGTTCTGTACCGGTACTTCTTTCGGACTATTGTTTCCGCCTTTATAATTAGCTTCTTACAATGCTCATATTTACATTAATTATTTTTTTTAATCTTGTATTTTAATGAACAACTAAAAGTAGACTAAAAAGTAAGAAAAATACGAGGACGAATAATTATAACTCGTCTAGTTTAAGAAAGCGACTCAAATGCAGTATAATTTTAGTTTATATGTTATTATTTGTAACAATTCATTATTTTCACTGATATTTTCCATACAATATTTAATTTTCACAATATGTTTTTCTTTTTATATCATTTATTATTATCATATGTCAATACATCTCCTTTTCTTTAAACCATGTATAATAATTGTCCAAGCAGACCAATAGGCAATTTATTCAATCCTATACTCTAATACGAGCAATGTTTGCTTGTATGTATGCACAAAGTAGTAAAGGCGGGCAGTCCGGAGTGTGGGAACTGTTTATATGACGATAAGGGTATCTGCAATCCTAAAATGCTATGGGAAGGGAGGGAAACAGGTCCGTGACGTAAGAAATGGTGAAGGAAGTAGTCAAAGCGAGCTGTCTGGAGTGAGGGAACTGTTAATGACGATTAGATTATGGTATTTGCAATCCTAAAATGCTATGGGAAGGGAGGAAAACAGGTCCGCGACGTAGGAAGGGGTGAAGGAAGTAGTCAAGGCGAGTAGTCCGGAGTTTGGGAACTGTTTATGACGATTAGATAAAGATATTGGCAACACTAAAATGTTATGGGATGGGAGGAAAACAGGTCCGCGACGTAGGAAGTGGTGAAGGAAGTAGTCAATACGAGTCGTCCGGAGTGTGGGAACTGTTTTTGACGATTAGATTAAGGTATCTGGAATCCTGAAATGCCATGGGAAGGAAAGGAAACAGGACCGCAACGTAGGAAGTGGTGAAGGAAGTAGTAAAGGCGAGTAGTCCGGAGTATGGGAACTGTTTATGACGATTAGATTAAGGTATCTGCAATCTTAAATGCCGTGGGAAGGGAGGGAAACAGGTTCGTGACATAGGAAGTGATGAAGGAAAGTAGTAAAGGCAAGCTGTCCGGAGTGTGGGAACTGTTTATGACTATAATATTAGGGTATCTGCAATCCTAAAATGCTATGGGAAGGGAAGAAAACAGGTCCGCGACGTAGGAAGTGGTGAAGGAAGTAGTCAAGGTGAGCTGTCTGGAGTGTGGGAACTGTTTATGACGATTAGATTAAGGTATTTGCAATCTTTAAATGCTATATGAAGGGAGGAAAACAGGTCCGCGAAGTAGGAAGTGGTGAAGGAAGTAGTCAAAGCGAGCTGTCTAGAGTGTGGGAACTGTTTATGACGATTAGATTAAGGTATCTGCAATCCTAAAATGCTATGGGGAGGGAAGAAAACAGCTCCGCGACGTAGGGAGTGCTGAAGGAAGTAGTAAAGGCGAGTTGTGTGGAGTTTGGGAATGGATTTATGTATCTGCAATACTAAGACTGCTTTCAGAGCAAACTAATGATTTTCCCGAGCAAAGCTCGGTCCCCAGGTACTACAATGTAATAATAGTAAATTTTTCAATAACCTAATTATGTAAATATATGATAGCAATAACCTTTTGTTACAAAATTGCTTCAAATTTAATATAATTTTACTTAAATAACTTTTCAAAATTCAAAATTAGCTTTTTAGCAGATGCAAATTTTATAATAAAACATTGGCCTAAAAGTTTATTGTTATATAGTCAGCATTGACATGTGATTGAGTGTAACGATGCCTAAATCTGCTTCACTTCCAAGAAAGCTGTACTAGTGTGAAGATGTGAGTATTTAACTGGCATATTTTAATATCAAAATGTATCCCAAAAAAGACCTTTGAAAAAAACAAGTGAAATTTAATGAAAGAAGATTCGTCCTTGTTTTAGAAACATTAAGTTAATTACAAACATCAAGAATTATTTCATTACTTGTGAAGAAGACTTCAAAAATTGATGAGATCACTCCTGTAGAAACCTTTTTCTTGGAAGCCATTGGAACATTTTAGGCCTTAAACATTTGTACCAAATTTTTAAATCAAGAAACTAATAGAAGCTTATTCCAGACTGTTTATTCAGAAAGGTCAATCAGAAAAAGAATTGTAAAATAATTTATATTTCAAAACCAAATTTTATTATAAAATCACAAGATTAAGTTCTAACGCCAACCGTTTACCCCAACCTGAGATAGAGATCCATGTAATAAAATCTCTGAGCCTGAATTAAAAATATTGTACTAGCCTAAAGCTTTTAATTAGTAAATTTAACTCCCCACATTGTAAACTCTTATTGTAAATCCCTTTACTTTTACTATCAATTTTCGTACTGTTATTTAATAAAATTAAGTTTCTGTATTGTAAATTTGGAGTTTCCATTGTAGGTTAAGAGTGATTACATATTCTAGGTAAACATAATAACCACCTTCTTTTCTTGGATAAAACATTTGCAATTTTAAAGTGAAGTGCATCGTAATCATTTTGAAGATTCTGGTTCGCAAAATAGCTATTTACGATCGATACAAAACTTATTATTGGGTTCTGTTAAGTGCCATATTACGGTTATGACCAAAGTTGACACTTTGAGAAAGGAATTTGTGCCATAACGACGTAACTTATATATGAGGTTTTGTCATAAAATGGCAATTTGCAACACAAACTACTACAAGTGTGTTAAATTGGCGGGAACGATGAAATGTTGATAATAGTAAGATAATATGATCATTGATATGAACGGAAATGTAATAAATAAATCAGTGCCTTATACTGGTAAATTACGGACAGTAACATCCATCTCGATTATATAAAAATAAATGTTACATTAATGACTAATTGCACATAGTTTCAGGGTTTTGTATTAATAATTTCGCAGTGAACCATTGTTTTTAGCGAATTTTCCATATAGGAAATAAGCTTTTACCGTAGGTCTCATGGTAAGACCTGGACCCGGGACTTATTTACTTTTTCATTTTGAGGTCCCTAGAGGATAAAAACACCATCCGTTCAAATTCATATATATATATGAATGCACAATGATCGGACCATTGTAACGGTGGTTTATGGGGGTTTTATGGGGTAAAAATGGGGTTTTCCCATTTTTGGCCCAAAAAACATAACATTTTTTAATATCTTTCCCAACCATTTTGTAGAGCTTAAAAAAAGAAATAATTTAGTATATTGAAGCATTGTTGTATGCCTGATGGTTACAGAGAAATTTCAAAAAAGTAGAAATTTTAAAATTCCCATTTTATTCTTGTGGAGAAAATCAAAACTTTTGTAGATTACGGTACTTGTTTATGGATATATGTAGATAAAATTTGGCAAATTTATGTATTTCATACTATACTATTGAAGTTTGGTCAAAAACACTTTTTACTTTCCCCGTAGCAGCAAACCTAAGCAAATCTAATGCTATTTAAATTGGGAATAAATATGTATTATTTATGGAAATATTTCAGTAAAAATGTAATGTAAGTGGAAATTCGCTTAGTCGGCAGGTTGGCTGCAGCGGGGGTGTTATAATTTAAATTTACACGATTTACACATTTTAAATATGTAATTTCCTTATCTTAAGTAACCAGAAACTACTGATCAAATATTTAGATAGTTGAGGCAAAGATCATTGATAGGGGAGTCACCTAGCAAGTAGAAGAGTCCCTAGTGTGAAAATGCAAACCAACAGCATCCCGTCCAGCCACTTTATATGTTAATGTCTTTGCTTTTATTATTATTTAAATTAGTTTACACTCGGTTTACTCTAATTAGAATGTATGGTTTTTACAATAACCTATTACTGTAAAGATTTGTGGACTACAAAAAATGTAAACAGTTTTTCATAGAATATGATAGAAGGTAGAAACAAAGTATACATGTTTATATTTTGCTATTTTTTGTGAACATAAATCGCTAAAGTTAGCTGAATATCACAGATCACAAAAGTTAACACTTCGGAACAAAATTAACTTATGTGTAATTATATATATATTTAGGCACGTAATAGGTAGCCTACCGTATGTTTTATGTTAGAGCACGAATTAAAATGTTACTCTTAGAGTTAAAAGAAAAATTATTTTTACTACTTCTTTCATAATAAGGTTTTTATTCACCTTTAAAAATAAACGACAGTGGAATAAATTTCAGTAACGAAACAACCTCACACCTTGACGATCTTATTCTTAATTTCAAATCTCTTAATATATATGTGATGTACGCAATAGTCCTTAGTTGGTTCATAAAATAAATATTTATACAAGATCCTTAATTTAGCAAGATCGATTGTACTAAATATACAGGGTGTTTTTTAAGTGTCCCGCCATTGGGATCTCAGTAACTAATGATTTTACAGCAAACTTTAAATGGGGAACATTCTCTTGTTTTTAAAGAGGTTCAAACATAATTAAATAAAATTTTTGTAAATGGTCGCCATTTTCCAATATGGCGGTCAACTTTGAAATTTCTTATGGAACACCCTACTGTACATTTTATCATGTTTTCGGATAGAACATGCAATTTAAAAACTTTTTTAGCCTTGACATTTTTTCGATAAACCCACTCGTTTAAGAGTTGCAGCCTATGGAAAAATGACTTCCGGTGTACATTTTACATCATGTAGCTCCTAAACAAGTAGGTTTATAGCGAAAATGCGAAGAGTAAATAAGTCTTAAAACTGCATCCACATTCCAAAAAGATCATAAAATTCGTTAAAAATATTAATTCTATTATTTCAAAAATGGCGGCCATTTTCCAAAATGGTGGCAAACTTGAGAAGTGGAAAACTGTGTATATTATGGTCTTTATGGAATGTGGATGCAATTTTAAGACTTATTTGACTTATTTACTCTTCGCATTTTCGCTATAAACCTACTTGTTTAGGAGCTACGTGATGTAAAATGTACAGCGGAAGTCATTTTTCCATAGGCTGTAACTCCTAAACGAGTAAGTTAATCGAAAAAATGTCAAGGATAGAAAAGTGTTTAAATTGCATGTTCTATCCGTTAAATTGAACCTCTTTAAAAACAAGAGAATGTTCCCCATTTAAAGTTTGCTGTAAAATCATTAGTTACTGAGATCCCAATGGTGGCACACTTAAAAAACACCCTGTAGATTGATTTATTTTCATTTAGCCGAAACTTTATTTCTTTTTAAATTCAACAATTAAATTACCGATAAAATCTGAGTAGGTAATATTGAAACTTTGTATTAAAGGAATCAGTTCTAGTTACACCTATAGCAAAATTATAATGTAAACTCCTGGTTCAATGTAAAATATGCCTTCCGATGTTATACGTTTATTTATTTAAGTATATGATATGTTTTTTTATTAAATATTTTCAATTTTACCTTTTCTACAAAATTGTGTATATATGCTTAAAAATGTAAACATAAAACGTTTGAAAACTTGTTGTCATAATTACACTTTTCTAGCAATAGCTTTTAAGTCTTTCCCACTGGGGTAAAAATTGGCCGACCCACTTTTTATGCAAATCCTGAGGATTTCTCTTATTCCTGTTACTTGGACTGGCGCGATCTGGGTGTTAGCTGTAGAATGTAATCATTGATATATAAATAATTTTGCTCGGCTAAGTACAAAAATACACAGTTGTTTACTATCATATTTGATAACTGATATTTTAAAAACAAACTCATTTCATAACATCGTTTTACAGCAGTTCAACTTTTACAGAACAAGACAAACACTTGAGTAGGAAACATAGACTAATATCTAATACGCAGCAATAGTATAACAATTATATATTTTTAACTAACTTCTTTGGTAAAACCAGCTGAATGAAACTTTAGCATCAATGATTTATGTCCAATGACAAATGTTCTTTGTGTGTTGAAAAATATTATACCATTAAAATTGCAAATTAAAAACACCATACAGCTTTACAATGTATCGTTTACGGAAAGAACTCGCATTATAACTATTTGGGAAAACTTCCAAATATAAATGTGTCATATGCTTGACCAAAATCACCCCATCTACCGATTTTTTACCATCTAAGCAGTTTTAAAGTGGAACATAGCATAACTAGGACCATTTTTTTACATAGGCACATCATTTATAAATGTGAAAATAGACCAACAATTTTTTTACGATGATGATAAACGTTTCTTATGGCATAGGTATTTTATTTATATTTCGTACACTACAATAAATATCATATAATTTCAAATTAATTATGGTCGTACCAAAAATAAAATGATAACAAAAATTATAATAGAACGAAATTTTTAGATGGAAACTTTTCCTTGCAAATCAAGCTGACAACAAATTTGATCTCATAAACCATTTAACATATAATCGTAAAACGACGTTGAACTGTGCCATAGTTGCTAACGTGTTCACCGTTACAATTCAGTTGCAGTTCATCGGTAAATCACAGTTACAATCACAGTTACAACATACCGAGCAAACCATAACTCAAGACGCGGCCTCCCCTGTGTGATGCATGGCTAAGGCTACATATCAGGCATGTATAATGTAGGCTATGCTCATAAAACATATTGTACCAATTTTGAGAAAAATATCGATTTATTACCTTTACCAATAAATTGTAGTAACAATATAAACAACTAAAGCAGTTAAGGTTTAAGCGCGTTTCGTTAAAGCTTTAATAAGTGTACCAAAATGGTGTGTTAACAAAAGTTGTCTGTTGCAAAAAGTGCATTTATTTATTACAATGCGAAATATGACCAAATAAATTCGATTATTTTAATTCAATAATTAAGAAGGAATCGAATCAGAAGCTACTCTGGATCCAATACAGTAATAAGGTGTACTTGTACTATATTGGAAGTGCAATTACCTCAGTAACAACACAATAGTGACGCCGCCGTACAAACAAAGCTGTAGGAACATCGTCATCACAGTTAATTGAAGCAGCACTGCCTCCCTGATCACACTGTACACTGGCTATAGACAAAATCAAATCAGAAGCTACTCTGGATCCAATACAGTGATAAGGTGTACTTGTACTATATTGGAAGTGCAATTACATCAGTAACAACACAATAGTGACGCCGCCGTACAAACAAAGCTGTAGGAACATCGTCATCACAGTTAATTGAAGCATCACTGCCTCCCTGATCACACTGTACACTGGCTATAGACAAAATCAAATTAGAAGCTACTCTGGATCCAATACAGTGATAAGGTGTACTTGTACTATATTGGAAGTGCAATTACATCAGTAACAACACAATAGTGACGCCGCCGTACAAACAAAGCTGTAGAAACATCGTCATCACAGTTAATTGAAGCAGCACTGCCTCCCAGATCACACTGTACACTGGCTATAGACAAAATCAAATCAGAAGCTACTCTGGATCCAATACAGTGATAAGGTGTACTTGTACTATATTGGAAGTGCAATTACATCAGTAACAACACAATAGTGACGCCGCCGTACAAACAAAGCTGTAGAAACATCGTCATCACAGTTAATTGAAGCAGCACTGCCTCCCAGATCACACTGTACACTGGCTATAGACAAAATCAAATCAGAAGCTACTCTGGATCCAATACAGTGATAAGGTGTACTTGTACTATATTGGAAGTGCAATTACCTCAGTAACAACACAATAGTGACGCCGCCGTACAAACAAAGCTGTAGAAACATCGTCATCACAGTTAATTGAAGCATCACTGCCTCCCTGATCACACTGTACACTGGCTATAGACAAAATCAAATTAGAAGCTACTCTGGATCCAATACAGTGATAAGGTGTACTTGTACTATATTGGAAGTGCAATTACCTCAGTAACAACACAATAGTGACGCCGCCGTACAAACAAAGCTGTAGGAACATCGTCATCACAGTTAATTGAAGCATCACTATCTCCCTGATCACACTGTACACTGACTATAGACAAAATCAAATTAGAAGCTACTCTGGATCCAATACAGTGATAATGTGTACTACTTGTACTATATTGGAAGTGCAATTACATCAGTAACAACACAATAGTGACGCCGCCGTACAAACAAAGCTGTAGAAACATCGTCATCACAGTTAATTGAAGCATCACTGCCTCCCTGACCACACTGTACACTGGCTATAGACAAAATCAAATCAGAAGCTACTCTGGATCCAATACAGTGATAAAGTGTACTTTTACTATATTGGAAGTGCAATTACATCAGTAACAACACAATAGTGACGCCGCCGTACAAACAAAGCTGTAGAAACATCGTCATCACAGTTAATTGAAGCAGCACTGCCTCCCAGATCACACTGTACACTGGCTATAGACAAAATCAAATCAGAAGCTACTCTGGATCCAATACAGTGATAAGGTGTACTTGTACTATATTGGAAGTGCAATTACCTCAGTAACAACACAATAGTGACGCCGCCGTACAAACAAAGCTGTAGAAACATCGTCATCACAGTTAATTGAAGCATCACTGCCTCCCTGATCACACTGTACAATGGCTATAGACAAAATCAAATTAGAAGCTACTCTGGATCCAATACAGTGATAAGGTGTACTTGTACTATATTGGAAGTGCAATTACCTCAGTAACAACACAATAGTGACGCCGCCGTACAAACAAAGCTGTAGGAACATCGTCATCACAGTTAATTGAAGCATCACTGCCTCCCAGATCACACTGTACACTGGCTATAGACAAAATCAAATTAGAAGCTACTCTGGATCCAATACAGTGATAATGTGTACTACTTGTACTATATTGGAAGTGCAATTACCTCAGTAACAACACAATAGTGACGCCGCCGTACAAACAAAGCTGTAGAAACATCGTCATCACAGTTAATTGAAGCATCACTGCCTCCTTGATCACACTGTACACTGACTATAGACAAAATCAAATTAGAAGCTACTCTGGATCCAATACAGTGATAATGTGTACTACTTGTACTATATTGGAAGTGCAATTACCTCAGTAACAACACAATAGTGACGCCGCCGTACAAACAAAGCTGTAGAAACATCGTCATCACAGTTAATTGAAGCATCACTATCTCCCTGATCACACTGTACACTGACTATAGACAAAATCAAATTAGAAGCTACTCTGGATCCAATACAGTGATAATGTGTACTACTTGTACTATATTGGAAGTGCAATTACCTCAGTAACAACACAATAGTGACGCCGCCGTACAAACAAAGCTGTAGAAACATCGTCATCACTGTTAATTGAAGCATCACTGCCTCCCTGATCACACTGTACACTGGCTATAGACAAAATCAAATCAGAAGCTACTCTGGATCCAATACAGTGATAATGTGTACTTGTACTATATTGGTAGTGCAATTATATCAGTAACAACACAATAGTGATGCCGCCGTACAAACAAAGCTGTAAAAACATCGTCATCACAGTTAATTGAAGCATCACTGCCTCCCTGATCACACTGTACACTGGCTATAGACAAAATCAAATTAGAAGCTACTCTGGATCCAATACAGTGATAAGGTGTACTTGTACTATATTGGAAGTGCAATTACCTCAGTAACAACACAATAGTGATGCCGCCGTACAAACAAAGCTGTAGAAACATCGTCATCACAGTTAATTGAAGCATCACTGCTTCCCTGATCACACTGTACACTGGCTATAGACAAAATCAAATTAGAAGCTACTCTGGATCCAATACAGTGATAAGGTGTACTTGTACTATTGGTAGTGCAATTATATCAGTAACAACACAATAGTGATGCCGCCGTACAAACAAAGCTGTAACAACATCGTCATCACAGTTAATTGAAGCAGCACTGCCTCCCAGATCACACTGTACACTGGCTATAGACAAAATCAAATCAGAAGCTACTCTGGATCCAATACAGTGATAAGGTGTACTTGTACTATATTGGAAGTGCAATTACCTCAGTAACAACACAATAGTGACGCCGCCATACAAACAAAGCTGTAACAACATCGTCATCACAGTTAATTGAAGCATCACTGCCTCCTTGACCACACTGTACACTGGCTATAGACAAAATCAAATCAGAAGCTACTCTGGATACAATACAGTGATAAGGTGTACTTGTACTATATAGGAAGTGTAATTAAATCAGTAACAATATAATAGTGACGCTGCTGTACAAACAAAGCTGTAGAACATCGTCATCACAGTTAATTGAAGCATCACTGCCTCCTTGATCACACTGCACACTGGCTATAGACAAAATCAAATCAGAAGCTACTCTGGATACAATACAGTGATAAGGTGTACTTGTACTATATTGGAAGTGCAATAACATCAGTAACAACACAATAGTGACGCCGCCGTACAAACAAAGCTGTAGAAACATCGTCATCACAGTTAATTGAAGCAGCACTGCCTCCCAGATCACACTGTACACTGGCTATAGACAAAATCAAATCAGAAGCTACTCTGGATCCAATACAGTGATAATGTGTACTTGTACTATATTGGTAGTGCAATTATATCAGTAACAACACAATAGTGATGCCGCCGTACAAACAAAGCTGTAAAAACATCGTCATCACAGTTAATTGAAGCATCACTGCCTCCCTGATCACACTGTACACTGGCTATAGACAAAATCAAATCAGAAGCTACTCTAGATACAATACAGTGATAAAGTGTACTTTTACTATATTGGAAGTGCAATTACATCAGTAACAACACAATAGTGACGCCGCCGTACAAACAAAGCTGTAGAAACATCGTCATCACAGTTAATTGAAGCAGCACTGCCTCCCAGATCACACTGTACACTGGCTATAGACAAAATCAAATCAGAAGCTACTCTGGATCCAATACAGTGATAATGTGTACTTGTACTATATTGGTAGTGCAATTATATCAGTAACAACACAATAGTGATGCCGCCGTACAAACAAAGCTGTAAAAACATCGTCATCACAGTTAATTGAAGCATCACTGCCTCCCTGATCACACTGTACACTGGCTATAGACAAAATCAAATTAGAAGCTACCGGTACTCTGGATCCAATACAGTGATAAGGTGTACTTGTACTATATTGGAAGTGCAATTACCTCAGTAACAACACAATAGTGATGCCGCCGTACAAACAAAGCTGTAGAAACATCGTCATCACAGTTAATTGAAGCATCACTGCCTCCCTGATCACACTGTACACTGGCTATAGACAAAATCAAATTAGAAGCTACTCTGGATCCAATACAGTGATAAGGTGTACTTGTACTATTGGTAGTGCAATTATATCAGTAACAACACAATAGTGATGCCGCCGTACAAACAAAGCTGTAACAACATCGTCATCACAGTTAATTGAAGCAGCACTGCCTCCCAGATCACACTGTACACTGGCTATAGACAAAATCAAATCAGAAGCTACTCTGGATCCAATACAGTGATAAGGTGTACTTGTACTATATTGGAAGTGCAATTACCTCAGTAACAACACAATAGTGACGCCGCCATACAAACAAAGCTGTAACAACATCGTCATCACAGTTAATTGAAGCATCACTGCCTCCTTGACCACACTGTACACTGGCTATAGACAAAATCAAATCAGAAGCTACTCTGGATACAATACAGTGATAAGGTGTACTTGTACTATATAGGAAGTGTAATTAAATCAGTAACAATATAATAGTGACGCTGCTGTACAAACAAAGCTGTAGAACATCGTCATCACAGTTAATTGAAGCATCACTGCCTCCTTGATCACACTGCACACTGGCTATAGACAAAATCAAATCAGAAGCTACTCTGGATACAATACAGTGATAAGGTGTACTTGTACTATATTGGAAGTGCAATTACCTCAGTAACAACACAATAGTGACGCTGCCGTACAAACAAAGCTGTAGGAACATCGTCATCACAGTTAATTGAAGCATCACTGCCTCCTTGACCACACTGTACACTGGCTATAGACAAAATCAAATCAGAAGCTACTCTGGATACAATACAGTGATAAGGTGTACTTGTACTATATTGGAAGTGTAATTAAATCAGTAACAATATAATAGTGACGCTGCTGTACAAACAAAGCTGTAGGAACATCGTCATCACAGTTAATTGAAGCATCACTGCCTCCTTGATCACACTGTACACTGGCTATAGACAAAATCAAATCAGAAGCTACTCTGGATACAATACAGTGATAAGGTGTACTTGTACTATATTGGAAGTGTAATTAAATCAGTAACAATATAATAGTGACGCTGCTGTACAAACAAAGCTGTAGGAACATCGTCATCACAGTTAATTGAAGCATCACTGCCTCCTTGACCACACTGTACACTGGCTATAGACACAATCAAATCAGAAGCTACTCTGGATACAATACAGTGATAAGGTGTACTTGTACTATATTGGAAGTGCAATTACATCAGTAACAACACAATAGTGACGCCGCCGTACAAACAAAGCTGTAGCAACATCGTCATCACAGTTAATTGAAGCATCACTATCTCCCTGATCACACTGTACACTGGCTATAGACAAAATCAAATCAGAAGCTACTCTGGATCCAATACAGTGATAATGTGTACTTTTACTATATTGGAAGTGCAATTACATCAGTAACAACACAATAGTGACGCCGCCGTACAAACAAAGCTGTAACAACATCGTCATCACAGTTAATTGAAGCATCACTATCTCCCTGATCACACTGTACACTGGCTATAGACAACATCAAATCAGAATCTACTCTGGATACAATACAGTGATAAGGTGTACTTGTACTATATTGGAAGTGCAATTACATCAGTAACAACACAATAGTGACGCCGCTGTACAAACAAAGCTGTAGGAACATCGTCATCACAGTTAATTGAAGCATCACTGCCTCCTTGACCACACTGTACACTGGCTATAGACAAAATCAAATTAGAAGCTACTCTGGATCCAATACAGTGATAATGTGTACTTGTACTATATTGGAAGTGCAATTACATCAGTAACAACACAATAGTGACGCCGCCGTACAAACAAAGCTGTAGGATCATCGTCATCACAGTTAATTGAAGCATCACTGCCTCCTTGACCACACTGTACACTGGCTATAGACAAAATCAAATCAGAAGCTACTCTGGATACAATACAGTGATAAGGTGTACTTGTACTATATTGGAAGTGTAATTAAATCAGTAACAATATAATAGTGACGCTGCTGTACAAACAAAGCTGTAGCAACATCGTCATCACAGTTAATTGAAGCATCACTGCCTCCTTGACCACACTGTACACTGGCTATAGACAAAATCAAATCAGAAGCTACTCTGGATACAATACAGTGATAAGGTGTACTTGTACTATATTGGAAGTGTAATTAAATCAGTAACAATATAATAGTGACGCTGCTGTACAAACAAAGCTGTAGGAACATCGTCATCACAGTTAATTGAAGCATCACTGCCTCCTTGACCACACTGTACACTGGCTATAGACAAAATCAAATCAGAAGCTACTCTGGATACAATACAGTGATAAGGTGTACTTGTACTATATTGGAAGTGTAATTAAATCAGTAACAATATAATAGTGACGCTGCTGTACAAACAAAGCTGTAGCAACATCGTCATCACAGTTAATTGAAGCATCACTGCCTCCTTGACCACACTGTACACTGGCTATAGACAAAATCAAATCAGAAGCTACTCTGGATACAATACAGTGATAAAGTGTACTTGTACTATATTGGAAGTGTAATTAAATCAGTAACAATATAATAGTGACGCTGCTGTACAAACAAAGCTGTAGGAACATCGTCATCACAGTTAATTGAAGCATCACTGCCTCCTTGACCACACTGTACACTGGCTATAGACAAAATCAAATCAGAAGCTACTCTGGATACAATACAGTGATAAGGTGTACTTGTACTATATTGGAAGTGTAATTAAATCAGTAGCAATATAATAGTGACGCTGCTGTACAAACAAAGCTGTAGCAACATCGTCATCACAGTTAATTGAAGCATCACTGCCTCCTTGACCACACTGTACACTGGCTATAGACAAAATCAAATCAGAAGCTACTCTGGATACAATACAGTGATAAAGTGTACTTGTACTATATTGGAAGTGTAATTAAATCAGTAACAATATAATAGTGACGCTGCTGTACAAACAAAGCTGTAGGAACATCGTCATCACAGTTAATTGAAGCATCACTATCTCCTTGACCACACTGTACACTGGCTTTAGACAAAATCAAATCAGAAGCTACTCTGGATCCAATACAGTGATAATGTGTACTACTTGTACTATATTGGAAGTGCAATTACCTCAGTAACAACACAATAGTGACGCTGCCGTACAAACAAGGCTGTAGGCACATCGTCATCACAGTTAATTGAAGCATCACTGCCTCCTTGACCACACTGTACACTGGCTATAGACAAAATCAAATCAGAAGCTACTCTGGATACAATACAGTGATAAGGTGTACTTGTACTATATTGGAAGTGTAATTAAATCAGTAACAATATAATAGTGACGCTGCTGTACAAACAAAGCTGTAGGAACATCGTCATCACAGTTAATTGAAGCATCACTGCCTCCTTGACCACACTGTACACTGGCTATAGACAAAATCAAATCAGAAGCTACTCTGGATACAATACAGTGATAAAGTGTACTTGTACTATATTGGAAGTGCAATTACATCAGTAACAACACAATAGTGACGCCGCCGTACAAACAAAGCTGTAGCAACATCGTCATCACAGTTAATTGAAGCATCACTGCCTCCTTGATAACACTGTGCACTGACTATAGACAAAATAAAAATTACGTACATACTACGATAGATACATCGGAAATTTTAGTATTTATAAATCTTGAATTACTTGACTAAATATTTAATATTATACTTAATATTATTGACCTTGTATAAATTCCCATAGAAAAACAATTAATTAATTTACGGAAATATAGAGGATAACGCTAAAAGTACTTATTTGCATATATTACATTTAACGAAATTCACATTTGGATTTTTATACTAAGATTTGTCGAGCAAAATTTTTGCCATGTCGGAAAAATATTGGACTAACGTTAGTGTCTGTACTGTTTTTGGACCTACACAATCCTTATACGTGAAGGCGTTTTCTACGAAACACTACTCCTCCAATGGGCGGATTTTTACAAACGATGTGTCAAAATTAAGTTTTTTTTTTTTGTGTAGACAACCCCTTTTACTAATTCTTGTCATAAAGGTCCTCGGGCTTTGCCCCACAGGCCATCAAAATTCCAATGTATTTCTTGTGATGAAAAGATTTTTGTTTACTCGAATTTGAGCAACAGGTGCACTAGTTTGTTTCAATTCGTTGACTAGTCCAGTAAAATTATATACATTATTGACCCAACCTCCAAAAAAATCCGAATGTTTTGTAACTTTTCACATATCTCGTATTTCTAGGTACCTATGGAAGATTATACCAAAAGTCCTTATAAATATAAGGCGAGCTTTCGCGGCAATTAGTGAAAACAGTTCACATTTTTTCTTTTTGGCTAAACTCTCAAGAACCGTCGGTCGGAGTTAAAAGTTACTGCGTACCAAACGAAAGATCAAGACTGTCAAAATCAACCAAATGAAAGATCATTACATTTTCAACAAAAATCATATTTACACTTTTATTTTATTTCTAATGGTTACCGAGTTATAAAATATAAAATGTAGCGGTTTTTTTTTCGAAATACCTACTTTAGTTTGAACCATTGTTCGCACCCCGACGGTTTGAGAAAAAACACCATATTTTTTCGTCCTATAGCTCGGTAACTATTAGGATTAGAATAAAAGGATAAATGTAATTTTTGTTGATAATTTTATGATCTTTCATTTGGTAAAACGCGCCTTTAACTCCGACTGTCAAGAATTTAGCAAAAAACCAACAACGCCACCCTGTTTTCACTAATTGCCGTTATAGCTCGCTTCATATTTAAGGGAACTTTTGGTATAGTCTTCCCTAGGTACCTAGGGCTCTAGGGCTTAGGTAGGGCTCTTTAATAAATGTGCAAAGTTTCAAAACAATCGGAATTTTTCAGAGGTTAAACCTTTTCTTGACAGGACTACTAATTTCATTTGTCATATAATCTGGTTTTTTTTTTTTTAACTATACAACTTCATATGACCAACATTTTGAATCGAAAAACTGGTTTTTATATTTTACGGAATAGATTACGACATTATGATTTTGTATACCTAATTTCATAAAGAGATATCAGTCTTAATGTTTTTAGTTATGAGTTTAAAAGACGAAAAACAAATTTATGGATATCTCAGTAATAAGTCATATTTGGGTATAAATAAATACCCATAAATGTTATTCCTGTATTTCCGTCTTATTTTTACCCATACAACTATTTCCCTGAGTTTGACTGTTCACTTCACGGGGCGTCCTGTATTACGTGTTAATAAATTATTGACTTCCTTACAACTCGTATTACAACTACAATATTGCAATAAGCATATACATACGTTTTGATATAAAACTAGTGTTCACTTTATAAATACCTAGATAAAACTAGTCAGTTATCCTGTTATTTGGCAAAAATAAAAATGTTCTTGTTCAAAAACGGATAATCAACTTGAATGTTATAGAATCGTATTATTAATTACAAAATAACAATATTTTTATGAAAAATAACATCAGTGAATTTAAATGACTGAGAGAGACCAAAGACTAGCGGGACGGACGATTGTGACGTTACTATTGGTGGAGGGGTAGAGGGCGGGGAGGTAAGCATCACAGATCACGGGCCATTACACCACCATGAGAGCCGTGATTGGAAATTGATTTAGTTCTTTCTACCTTCTTGTAAACATTCGTTACGATTTATTGTTACAAGTAGATGTTACGGTTGGTATGTTGAAAATAAAATGCTAGGTTGAGTATTATGTTTCACTTAAATAACTAAATATCTTGTTAATGTCTTGTAATTGTGGATTATATATTTGTTATATAACATAAATTTCTATTAACATGATTTTCAACAAGCTGTAAAAGCCTCATAAGGCTTGTTTGTAGCTACTGTAGATATCAGTCATGCCTATTTCAAATTTGAAAATAAATAAATCATTATCATTCCATTTCACCCTTAAACTACCTAATTGTTTTTTACCATATTTCGTATGAATAAAAAGTAGTAATAATAAAAATGAATATATAATATGACAATAACAATACTTTACATTCATAAAAACACGTATAAATTGAAACCAAACTATAAAAATGTTTAAACAATAAAAATATTAATAACTAGCAGAGCACCCGTCCTTCGTACGGGGTTGGCAAATAAGTATAAAATGATTATTGCAGTTATACTCAAGGTTTGCGTTTGAAATGAGGGTAGACACAGTTTGATAAAATTTGGCTCTTTAAATTTACGGTATGATATAGTATAACAAAGGTATAACACATCTACCATATCCATAATGTTCTACCACTGCCCCTAAAACAACAGAAAAAATAAATTATCAAACAGTCAAACAATATCACAAATTATTCCTTAAATTAAAAACATAAACATAACTGCAAACAAACCTACTTTGACAGTTCTCATTGTGTATCACAGCTTTTTGTTGCTGCTTATTTCAAATTAGCGGTTGTCATTGAAGTGTTCGTGCTTTTGGTCTGTATAGAGTTCACATTATTTATTACCATATGTTACATACAAATAACAAGGTTGTTTACTTTTTGTTGTCAGTTAGTTTTTACATGATTAAAGTCAAGTTTCGTTTTACTAAGTTGTACTTTTTAATTGTATAAGTGAATACACGTTATTGGCGACGAGGAATTAGAACTCACACAATGCCGACATCAGGTAGACATAGACGACATCAAGACGATCCAGGTACCGATCAAGTTCGTAATGAAAAAAGTATTTGTAATTTTAAATGTGACTTGTTCGACCCGGACACAGTAGAGATTGATGTGTGGCACATTAAGTTTACTACAGGTCTTAAACTCAATGGAATTAACGATGATGAAACCAAACGCTTGCTATTCATAAACGCTTTGGGTACAAATGTGTTAAGCACACTAGTTAACCTTTGTAGACCTAATGATTTAAATGACTTTAAGTATGAAGAACTTTTTAAACTATTGTTGGACAATTTTAAAACTAAAAAAATCGCCATTGCAGAAAGAGTCAAGTTTTTTTCACTGCGTCAGGGCTGCGAGAGTCTGACGGAGTTTGCCAATGTTTTGAGGAATAAAGTAAATGATTGTCAATTTCCCATTCAATTTTTCCAACAAGCACTTGTTACCGCTTTTGTAATGGGGATATGTGATAACAATATAAGATCCAAACTCATGGAGAAGGATTATGAAACGTTCTCAGAAGTCATTAACGTAGCTAATTCTCTTTTCTCAGTAAAAGATGCTTCATTAAATAGTTTTTCTCAGAGGGAAGATTGTAGTGTTTTATCTCTAGGACCATGCTTTATATGTGGTGGTAAACATCTGAAAAGGAATTGTAACATTAAAAATCCAAGATGTTACAAATGCGGGAGTAGGAATCACATAACTAGAATATGTAAAACGGGACAGGTGGAGAAACGACACCTTAAAAGCAACATTGTTGAGAATGGTCCAAAGTCAAAGGAATCCGGTAGTAACGTTGTTGATAATGATGTAACTAGCTATAATGACACGAACTCTTTGGGAGGGATACAGGACGTTCTTTCAATCGGAAAGCAGGCAACCTTTTACCCGATACTTATTCTTAATATTTTACTCAATAACCAGATCGTAAGGATGCAGTTTGATACAGGTAGCTGCGCTTCAATTATCTCAGATCATACTTGGAAACAGATAGGAAAACCCGACCTTTTGTTAAGTAAACAGAATTTTACTTCATTTACAGGTCATTGTGTTAAACTTCTTGGTGAGATGGATGTAGAAGTTGTTTTTACAAACGTTAAAACCAATCTCAGAGCTTTTGTCGCTTCGGGTAGTAGAAAATACGGATCAACAACTTGCCAAACTTGTGGATGAGTTTTCTGACGTCTTTCAACCCAATGAAAATAAATGTTCAAAGACAACTGCTCATTTGTACCTAAAAGAGGGTGCTACACCAGTGTTTAAAAAGGCAAGGCCTGTTCCTTTAGCTTTAAGGGACAAGGTTAAAGAAGAACTTGACCGGTTAAAAAGAAATGGTATCCTTGAAGAAATAGACCATTCAGAATGGGCTGCGCCATGCGTAATTGTAAGAAAACCGAATGGAGCTATTAGAATATGCGCAGATTTTTCAACGGGACTCAACCAAGCATTAAAGGTGCAGCAGTTTCCATTACCAACTCAAGACGATTTATTGACCAAGATATGTTCTGGACAGAAATTTACTATCCTTGACCTCTCTGATGCTTACCTTTCTATTCCCATGGACACAGAATCTAAAAAACTCCTTGTCATTAATACTATTTTTGGTCTTATGCGATACAATCGACTGTGTTTTGGCGTAGCTCCTGCTACGGCAATTTTTCAAAAGAAGATGCATTCTATGCTTTCTGGATTAGATGGAGTCGCTTTCCTACTGGATGATGTCATTATAACAGGAATAAATGACACTGAACATCTAAACACGTTAAAAGAGGTTTTGAAACGCATTGAGGACAATGGTTTTTGTTTAAACAGAGCTAAGTGTCACTTCATGAAGGAAAAAGTCAACTATTTGGGTCTATGTATTTCCAAAGATGGAATTTCGACGAATCAAGACAAGATAAAGCCCATAGTAGATATGCCTGAACCCCAAAACATTAAACAGTTGGAATCATTTATAGGAATGGCAAACTTTTACTCAAAGTTCATCCCAAACTTTTCTGAGATCTGTGCACCATTAAACAAACTAAGGCAGAAAAATGTTCAATGGACATGGACAGAACAATGCTCTCAGTCAATTAACCGTATTAAAGATGCTTTAGTTTCCACTCCTATTCTAGTGCCATTTAATAGTGAATTACCTATAGTAGTTGCAGCCGATGCTTCATCAGTGGGGATTGGTTGCGCAATTTTTCATCGATATCCTAACGGAGAAGAGAAGCCGATCGCGTATGCTTCTAAAACACTGAACAAGGCAGAGCAAAATTATTCGCAAATTGAACGAGAAGCTTTAGCTTTGATTTATGCTATTAAAAAGTTCCGCATCTACCTTTGGGGCACACATTTTCTGATCCAAACAGACCACAGACCTCTATTGTCTATATTCGGATCCAGCAAAGGAGTGCCAGTAACCACGTCTTGCAGAATACAAAGGTGGGCTTTGTTTTTAACAAATTTTCGTTTTGACATAGAATACGTTTCTACTAAACTATTTGGGAAAGTTGACTGTTTAAGTCGTTTGCCTTTCGAGGAAGATGTCGAGTTTGACCAAGCCGATGAGAGTTATAGCACCGTAGTTGGATTAATATTCTCAGGTAACATAGATTGTCTACCAGTTACGGCTAAAGAAATCAGTGAAGAAACGTCGAATGATGTCACTCTTAATCGGGTCAAAGAGTTTGTATTAAGTGGATGGCCAAACAAGACAAACAATCTGGAGTTAAAACCCTATGAGTCAAGGAAGAACGAAATATCCATACATGAGGGCTGCCTAATGTGGGGGGTTAGAGCAATTATCCCAGAAAAGTTCAAGCAGAAATTACTTATGTACCTGCACGACACTCATTTAGGAATGGTAAAGATGAAGGCGTTGGCCCGAGATCGTTTTTGGTGGCCATCGATGGACAGTGACATCGAAAACGTGGCAAGAACTTGTGCACTATGCAACTTGTATGCTGCAAGAGAACCACAGAGAAAGTTCCTCAGTAATTGGCCGAGATGCACTGACCCTTGGACCCGTATACACTTGGACTTCACTGGACCTTTCCTTAATAGTGTTTTTCTTTTGGTCGTAGATGCATACTCCGGTTGGCCAGAAATTATCAAGTTGAACTCTATGACTACTTCAGTAACAATCAAACAAATTAAGCTGTTAATATGCCGATATGGAATCCCTAAAACCATAGTGACAGACAACGGACCCTGTTTTACGTCCGTAGAATTTGCACAGTTTTGTAAAGCATTTGGAATCGACCACGTAACCACTCCACCTTACCATCCGTGTTCCAACGGACAAGTTGAAAAATACGTCGGTACCATGAAACAGGCGTTGAGAAAACTTTGCCAAGAACAATCCCCTAAAGGTTTGGAAGCTGACTTAAACAACTTTTTATTTAAGTACAGGTTAACACCACACATAACTTCTGGAATGTCACCTTCTGAGTTGTTTTTAGGACGTCAGCTAAGATGTATCTTAGATTTAGTTCAACCCCAAAAAGGAAGTCAGATTAAAACAGAAGAGGAAGAAAATAAAGAAGATAAAACTAAAGAGGAAGAGAATAAAGAAGGAGCCACTACTAGCCTAAAAAACTTCAAAATAAATGAACCTGTGTTTCGGGCAGAAACCAGAAACGGAAATGTTGTGTGGAAACCCGACGTAATCTTGAAGAGACTAGGGCGAAACGTGTGGAAAGTTGAAGGTAACGATAGAAGAATCTTTAAAAAACACGCTGACCAACTAAAGCATAAACACCTTCTTGAAGACAAGGACAGTAGTTCAATCTCGGCGAGAAGGTGAAGTGTTCGTGCTTTTGGTCTGTATAGAGTTCACATTATTTATTACCATATGTTACATACAAATAACAAGGTTGTTTACTTTTTGTTGTCAGTTAGTTTTTACATGATTAAAGTCAAGTTTCGTTTTACTAAAGTGTACTTTTTAATTGTATAAGTGAATACACGTTAGTCATATATTCAAAAACAAAATAATAATAGTGCTGCACCCTGTTGGGAAACCTTATAACTTTTTGATGCAATTGCATATTACCAACTTGTAAAGTTAAAACAGCTGACTAAATTCTTTAATTCCTTTTAAATATAACTCATAAGGTTAACATGGGAAACTATAGAGCCACTGGGGCAGAGCCCGAAAGGATTTTTGAGATAAGAATATGCCTAAATGTTAATTGGGAATGTGAGCTATCATCATGCCAAATTTCAGCCCAATCCATCCAGTAGTTTATGCGTGATTGAGCAACACACAAACACACACACAAACATACACACAAACTCACAAACTTTCAGATTTATAATATTAGTAAGATAGGCTATAACAAAATGTAAACAAAAGCCAAAAAATTTCTGAAATTATGTTCTATTTTTTACAATGAATAAGGCCAACAATTTTTAATTTGACTATTATTCTGGAAACTCACTAAATAGATGGATAGGCCTACATGCTCTGTTTTTTATTATGTATTTACCTAAGGTATATTTAAATGTTATAAATTTGTGCTATAGGCCCTCTTAGTTACAATTTCAAGACTTGATCTGCCAAAACACTTTTAAGTGCAATATGCCCAGGGAGGGGTTGATTTACAGTCTTTTGATTAGATGTTATTTAGCAAGTCAATAGGCCCGTGATTGCTCATGTTATCACAGTATGAGTGTAATAAGAGCTATTTTTCTATTCACGAAGTTACTAATCGTGAAGTAAACTACCCACATTTGGTTTATGAATCCATACAATGTACTAGCTATAAAATCACTTTCAAAATGATAAGTTGAAAAGTATGTATGAAAAAATTATAAAGTTTAATGTCCACGCTAGTATATTTAATAATAGACTAATTGTATTAGCATTCACTCGTAAATTGTTCGTCAACGAGATAGTCATATAGAGCCAGATATGTATAGATACACATATAATAAATACTTCTCACCAGGCCTATAAAGCTAAATAAATGTTTTAAGGTAATCAATCTCACATAACATAAACGGTATCAGCATTCTGACACATACTTTCTCCCATAAGTTTGTCAACAACCTTTATCATGTGTAAGCGGTGAAAGTAAATATATGAGAGGGAATGGGATTTGTACAATTTTGTTCAGAATTTAAAGGACTATAACATACTAAATTTTTATCAAAATCGTTCGGGCCATTTTTGGGAAAATCCGATTTTTCTGTTATTTTATGGGGGTTTTATGGGAAAATGGCATAATTTACAATAACTTTTGAACCGTAATTTTTACACAAATGGGATTTGTACCATTTTGTTCAGAATATAAAGGACTGTAACATAAAAAATTTTTAAAAATCGTTTGGGCCATTTTTGGGAAAATCCTATTTTCCATTATTTTGTGGGGTTTTATGGAAAAATCCCCATTAAAAATAAAAATTTCTAAAAAATTAAAATTATCAAAATTGTAAGGACCATAACGTACTATGTTAAATCAAAACCGGATTTTTTCTAAAATCCTATTTTTCGTTATTTGATGGGGTTTTTATGGGAAAATAACATATTTGACCATAACTTTTGAACCGTAATTTTAACAGAAACGGAATTTGTACCATTTTATTCAGAATATAAAGGGCTACAACATACTAAATTTTTATGAAAATCGTTCGAACCATTTTTGAGAAAATCCGATTTTTCCTGTGTTTTATGGGTTTTATGGGAAAATCCCCATTAAAAATAAAAATTTCGAAAAAATGAAAAAACTCCTGGATATACCATGGATTAGAACCTACATACCAAATTTCATCGAAATCGGACCACAGGTGTAGTCTCTAGCTCTGTACACATCCAGACACACACACACGCACACACACACACAGATATCACTTCGAAAACCACTTTTTTGGGTCCAAAACGAATATATCCACTCAAAACTCAAACTCGAAAATTTTGACGAAAACAATACTTTCTCCATTATACTATGGTATAGGGGGAGAAAGTAAAAGAAAAACATTCTAAAAATGAGTTCATTTATAAGAGTATAACTGTAAGTTACGATGGCAAATTTACGTTTATATATTGCTTGAGATTGATACAGATCTTCAGGGTTACTAGGGTTGCTTTCAGAGAGGTGAAAGCCAGTTGAGCGGAACAAACGTGATTTGATATTTGTATAAGTAACTAAATGTAAAAAGGTCAATAGATTTATTTACTAATGCTGGTTTTAAAGATTAAAATTATAATAACTCAAATTTACCTCTTCGAGAAGAGCATTATGGTAGTTTTGACCAGGAAAATATTACAGTAGTTGGAATCTGATATTAACATCCAAAAAGTAAAGTATAAAAATGAGAAAGGTAATTTAACATTCAAATGCAACTGTAGCCTACAACAAAAAAACATTGGGCTACATTTTTCACCCTTACAATCGGTTAAAGTATTTAAGTATAAAAAAAAACAGTAACTATAAAAAAACGAGTATTAAAGTATAACAACAGGAGGGGAAATTTGACATTTAAATTCAACCGTGCAACATAAAATGGCTGAAATGTAGGCCTAAACATAAGTAATAAGTAAACATCGCATTCAGCTGATTTAAGTGAAAACAGAATAATATAATAAGTAGGGAAGACATGCCTTAAATATACAATGTAGCTAATATAATTAGAAATTAGTAGCCTACTTCTGGACAGGCCTAGACAATTATCCATACCGTGGTTAAAAGTGTACTTCTATAAGCCCAGGTTTACTTATCAACGGTTGTAACTGGACGTATGTATAGTCCGTGGCTTGGCAATCAAATAACAGTATTTGTATAGGATGGGCTACTGTTATCAACATTTGAAATAACTGAATTGTTACCAAATTACTGTTTCACAAAATGCAGATTCCATTTTCAGCCGAGCCATTAAAATGAGGATTTGCCGAACAATTATTAATATTACAGAATAGTATATAATGATATACAACTTTTCACATTCCATAATTATATGTTAGTTTTGCTATGGTCAAAGGTACAAATCCAAATGTTCTCTTTTCTTTTGGTCAGTATGTAATAATTTGCTAGAATCATTGATTTTATATAAAGTCAAAGCTAGAATACTGTAGATGGTTTGTTAAGTTAAGACCATATGCAAGCATTTTTGAAATCATTTCCCCGTTTAACCTTAACCAACTATTCCATTCCAAAAGTTAAAAAATTATATGGTGCAACACAAATAAACAACCCGATCGCCTACCTATAACCTACACTATACCTCCCTAATCTAACCTTACTTCAAAACACTTAATGTAGTCACGAATACTCATAAACCCCGACCTACCTCCCCACATGCCTAAATCAGTGTTCAATCTGCGTTTTATCAATAAGTGTAATAACTTACTGTACCGTCGATGTAATTAAACATAATATAACCTATGAGGTATTATCGGATTAAATACCGATTTCGATGCGGTTCGATATATCGCTTATTAAATCCTGATTTCTAACATTGGCTGTTTCTAATCAGCTGGCAACACAAATAGGTTCCCAAGAAAGTAGTCACCGGTCCGTATCCCTCCGCTCCTTGTTTATGCTCCGCGCATTGAGAAAGTAGTTCAGTATATTTTCTCGATTTTCAGTGAATTCCGTGCCTTAAAAAAATGTTTTAACGGCATTTTCTTGTTTATTAAAATCATAGGTTTAAAATCATTTAAAAGAAAAGTATAGAAAGTTCAGAAATACCTTATGATTCTCTTGTTTACATTTTTCTTGTAAACAAAAAAACTGTCATAGCTACTTTAGTCCCATAAGCCCAATGTTAAAAATTTTAAATTTTAAGTTCGTTTTAAATTGCATTAGCATTATCTAATTGAAATTTGTTTGTTTACAAACCATCTCATTATTCGTCTAAGTAGTCTTGTTAAGTTTGGCTGAAATGTGTTCAGCCGTTATTGAGTGATGGTGTTATATTGTTTGCATTGAAGTTGATCCCAAAGAGCTTCGCTCTCTTCGCTCGCTCCGCTCAATTATGCCTACGTTTTTTACAAATATAACTAGACTTATATTTGTAAATAGCCTATAATTTTTCCATCATACTGTCAAGAAATCAGCCGTTTTTAGTTAAATCGTCTGCTAATTCACCGTTTACGGGTGACTTTAAATAGGACAGAAAAACGTGTGGTAAATCTTTCGGCTCGCTAACCACAAAGCTTTCTCAGTTCATTGGAAAGAAAACTGATAATCACAAGATATTCCAAGTTATGTTTGTAAACAACAGAAATGCAAACGACGATTTCGTATAACCTCAAATTATGTGGTTTAATTTTGTAACTATTAGAAGGTTATTTCCACAGTGTGATGGAAATAGTTTTTAATACCACAGAGCGAAAGTGTCTTATTGGTACGGTACTTAATCGTATTTCCAAAAGATGATTGCGTACCAATTTGGCTCCTAGTGATGAAAACTACTATTAAAGTAAGTCAACGAATATACAATGACATCGTTTTGCTAGTAAATTTAAAATACAGTAATACCAATTTATGATAAGATTCTATGAATATTCTGCACTTAAATTTTACTTTTACTTTCTCCCCCTATACCATAGTATATGGAGAAAGTATTGTTTTCGTCAAAATTTTCGAGTTTGAGTTTTGAGTGGATATGTCGAAAGTGTCCCCCTGGACCCAAAAAAGTGGTTTTCGAAGTAATGTCTGTGTGTGTTCGATTAAATTTGGCATGAATTTGTTAACCTGGATAAACATGAATGAGTGATATATTTCCAAGCCTGTATTAGATATACTAATATGGCCCGATCTTGCCAACTCATTCAAGCCTATCCCGCCCTACACCTTCAAGCCGAATTTAATCAAAATCGGACCAAAATTTATCTAGTAATCACATGCATAACACAGCTGGTGCACAAACAGAGCATGCATCACTTATTCTTTGTTACCAAATCGTATATTACATTGGCAGCCTCCTGGCAGTTTTTATCTGCTATGAATGTTATTGGGCAACTAGACCGAGTCTTTGGTCCCTAAGAATAATTTTTTGGTTTAATGGTTTGGTTAAAATCCAATCAGACTAATAGAAATTCACCTGGTCTGCAGGTTTGCTGCAGCAGGGGCATTGATTGCATGTTATAATATAAAACTTAGACAACCTTTTGAACCGGTCAAGAAAATTGATGTACTGTGAGCAAATTTATGTACTGTTAAGATTGACGTAATATGATGATCGTAAAATAGTGAAATCCCCAAAAATCAAGCTTGACACTACTTATAATTAATAACTAGGCCTAGAGGACCCATGTTGCTCCGCAGCGTTAAAATAAATATCAAATCCAAGAAATGATCAAAATTATGATTTTTAATTGAGTAATACAGTATCTTGAACTTAACCGATTCAAACGACCAATAGTTCAAATTAAAGCCTATACTTTACTGAATACTTTGAGTCAAAAAACTTATAAAAAACATAAACAATACTGGAGCTATCCTAGGTATGGTTATAAATAATTTTACAATTTCTTTTGGAATCTTGTTTATTGTATTTACTGTTTAGGTTTACATAAAAATTCCAGAGTTTTGCCTATTTCAACCCGGCGATAGGTTGTATCACATTGGAGTCTTCCGCGACATCTGTAGTATTCTTCGTTTGACAGACTTTTTGGAGCGCAGTGAATGCAAGGTTGATTTTTCCTGCCATGATGACTTTGGTAACCTACAGCCTTGAATCCCCTTCTACATTCCAACCAAGCCCCACAGAGTGTACCTGAAACATTTCAGTTATATAATTCCAATATTTACACTTCCAAAAGGCATCTGTTACATTCGCTTCTAACAATGGTGAATTAGAAAGTATGTCAGCCTTAAAGAAATTTTAAATTTTGCAGTAGTCTACAGAGACATTGTCCATAATTAAACTGAACTAGATATGTGCGAGCGACTTGAATATTGAGCTTAGCTGACCGAGGATCAGGTCAGAAAGTATAGTCAAGTCGAACTTTTATCATCGCACTAAGAATACGTTGAGACCGATAATTCCCAACATCGAGGTAGTATGATGATGTCTCCTGAATCCGTAACAGAATTTCACCTCGGCCCTTGAGTTTTACTCTTTAAGAAACACCATTGATATATAGCAAAATTGCTATGGTGTAGCAATCTGAGCGCTCCCAAGTTTGTTGATAACCTTCTTGACATGGGTGTCTAATCGAAAATACAGTGTGTGATAAATTAGATCAGCAATAAAAGCCGGAATTTCACCCCCTTCCCATATAACCAAGGTTTCGTGAACTGTAGATTGTCAACCCTGAATTTTACTCTTGGAATTTCCCCCTCCCCCCACACACCACTTAAAATTATCCGAATAGACACTACCTAAGTCGAAATTTTACACCCGTATTCGATGAGAATCATTATACAGTAATGGGTACAGTACATACAGTAATGGGTTTCTTTCAGGAAGTGATCTTTAAACAGTTAACTAATACTAGCTGTTACCCACGGGCTTCACCCCGTTTGACTTCATAAGTATTAATGAAACTATTTTTTGGTTAAGTTAAGCTGAAATAAACAAAACAGAATACAGTAAAGACTAGGTAATGCATTTAAAGAATAACAAACAAATAAGTACAGCTGAGGTATTTTTAACATTAGGTATATGGAAAGTTCCCTTTAGAAAGAAATTACGACCTTAAAGGGCAATTTATGAAATAATGGATAGTTTTGCTTAAGGTTTCCCGTCATGACGAACATTTTAAGTATATGGTTTATGGGGGTGTGATTTGTAGTATTCTCAAAAGTTCATGGGTACTTTGGGATTTATATATGGATTTACAGATTTTATATTATGTAAAATCCTCATCTATTTTATCAGATATTGGCTGCTCCCGACAGTATTTTGTGTTTTATTACCACTATGAACCACTGAAGCAGAGACTTCGTTACGGGGCCAAAATGACCTTTGGTATTGATCTGCCATCCAACAACAGTTATTAAGAATTAAATCCACGACCATGCCGAAGAAGAATGGAAAGAACCTTCCATTCTTTACCTTCCCTGCTGATAAGGTTTTTACCGTCCAAAAAAGGGCGTATCCTCAATTGCTTACCACCACTCCATTCATGCAGAGGAGTCTTCCGGGAGAACAACATTTTAACTTATCCTTCTATATTCATCTACAGAGCAATAATGTCTGCAGTAAATCATCTGAAGGATATTCCATCGGTTGGTCAATGTCATAGATACCCCACTTGGGCAAATTTTTCGGGGCCCTTCTTCTATAATAAGCTTCCTGAAGAAGTAAAGCAGTGCAGTTCAAGGTTGGGTTCAAGGTTTTGGGAAACAGCTGAAAAGCTATTTGGTGGAAGGCGAGTTTTATAGAATCGAAGTATTCCTGTCTGCCTGATCTCATTAAACATAGCATTATTATTTATTTGTTTAAATCTTCTTTAGAATAAAATAGACTTAACTAATTATTTTTGTTTTTTTTTTAAAAAGCTACTACACTACTCCATATTATGTATTTGAAGATTGAGATGTGCATTGTATCATTTTTACCTGATTCATGAATAAAATATGTCTATGTCTATGTCTATGTCTATGACCAAAGTTAAACTAAGTGAGAACTTAATTCATCACATTAATTGTCCTTCTACCATTTTACCATTTTATTGTCGAACTACTCTCTCTGGAGCAACCTATACAGTGTGTATACAAACTCCCTTAAGTGATTTTCATATTGTTTTCTGTCTGTCAGTCTGTATGTTATTTTCACAAATATCCATACCTTGCGATTGTCTTCAAACATAGTGCACAGATAGGGATAGGGACAGAAAGGACCACATTTTTATTAAGTATCAGATTTATACATTATATCAATTAAAGTAGTGGCAATTTAAAATGTTCCCTCTTAAATATATTTAAAGTAAGTAATTATGCTGAAACAGTAATAATATTGTTTATATGTAAATGTTATGACTAATCCGTCGATACCTCTATTGTAAAGGTCTGTAACAACAATATTACGGTTTTTGTGAGAGAGTGCAAGACCCAGACCTCACCAACACAAAGTGGCGGCACAAAACAATAACATCATAATTAAATTATCAACAGAATTACAACATTATAAGATTCATATATTCGTATCAGAAACATTGTAAAATCTTGTTTATTAACCAAAATTTTCGACTGTAGTTTTGTTGTTGAAAAGACCGTATTGAATTTCGTGGTTGAAAACGCATACTCATAACAGTTTTTAGTAGAATAACTAGTTTTCCAGATATCTTAAATCGTGTTAAAAAAAGGTCCATTTATGAATTAAAATAGAGTTCCGCAACAACTGTCAATTCGTTGTTGAAATTCAATCCAATGGATGGAAAAAATCCATTCAAAAACAAAATCAAATATAGGTACAGGTATGTAGACTAAATTTTATGATTATTTAAAGGAAATGACAGTGAATCTGAACAATTCTTAACATAGTAAAAAAATATAATTAACAAAATTAAAATTACAAAAGAAATCCAACAAAAAGAAATTAATTTCCTAGATCCAAAGATTTTCATAAAAAAAACAACGGACATTCATTTAACATATTCAGAAAACTTACAACTATAATTATAATATTTACATGAAATTCGAATCCTCCATGGACACACAAAATTGCAACATTTCATTCTTTAATACACAGACTAATCAATGTTCCTTTGAAGAAAATTTCCAGAAGGAAGTTGACACTATAAAATATCAAGCTTACAAGATTGATATAGAAGCAAAATGATTGACAATATGATCAAAAAGAAATTTTTAAAAAGAAATGAACTAAACTCAAATTTAGAAAATAATTTGAAACAAAAAGCATAAGAGAAATTCATGTGAATCCCATACATCAAAATTTAAACAAGGCAATAAGAAAACATTCAAACAATTTCCAATCAAAATAAGTTACAGAACAAAAAATAACATTTTTTTAAATTATACACAACAAAATCGACAAAACCTACAACGAATAACACAGCAAACAAATACAACGCATCTGGTATCTACAAAATTAAATGCTCTGACTGTGACAACTACATTGGACAGACCTATCGAAATTTAAAGTTAGATTCAATGAACACATACAAGCGTATAAATCGAAGAACAAAACATCAATTAAATCAAATTTTGCAAATCATCTACTAAATTCCAAACATAAATATACTAATATTGAAGAAAATTAAAAAATATTAGAAATTGAAGAAGACGGAGAAAAATTGAATGTCAAAGAGGGAATTAGTATTTATATTAACTAAAAAAACAACAAATCGAATATTTTAAACACAATGATACCAAAATTAAATAATCCAATGTTATGAAACAATAGCGAAATTGAGAAAATAATAATGAAAAGAAATACAAACATATCATATAGTATATAAAACAAACAAACAAACAAATATATATACAAACATCCTCTTTTATACTTATAGATATGTTTATGATATCCGTTAGCACAATGACTCGAGCAAAAATAATCCAATTTTGATGAAATTTGGTATCAATGTGTAAACCTTTATTTAATCGAACGAGTTCGCGAACCAGCATGATCGGACTATGGGAAAGTTTACTTATAGGCGTCTATAGGGTAAAAAGTGGGGTTTTTCCATTTTCACCCTAAAAACAAAAAAAAATGTATTTTTTCTTAACCATTTTGTAGAGCAGAAAAGTAAATAATTTCGTATGATAAAGCGTTGTTGTATACCTAACGGTTACAGAAAAATTCAAAAAAAGTGCAAATTTAAAATTGCCACGTTATTCTCATGTAGAATAAATAGACTGTTGTAGCTTGCTTGTCTATGGACATATTTTAATGAAATTTGGAAAATTTGTTTACTTCATACTAAGCTATCAAAATCTAAATGAAAATCATACCTTATTATCTTCCCTGTAGCAGCAAACCTAAGTACTCATTAAAATTTACGATATTTAAATAGTAAATAACATCTGACAATTTCAAGGGAATAATTTGGTGGAATTACAGCCAGGTAAATGGAAATTCGTCTATAGTCTGCAGGTTTCATGTGGCGATGGTAAGTATTTTGTACGGATAAGCAGTTATTTAACATTACCCATTATCTAAATCTTAATCCATATTTGTTAAGCTACTGGTGTAATCATAAATTGCAAACATACATTGTATAACACTTACACATTAGAAGCAGGAGAATCAAGTTGATCAAGTACATGATGCTACTATACAGATACTTTGGCAATATAGAATGATGGTTGCATGAGTACAGCAACTGGCAAGAAAAAATTACTCTAATTGGTTGGTGAAGTTATTTATGTGACAAGTTTGTGTTATAACGATGATCGATACTTTCGAGTTGCCGTTGATCCATTTCTTTTTTTAATTTATCCATGTTCAAGTGGTGCAAATTTATATTTTATAAGTACTCATATTATAACTGCTAAAAAACTGTTATTCACTTCACAAAATTAATTCACAAGTTTTGCCGTTGATCTATGTCTGTTTGTAATTTATCCTTGTTCAAGTGGTGCAAATTTATATATTATAAGTACTCATATTATAATTGTTGTTCTCACTTCACAAAATTAATTCGCAAGTTTTGCCGTTTAACAATGTCTGTTTGCAATTTATCCATGTTCAAGTGGTGCAAATTTATATTTTTTTAAGTACTCATATTATAACTGCTAAAACACTTTTATTCACTTCACAATAATTCACAAGTTCTCTTTATGGAAATTAGTCACTGAGAAAGCGTTGCTTTACAAATTTTATAAGAAAAAAATCTACAAGCGTTGACTAAGAAAGTAAAAAAAACGAAACAACATAGAGTAAACAACGTTGTAACATATAATATTTTTAAAATAAATTTACAACAGCCGTCATAGTGAACATGAAAACTTAAACACGCGTTATAAGTAGGCCTAATTTAAGCAACAATCATCAGATGACATCATTGATTTTACACAAGTTATGCATTTAACTTAATATTTTACATTCTGTAGAGTTAATGTATGTTAACTGATCAACTGGAAGGAATTTCCCATACAATAGTACCTAAGGAGTAAAAGTACCTACTACGAGAAATATATATCCCCGTGATATTTATTTGAAAAACATTTGGTTTGCCTTAAAAATGTAAGATATGGTTTTTGTCCCCATGATGATTGTCAGATATGGTGTTTGCGATGGTTGATTGTAATGGTTTTGATTGTTAATCTAGAAGAATGCAAACTCGATATACAGACATACTGTTTTGAATATAATAAGGTTTCGTCTGACTACGAGATCTCCGGCCGTATATCGGGCACTCTGCTAGTATGCTATGTATTATTGTGGCAATGTATTATAAATTGTCTATTATTTATTCTCTACATCCCTGGGGAGTGAGCTGGTCTACCAATAGGTATATCGCGGGAGTTCAGCCCCTGAGGTCCCGGGTTCAAATCCCGCCAAATCGCCAATGGATTTTATGTGTGATAATCACGCAACCCCTAGATCTAGCCTGAAGTAATGCGAAAAACAATCCCGAACTTGTGCCTAGCGTCCTAAGACCAAATAATTCTCTATGTCCCTTACGAAAAATGTTTAGTCTAAGACTACCAGCGGTGTACGGCCCTGCTCCGTTAGAATGTGTCATAACACAAAACGTATTTCTCTAGCAGACACTTCTTCAAAAGACTCCTTCGAAAATTAGTTTCTTTAAGTTACACCTCTCGCCTCTCGAAGCAATGTGTCGGTCGACCTACGAGGTGTTGAAAGTATCAAGTTGCTGTACAAGAAGGGGCAAGTCTAGACCACACGTCCAGGTGTGTGTGTGTGTGTGTGTGTGTGTGTGTGTGTGTCTGGATGTGTACAGAGCTAGGGACTACACCTGTGGTCCGATTTCGATGAAATTTGGTATGTAGGTTCCATGGTATCCATGGTATCTCCAGGCGTTTTTTTTAATTTTTTTGAAATTTGGATTTTTTTGGGGATTTGCCCATAAAAGCCCATAAAAAACCGGAAAAATCGGATACAAATCCCATTTCTGTAAAAATTACGCTTCAAAAGTTATTGTAAATTATGTTATTTTCCCGTAAAAACCCCATAAAATAACGGAAAAATCGGACTTTTCCAAAAATGGCCTAAACGATTTTGAAAAAAATTTAGTATGTTGTAGTCCTTTAAATTATGAACAAAATTGTACAAATCCCATTTCCATATATTTACTCTCACCGTTTACACATGATAAAGGTTGTTGACAAACTTATGGGAGAAAGTATGTGTCAGAATGCTGATACCATTTATTTTTAGTTGTGTTCTGTATTAAATGTATATTAAATATTTTAATTATTGGCAGCCCTTGAATCTGTACAGTTTTTTAATTTTTTTTAATACAACTATTCTTGGTTGCAGTTTATTTGGTGAGTAAATGGAACGATTTTCGAAAAAAGGCTACAACATTAACATATAAAGTGGTTGGGCCGAATTCTGTTGGTTCGCGCCTTTACTTTGGGGGACACTTAGCTGAATAACATCTCGGCCTCGCTGGCAATGTTCTTTTTCTCAACTATCAAGATATTGACACAATAAATTGTTTATAACAAATGAAAATAAAAATGATAAACTATGCTGTGACACAATAAAATAATTGGCCTCAAATTAGGTAATAATCATAAAGGCAAAACCTCGCGATATTTAAAAAGGAAAAAATACCATAAGGAATGCGTAATAATATTCTAGTTTACGGTTCAATTTTTACTTTTGGTAAAATAATATTTATCTATCCATTACCGGCATTTAAAGTGAGAATAAAAAGCTATTACACTTAAAATGTAAAATACGTATAGCGATTAAAAACACTTACCACAAGTCTACTTGCTTTGATACGCAAGTATTAGTATTTTTTGTAAATATATTGATAGTTTCGCCATACTGTCGCATATACGAATATAAGTTAAGTCGTTACGACACAATATCACCCCTTGACGCATCAACTTTAGTCATAACCATGATCTGCTACTTAAGAGGGCCTACAATCGATTACTGTAGTGAAGCTTTAAACAGTTACTTTTGATCTTGAAACTGTGTATGCTTAATCCGTTAAAAAGACAGTTATTAAAGTTTAGCAAAAATGACTATAAAGCTGCTAATGGCCCAACGACATGCAATAAGATATACAATATAATACTGTATATATAATACAATACTTGGTCTGTAAGATGAAAAGTGGGGAATATTATTGGTAGAGCCAAAGATACTGACATAAGGTCATAGAGCCAAAAGAAGAAATCTTTTGTAGTGGAGCCAAAAGCTACTAAACTAACAAAAATTTTCATTTTAATTAATTGGGAGGGTACTATTATTAAAATTATATGTGTACAGAACGAGGGTTATATGACGTAAGCTAAGGTCTTCATGAAGATTCTGCGTCGCAAGCAAGGTTTTCGAAAAACGCCTAAGAGTGTCTTGTAGAAAATTTTGTTTGACTGCAAAAATTCTTTCAATCTTTGCTAGCTCATACCGTTTTCGAGCTATAGCCGTCTATAAAAAACGTGGTCTCTATAAAAAGGGGATTTAAGGGAATTTCTTTGGGGGGGGGTTGTGTGAAATGTAACCTTTATGATTTTCTGGGTGGTGTGGGGCCAAGACAGACCTCCATAAAAGATTTCAGATCCTTAGCTAATCTATAAGTTGGAAAACATTTGTATACCTGATCAGTGAGTCAGTGAGCGGCTGTATATCCCTGTATATCCGTTAAATTATTTCACGGGTGGGCTGATTCACCCTGTATATGTATTTACTGCTTAAATTCAATGGTAGGGCTTGCTACTTTGCTACAATCACCCATACACTAAAAGAGAAATCAAAAAGATAGCATTGGCTTATTATCAAAGCCCAAAACATCACTCTAACAACATTTAGAATGTTTTAAGTGAGTTATTGATAACAAATTAAATTTGACTAAACCGAAATATAACATAATTGGGGTAATAAAGTTACCAAAAAAAGTACTATTTGATTCTAATTTGAACAATACAAGCAACAAGTAAAACTTAAACTTTTGCTTTAATTAATCACCTTTGATGATTAACCTTAAAACCTATTGGTTGCCCTTACAGTCAGATTGGCATATGTACGGTATGTATTTTACCTGAAATTTTCGTAATCAAAGAATACAATAATGCTATTGCACTATTGAAAGTATTAATTAATCAAAAATTTCAATCTAGAGTTGAACGCTTTAGGGAAATTACACTTCAGTTTTTGTTACTGAGAGTTGAAACTCAATTAAAGCTACGCTACGATTATTTCTTCAGACTGCAGCAATAACAAAGAAATGTTATAATGTTTAGCTCGTGGGTTGAATATCATTATTTGAAGTAAATTATTTCTGCATTAACCTTCGTAACTACAACAGGTGAATACAATATATTCAAAAACAGTATCATCCCGGTTTTATTGTTATAACAATAAAGATCAGGTAATCAATTAATTTTTAACGCGTCAGGAATCTTTATCAAATTTAAACCTCTTTTGTAGTTTAAACTACTCACTAATACAATAGATAGTCGCCTAATATTTTACATGTAAAGCATTTTAAGAAATTATTCATTATGCTCTACATCCATCTCGTTTTAAGTTAATAGTATATACTGTATAGTAGCCCACTCGTTTTTAGAAAGATACCGGATTGGACACCCATTAACTTAAGACTTAAAACTTAGATTTAAGAAAACGTGATTCCGGTAAAATCACTATTTAAATAAATAATATCAGCAATATGACACGTACTTTCTCTAACTGCTTAGTCAACAACCTTTATCGTGGGTAAGTGGTGGCCGTACCTAACTGATATTTTATGAGGAAAATCGTAAAAGGATGCAATGACTTTTAAACCTTAGTTTTTCAGCAATTTGGGTTGTACCTTTTTGAAAAAAAAAAAGCTAAAAGTACTATATCATACTACAGAGAACACGTCTAAAACCACTGTTTTTTGTCCAGAAGGACACAAAACTGGCATATCCACCCTAAACTCAATCTCGATAATTTTGAAGAAAACGATACTTTCTCCACATAATTATGTATGCGGGGGGAGAAAAAGATAAATTCTAAAAATGTTTATTTAAAGTCACTTTTTAATTTGACTTGCCTGAGGTGACAAGCAGTAACAAGATTACAATATATTTTGCCCTTATTACTGTAGACTTATCATGTATTCTATAGTCATGCCTGCTTTCTGTGTGTAGTTTTCGGTGAACTGATGCTTTTCGTAAAGAGCAAGCTACACTATTGATGCAAATTTCCTGATTACAAAGTCTTACTAGTTATTCCGAAGTATTTTTCCAATTACTTTGAAGTATTTTGTACAAAACAGATATAATGTACAAGACAGGTATCAAAATACTATTATTAATATCCATTCCTTGAACAACGAGGCCTCCTGTGTGAAGGATATATCCGGGTAAAGATCACACAGCTCGAGTGCTGCACACACAATCTTGTTTGAAGATTCCCCAATGAGTTATTGCTTTGCTCCACTTCACAACTGCATGGATGGCAACAGAGCTATGATGGGCTGATGTCGGCCAAGTGTCTGACACATTTAACACTGGAAGTTTGTCCAAACAGTTATGATATTGAAACATATATTTTTTATAATTCTCCTTTTCTTCTTAGCTGTACAGTTTTAATATCTACAAAATGGTTTGGAAAGAAATTATAAAATTTTGTGTTATTAGGGTCAAAAATAGGTAAAATCAATTTTTACCCCATAAAATCCCCCATAGACCCCTGTTCCCATAGTCTGATTATGCTGGTTCGTGAACTCGTTTGAATAAACGTAAGTTAACAGGTTTGTACCAAATTTCATTAAAATCGGATAATTTTTATTAGCTAAAATTGTTCAATGAATCTAACATAATTTTCCTACCCCCGTAAATTATCCATCTCACTTCTTCAACAGCCGACCAAATATTCATTTTGCACATGTCCTACTGATACGAGCGAAGAACAAAAATAAGTAGTATTTACATAACAAACAATTGTTATACCTCGGGTGTTTTTGATTAGAGCTTATTTGGATTTCTTAGCATACATTAATTACGTTACAATATATTTAACTAGTTTTGTTTTGTTTTATAAGATATAGCGGTATAATTATTCAGGTTGGACCTTGCTTCTTCAAGTCTTGTGATTTGAATGGTTTGGCTAACAATGTAATGATGAATGATAATTTATACAAGTTCAACGGTATGTATTATACAACCCAATGAGGTGAGTGCTGACGGGGTCCATAAACTATAAACAGTCCGTGTCACTACCTGAACTGGAATGTTGCCAACTTGTTTATAACCGGCTGGACTCTTTATACAATTTTGTTGGACACTTTGTTGCAAGTTTTGTGCATACAGTTACATTTTCAGGGCTATATAACATTTATTCCCAAACATTTGTCTATGTAATTCCCTGTTTTGGAACTATTTGAAACATAATGAAAGGTATCATCTCATCTATGCATTACTCATAACAACCCAAAGTACAGTTTTACACGGTATTGAAACACAGAGTGAAACGATATTTGTGTGTTGTATACAATTATCGGCTACCTAAAGTAATGTTAACCATTAGTTTTCGATGCAATAACCTTAAAAGCTATAATTATTTTTGAGTACAAATATATCAAAGATTGTAACAAATATTTTCAATTCATTGTGACGACTTGAGGTCCAAACACTTCAGATATCTATATTATTAAAAGAATTTGTTACATTTTTGTGGGCAGCAAATCGACCCTTAAATATTTATTTTTATAGGTATATTGTCATCAATTTAAAACTACTATCCTCTAGATGTGCCTTTTGCGGGCTTGGATGATACCACGTGAAAGCCCTTCGTCCTATAGATTTTTTTAAATTTCATAGTTAGTTTGTTCTGAATTCTGTTGTCAATCAGAACTTTTTCGAGTTTTTATATACATAAAAACAGATGGCCATGATACAATTTTGTTTACACCCAACAGGGTGCAACACTATTCTTTTATCATTTACTAGCTGTAACCCGCGGGCTTTGCCCCGTTTAACTTCTTAATTTTCAAGACATTTCTTAATTTCTTAACTTCTTAATTTTATCTCGTTCGCATGGCTCAATCACGTCCTGGTTGAAGTTTGTTCGCTACGCTCACTCACCTTTAGGTTGGAGCTCGTTCGCTACGCTCACTCACCTTTAGGTTGGAGCTCGTTCGCAACTTGTTTAATTGAAACAGCTGTTAAGATTCAATAATTCCATTTCCCATAAGGTTAACATGGGAAACTCCAGAGCCACTGGGGCGGAGCCCGAAAGGATTTTTGAAATAAGAATATGCCTATATGTTAATCGGGAATGTGAGCTATCATCATGCCAAATTTCAGCCCAATCCGACCAGTATTTTTCGAGTTTACTTTTCCCATACACACATACAGCAACCACCTCTTCTTTATAATAGTATAGATGAAAACAGCTAATTTGAACTAAGCAGCACCAAAAACTGTGATATGCAATGAAAACTGTAAAATTAGGACTTTTTATAGTTATGTTTATGTTTTTAATTTCATAAATAATTTGTGTTATTTTGCGAATTTAATAATACATTTTCTCTATTGTTTAGGTAAAGTAGCAGAACATTATGGCTATGGTAGATGTGTAACACTATTATATAAAAAATAAAGAAGCAAATTTGATCAAACTGTGCCTCCCCCCATTGCAAACGAAAAGCTTGAGTATAGTTGCAAAAAGCAATGTATATTTATATGCCAGACCCGTACGAAGGACGGATATTCTGCTAGTACTTTTACAAATCAGAAACCGTTTAAAACAAATTCTCTGTGGTAATTAACATGTCATCGCCTGGTTTTCAGGGCTAATTTATTGTTATTCACTATGTCTATACGACCAATGCTTGCTCATGTCATTGCGCTGTGGTTTGTAACCACAACTAATTTCCTATTCATGAACTTTCCAATCAAGACGTAATGTACAGATATTTGGTTTGCAAAATCCTCCCCTGCTGCAGTTCGTGAGTTGATTTAAAATCTCCTTTCGCAGCTTCAAGTTTTGGAAAAGAAGAAATTGGATTAATAATTATAAAGTGCATTTCCAAATATTGTATGGTAATAGGTAATTGACTGGTAATTCATAATGTTAATTGGAGGCTGGATTAGGAGTAAAAATTGTTGATAAGTTATAGATACATTATTACTAAAGCCAATTAGCTTAAAATCTATTTGGATGAAAATGAGAAACAAAAGCAAGATTCCAGTAATGAGTATGTTTTGGTTTTCGGTTGGAAGATATTTTTTGTAACTAAAGTATAAAACGAGTTACAGTGGCAATAGCAAATACCCCCGCCGCAGCAAACCTGCCGACTAAGCGAATTTCCATTTGTCTGGATTGATTTTCAATTAAATGTAATTATATAACATTAGGTTTAATAAGTACCTAGGGTTTCTGCTACAAGGAAACTAATAAAGTGTATTTTTTAGTAAAATATTAATAGCTTAGTATAAAATAAATAAATTTGCCAAGTTTGATCAAAATATATCCATCAACAAGCAAACTACAACATTTTACGATATTCTCCAAAAGAATAACATGGGAATTTTAATTTTTTAGAATTGTCTCAGTTAACAATAACTGTGCGAAAACACTTTAATACACTAAATTATTTGTTTTAACCTCTTTAAAACGGACTTAAGCGAAATTGGGAAATTTTGTGTTTTGAGGGTCAAAAATGAGAAAACCCATTTTTTAACCCATAAAAGCCCCCGTAAAACCCCGTTCCCATGGCCCGATCATGGTGGTTCGCAAACTCATTCAAGTTTATCCTGTCTTACACCTTTAAACTAAATTTCATCAAAATCTGACAAAAATTACTCAAGTTATCGCGTTCACGGACGTATATATATAAATGACGTATAAATATAAATTGTATACTACGCTATTGAACATGTAATATTTAAATATGCAATATGTGGAAATTTACTTACAGTTTACACAATTAAAATTCTTCTTCTCCTTACAGTAAAGTTGGTCAAATCCAACTGATTATTTGGGTCAGCTAGGAATAGTAACCCTATGACCCTATGAAACTACAACCATTGAGTTTATCCAATGAGTGATTATGAGGCCTTTGATTAGGTGTTCACATGAACAGTTGTAGTTATTGAATGTAACGTACGTGTATACTCCACAAATAGTAATTAAACTTGAATCACTAGTTAATGAAATCCTTCTGGGTGTATGAGATTGCTTGGTCAAACTATCAAAACTCACAGTTTCAAATAAAAATTTATCACATTTTTTCACAAGTCTCACGTATACAATTTTAAACTTGTTGGCAGACAAATTAAAATCTGAACAGCAAGTATTATCTTGAAAAGTATAATATCTTTTACGCCACACTACATTATTTTGATGAACTTTCCACGCAAGGATTTAGTCCAGAAAACAGCTGTTTGCCGCCAGCTTATTCAAATTGGGTTTCATTGCGTAATACTGTTCTGCAATGAGTTTTACCGGACACCAATCAGCTGATTATACTGTATTTTCGTGGCAATTAGTGTTTATAAACAAAAACATAACCTCTCTCAGAGGTTATGACTAGTGTTTATTAGTCCTTTAGTTGGTGGGAATATATAAGGATTTGTACGGATTAAGTAGTATGGCGTAAACTATCGTACGTAACTCGTCCAAAATGTGTGTACAGGACTCGTATGGTAATCCCGTACTCGACTTCGTCTCGCACGGGAACGACCACACTCGTCCGGTAAACACTTATTTTCAGGACTAGTAACGTAATATACTATTACGCCACACTACACTATTTTGACGAACTTTCCACGCAATGATTTAGTCCAGAAAACAGCTGTTTGCCGCCAGCTTATTCAAATGGGGTTTCATTGCGTACTACTGTTCTGCAATGAGTTTTACCGGACACCAATCAGCTGATTATACTTGTATTTGCGTGGCAATGAGTGGTTATAAACAAAAACATAACCTCTCTTGGATGTTATGACTAGTGATTTTTACTCCTTTAGTTGGTGGAAATATATAAGGATTTGTACGGATTAAGTAGTATGGCGTAAACTATCGTACGTAACTCGTCCAAAATATGTGTACCGGACTCGTATGGTAATCCCGTACTCGACTTCGTCTCGCACGGGATCGACCACACTCGTCCGGTAAACACTTATTTTCAGGACTAGTAACGTAATATACTATTTCACCACACTATGATGTTTTTGTCTGTATTACATACGTTAATTGGTGGCTGAAAGTTACGTTTTGCTGGCCATGCCAGCTGTCATCGTAATTTGGGGACCGAGCAGGTTTTTACAGGCCGGGGCCGCAAAATCAGCTGTCCGCGTACTTACTTAAAACATGAATGCATTTTAAATACACAATCAAAATCCATAGCATTGCAATATAATTGTGTTATTGTCACCGTTGCCTAGCAACTATTTATTTTTATTTTTGCTAATTCCTCAAATTATTTCTTCACATAACCTTAAAGTTGTAGTTGTGTTGACTATCAGTGTGCATTATTATAGTGGTGAATAATGGTAATAGGGTAAAGTGTGGTGAAAAATAGCGTTCGTACCACGGACCGAAATGGGTTTGCAGCTCTCGATCGATTTAAGTTCTCGACTTCGTCTCGAACTTAAAAACTGTCTCGAGCCGGCAAAACCTCATTTTCGGCCCTAGGTACGAAATATACTATTACGTGCAGTGTTTTATGAAAATAAATTTGCAACTAAGGGTACGGTAAAAGGTGTTTACCGTGCAGCGCATGGTAAAGGTCAATAACGTTACTTTTCCATGTTTAGGCACAGTAAAGAACAACTTTCCAGCCTATCAATACGGATGGAAAAGTACCAGTTTCTGTGTAGTATGAAAGCAAATTCCTAACCCCAAGGTGTATTATGATGCTTAACGTTTAACGCAAACGGAAGGACGGAGAGAACTAAACGTTAACCTCGTTTGCTTTCTCCGTGTCTTGTTATTGAATTAGACTGTATTTACTGATGAAGACTTCCTTGTAGTGCAATAATATAACAACAAACTTCCGGTGCAGTATAGTACATATTTTACGAGTATTTATTCAATGTAAAATGAAAATCAAATAATAAAGGTAACTGAGGACACGGTTTTGTTAATTAAAGGAAAAGCTATATAACATGCACACCTCAAAAACCATCAGCAATGGTGCATTCTCAAAAGACTTTTTCTGTAAAAGGAACGTAAATCTACGATTGGAAACACAAAGCCACTAAGGTAATTAAGTTAGGCTAACCATAAACAATTTTTGCTACAGCCGACCGTGTGAATGGAATTCAACAAAGGGCTTTGTTACATGATCACTCCCTCTATAAATAAATTAAGATAAATATCGTGATTTGGTGTTTATTTATACGGGTAATTCAATAGTATCACCGAGAAGTAAGGTGCGCAGGAAACTTGCTTAGGGGACAACCGTGCGCTGCAGTATGTTGTGCCGGACATGTAAAGGAAGAGTGGCGGGCACTGTGTGGACAATCCTATCGCACGGAACACAGGGTCTTTCTTCACCAAATTCTTAATAAATTAATGTGTTTTTGGCATTTTTCATCAAATCAGCTATTTAATTGTAATTTAAATCATAAAAAAATTCCAAGCTAAGCTTTGTTAATTTTTTTACGTTGCTATAATTTACCTTAACATACATACCTACTTTTAGTAAGATCGGTTTTAAAAATCCAAAGATAAAAATTTATATGAAAAAAATACAAATTATGGACATATAGTTTATGATGCGAGTTTGAAAAGAAATTCATTCTCGATTTTTGCTTTATATTAACCCATGGAACTATTTCCAGAAATTTAGCTGTTTACATACGGTACACTCCTGTATATAAATACAAAAGCACCCATGAACTTTTTTAAAAGACTTCAAGTCACACACCTATAAAGCTAATTAATTTTTTTTTCTTGGCGAGAACCTTTTTGTAAAACTGTTCATCTTTTTCATAAATGGCCATTTAAAGTCGCGATGCCTTTTCAAAAGCGAACTTTCCATATAGCTAATGTAAAAAATAAATCATGCGTGCTTATTTGTATGTTTATCGTTATTTCAATTTATTACTTCGTTGAAAATCATACGTGCAAATTGTTCAAGGATGAATTGGTTGAATGCATATTTACAGGTTCTTAGGGCAATTGTATGTCTGGTTCACGTATGGTTTACAGTATCCAAACTTAATGGTACATTCGGTTCACGTAAATGAATTATCTCTACTTGCAGTATCCTAAATCAACGGTACATGGTACACCTGCTTCAAATAAATGAGAAATCTACTTGCAGTATCCAAAGTCAATCGGCCATTTGGTTCACATAAATAAGATGCCTATTTGCAGTATCCAAAGCCAAGGCTTACTTCTCTGGTTAATTTAAAATTGAATGTCTGTTTGCAGTATTCAAAGACAATGATACGTCGGGTTCTCGTAAACGAATTGTTTACTTGCAGTATCCTAAGTCAATGGTATATTCGATTCACATAAATGTAGTGCCTATTTGCAGTATCCAAAGTCAATGGTCCGTCTGGTTCACGTCAATGGAATTGCAGTATCCAAATTCAATGGTACATATGGTTCACGTATATGAATTGTCTACTTGCAGTATCCAAAGTCAATGGTCCGTCTGGTTCGCGTCAATAGAATTGCAGTATCCAAACTCAATGGTATCTTTGGTTCACATTAATGGAATTCCTATTTCCAGTACATATTCAAAGTCTGCATTAATCGTACGTCTAGTTCCATAAATGGAAAGTCTACTTGCTGTATCCAAACTCAATGTTAGGCCTTTATTTGATTCACATAAATGGAATGGCCATTTGGAGTATCTAAAATCAATAGTGCATTAGCCTGATTTCGGCGATCCTGATTATTAGATATTCAGTAAAGCTATTAGCCCGATTGTGCTTCCCTTTTTTTGTGATTTGCATTTTCGAAGATTCGTTGACTAACATATGTTGCGACTCTTGTTTAACTTTTTTTGTTATCTCGCAAATAATACCATGGCAACCAATTAACCCATGAGGCCCATTACATGTTAAATTTCCAAAAGTTTAAATTCACGAAGTGAAAAGCCCAGTGGTCCGATTTTTTCCATTTCAATTTTGTACCTTCCCATGGTTGTTACTATGACTGCTAAATTTCGTGCAGATCACTTCAGCCGTTCATGAGGAGTATTTGTAAAACAATAGCAGGAAGAGCACAATAGTATAAGAGCTTCGCTTCGCTCCGCTCAATAAATGCCTAAACATTATTGGTAGTATTTGAAGATAAAGCAACTAGAGATTTAATTAAAAATGCGTGCAATTGAAATATTCAAGTTTAGCTTTTGTTTCTGAGAGTTGGAACTCAATTAGAGCTGTGCCACGAATATTTCTTCAGACTACAGCCATAACAAAGAAATATTATTATAACGTTCAGACCGTGAGTTGGATTGCATTATTTAAATTGAATTTTCCATTATCTGCTTTACCTTGGTAACGATAACAAGTAAATACATTTATTTTACATACTATTAGTAAGATAAGTACTCTTAAAAATGTTATTCAACCTGTAATAATCAGTGTGCGGGAATTTCTTGTAGAGACACTTGAATTATCTAGTTTCACACTTGAAATCATCATACATAATAAATCTTAATATAGCTATAAGTTGATATATTGAGATTTCTATTTATTTTTATATATCCTATTATTCAAGAAACAAATCATTGTTACGTTTTCAAACATTTTTAAAACGATGAAAAATAATACCTAAATAAAGGTTTTTATGTACGATTTAAGGATTTTTTATGTACTGAAACCATTATTAGGGGTGTTGTATTCTTTATTAAGTGTTATCGCAGACTGATGCAGACAATTGCTATATATTAAATATAAGTTAAAAATAATTATTTATTTGCCTTATTTTAAAGGTGTAGAAGAATAATTAAGTTATCTACTTATTAACCAGAACGATTGCATTAATATTTTAACTGTCATTTTCAATTAAAGTCCTGTCGATGAATGTAATATACATACATTTGACCTATGATAGTTTTGTTAAGCTAAACCTACTAAAAAATCGTCAAACAGTAAAATAATTCAAAATGTAGAACATTTTGGATGCCACAACAACCATTTCTGACAGCATGGAAAACATTTGTGATCCACTCAATTACATAAGTGTACAATTATTTATCTTTATTATAATGTTTGTAACAGGTTTACTTCTTATGGATGACATTTATAAACAATACATTGAAAAACACAAAACACAAAAAAAACTATGGAAATGTTAAAAGAGTTAAAAATATATTACATTTAACTCTAGATATAAAATTACCACACTAAACCGAAAAAAAACGATTAGGGTTTTTATACATTCAAAATTAAAACCCCAATAGATAAACAATTTAGCCTTATTGTGAAAAAGGCATAGCACCACTATTTTGTTTATTTATCACTTGTCGTCCCTTTGATAAAGTGATTTTTAGCACTATTTATTATTGACTACAAGTAAGATAATGTTTATATTCGTTTTAAGCATGATCACGTCTAATCAAACTTGAAACATATATTTACATTTACATTATTTCCATGATATAGTGAATTTAAATAGGACTCACCTATTTTGTCTGATGATAATAGGACTGTCAAAAAAAAATCTATCATCACGTAGGATATTTTATTATTTGTCTTGCTAAAACATTATATATGTAAATATTATGTTTCAAGTGTCGTTAGATGTAATTAGATAGTTTATATTTACACTTCGATACATTAATAACACATTACTATGCTGATTTGACGCAATTTCTTTATCAAATAGTCAACTCATACTTTTACGGTAAAATACGCATTTAGAGAGAGCCCAAACACATCTAAGAGTACCTAAAATTAATCTAGGTAAAATTAATTGTATAATAGTTTTATATCTCTATTATATTCATAATACTCTACTAAATAAAGACTAGAAAACTAAGATTATTTACAAATAAGCTTAGTTTAAATCTATATAATAGTTTAAGCAATAGTAGTAAATAATAGATAAGAAAAAATCAACTACTACGGAATAAAATCTAGATAATTAAAAATACTTCCTACAATATCTTTTAAAGTAGAAGTTGAATACCTTACTTCAACGGTACAGAAAATTTGCATTCAGCAAGTTAAGAAATAAATTTACTAAGAGAAGTTTATCTTTTCAGGTTTTTGTTGGATTTTCCATTAACCATCGCGCTAAGGATATTCTAGCGCACTAAACAAGATTACAAGACATTGAGCTCTCATCTCTGTAGACTTAATGTGCATGTTTGAGGGGGAATTTTATCTTTACCTTTCATTCAGTTTTTTTAAACATATCAGTTGTTTATCTTTTCACTGTATTTTTATCATACTAATATCTTTATACACTGAACTGAAATTTATATTTTAGATGCATTTTACTCCCTAGTTTAGTCCGTAGATTTACCCCTAAAACTTTGTATGTGGTTATAAATGTGAAGTGCAAAAATTCTTGAATAGTTTGTAAACAGATATTTAAAATTGATATATAGGAGGGTATTTAAAGTTAAACTTTCAAAAGCCTAATCCATATATACTAGGTTATTAATTTAGTAACTGAGTGTTACATTTTATTTTCAACATACCAACTGTAACATCTTCTTGTAACAATAAATCGTAGCGAATGTTTACAAGAAGGTAGAAAGAACAAAATCAATTTCCAATCACGGCTCTCATGGTGGTGTAATGGTCCGTGATCTGTGATGCTTACCTCCCCTCCCTCTATCCCTCCACCAATAGCAACGTCACAATCGTCCCGTGATCTGTGATGCTTACCTCCCCTCCCTCTATCCCTCCACCAATAGCAACGTCACAATCGTCTGTTTCACTTGTCTTCATCTTCTGTCGTCACTGCATTGTCAATAATATTGTGTATTAGCTTTTCAGAGAGTATTATTGTCTTATCGCAAAGTTTTATCAATAAAATGTAATATGATTGGTGGACTGAGAGAATAGATATATAATATTGCCCTACTACTATTGCCCTACTACTATTGCAGACAGTTACCACAAATAAAATACAACATGATTGGTGGACTGACAGAATAGATATATAATACTGCCCTACTACAATTGCGGATGTTTACCCAAATGAAATTATAACATACGTAAAACTACGTTAATATTGTATACTGGAAATAAGACTTTTTTATTGTCCTAATTGATAATATAAGAATAGCGTAGTCCTATTAATACAGGGTGGCTGAAAAGTCACTTGTACCCCCCCCCCCCTTAACTTTTCAACCATTTGAGATATTTGAAATCTGTTTGCGGCAACCTTCTAAGATATGAGAGGCTACAATAATTATGGTCAATTTTGAAAATTTTTTCCTTGGGGTAGTAGGGGTAGGGGGTACCGGTAGCTCAAAATTTTCAAATGAGAAGTATAGTCGAGTTTGGTATCATTTTACAGGTCTTGACGAAACATAACAATTGACATAAAGAAAACCAAAATTGGTGCCTAAAACGTTTCAAATCCAAATAACCATGAGGGTGGCAAAAAATTAACTTGCAACCTCTCTAACTTTTGAAGTATTTGAGATATTTGAAATCGGTTTGCAGCAACTTGTTTGGATATAAAGGGCTACAACAATTATGGTCAGTTTTGAAAATGTTGCCTTTTGAGGTAGCGGGGGTAGGGGTAGCTCAAAATTTTCAAACAGCACGTATAGTCAAGTTTGGTATCATTTTGCAGGTTTTGACGAAACATAACAATTAACATAAAGAAAATAGAAATCGGACGATTAATAACAAAATGGCTGTTCAAAACTACTTTTAATGACCATTGTCTTAATAATTTTTAGCTGTAATATTGTTATTAATGGTATGATTTCTATTTTGTTTATGTTAATTGTTATGTTTCGTCAAGACCTGCAAAATGATACAAAACTCGACTATACTAAATATTTGAAAATTTTGAGCTTGCTACCCCTAGCAGCTAAAATAATGCTAAGGGCAAAATTTTTAAGATTGACCATAATTATTGTAGCCCTTCATATCTAAGAAGGTTGCCTTAAACATATTTCAAATATCTCAAATAGTTGAAAAGTTAAGGGGGGGGGGGTGCAAGTTACTTTTCAGCCACTCTATATAATTAATTAATTATATTAATGTGTGTAATATAACTGATATAATCAATTTACAGTCATTAATCAATTACTGTGTTAATCAATTCAAATTATGAATTTAGGCATAATCCAATAAATTATTATTGCCAACAATATAGTTAATCTGTATGGATGGTCCTCTATAATATTTTTTTAAGTAGGCGAACTAAAGAAAGTTAAAAATGCCATTATTGATAGAACTGATCAGAATTTTTGGTGATTTTTAAACAGTTAATTTACTGCAATATCATTTATGTGATGTTACAAATAACTAAGTTGAATCTCTAGCACATCCACATTATCAGATACGTTAGTTGACTCTTGACTCTGTTATATTTTTTACTTATTACTATGAATAGTATTTTTATTGTAATATACATACGTATTAGTTCAAATAAGTTATGAAAACATGTATGATAGTTTGTGCCCATACAGTTCAACATTTGTATTGACAACAGCAATATTTATATTGATACTGTATTCTAATTAGATATAAAATGGCGAGTTTGTATCACTCTTGACAACACGAACTGGTTTAACATAATACAGTTACAATAAATTATTCTACAAACTAATACAGGTAAAAACTCAAAAATAATAATTAATTAGTTTCAATATCCTGCTTGATCAAAAATACGAACATCTTTATACAACTTGAAGAATTAGGTGATAAAAATAGTCATTAACTAATATAATAATCCACTTTGAAAACGCTAGATTTTTTCAATATAATGGTGTATTCTATTGAAATATTAGTTTAAATACAAGATCTACAAATTTAACCTTTAACTGTATATACCATGGATTAGGTTTATACAGGGTTAGTAAAAAGTGTGGAGACCCCCTGTTATTTTTTTAACGGCCCATACTAGAAAAACTAAACTCGGCACACCTTTATGGCATGTTATGAAGTACTTTTTGGGCATAACCGTCACTTGGTGTACATCTCAAAAATCTCAAAAATCTCTTTGGTGGGGAAACTCAAAAATTTCAAATACAAAGACCTATCGAGTGAAGGTCCTGGTAAAAGAAAACCAAAAACGCAAACTAGAGGTCTTTATCTCAATCCAGTAAAAAATGGCAGCCAATTGAAATTCTCAGAAGTTGAATTTAACTTGCAGCTTTCCAAGTCTGGAGACCCCCTGTAAATTTTGTAGCGGCTCACACTAGGAAAACTAAACTCCACACACCTTTTTGGCATGTAATGAAGTGCTTTTTAAGCCTAATAGCCACTTGCTTACCAAACCCAAAATGGGGGATTTTGGGGGAAACTCAAAAGTTTTTAATGATAAGCCCCATCAAGTGACCCCTCATTTTGAAGGTCCTGGTAAAAGAAAACTAACAACGCAAACTAGAGGTTTCTATCTCAATCCAGTAAAAAATGGAAAGTGATTGAAATCTTTAAAATCGGAAATAACTTGCAATTTTATATTGAATTGGCTGCCATATTTTACTGTGTTAAGATAGAGACCTATAGTTTGTGTTGTTAGATTTATTTTATTATGACCTTCAAAATGAGGGGTCACTCGATGGGGCTTATCATTAAAAAACTTTGAGTTTCCCCCAAAATCCCCCATTTTGGGTTTGGGAACTTATGAGAATTTCAATCGGCTGTCATTTTGTACTGAACTGAGATAGAGACCTCTAGTTTGCGTTGTTGGTTTTCTTTTACCAGGACCTTCAAAATGAGGGGTCACTCGATGGGTCTTTGTATTTGAAATTCTTTAGTTTCCCCCAAAATATCCCATTTTGGGGATGAACACCAAGTGGCGGTTATGCCCAAAAAGTACTTCATAACATGTCATAATAGTGTGCCGAGTTTAGTTTTTCTAGTATGGGCCGTTAAAAAAATAACTGGGGGTCTCCACACTTTTTACTAACCCTGTATATTATTTACAATTTAAGCAATAATGTATTACTAAACAAATTCCCTTTTTAAGGAAACGTTTTTGGCAATTCATCTATTATCTATGTATTTATATACTCACCTACCCTGGTTCAACCATTCATCAAACAAGAGTGTCCTTGTATCTGAGTGTGATTGTTGTAACTGTGTGATGTTGATCCTAACAGTTACTGAGCTGTAACGGAGAACACGTTGACAACGAGATTAACAATGGTAGAATCAATTCTAGGTATTTTAACAAAGGCTTACGCTAATAGTTCGACCTTGTGTAAAACTGTCTGAAACTTTGTGTGAAAACTTACATTGTTGTTTTTATAGAGGTAGACGTCATCGTAGTAACCTTAATATATAATTGGTTAAGTAAAGGCAATATTCCAATCCAATATTTTTACTTAAAATCTTACTAACAACTGTTAGTATTAATGACAATGATCCGTTAGTTGATAAAGATAATAAAATCAGGGTCAATCTATGAAACTAAGTGTTAAAGATTGTACAACCCGCATAAGTCGTCGAGTATACAAAAGAGAGACGTTACTGTAACACAGCCTAGACGATAAGAGGAAGAGTCAGTACTTCAAATATACGATTCTCATAACATTTTATGGTGTGGAAGACAGAAGCCTTTGTTCTAGAAAGACGTATGAAATAAATCCTACAAATGTCACATTGTAAAGGAAAATGTGTTTCTACTTTATTTAAATTTTACAATGTAGGCCTATGGTCCACAAAAAAATCAGTAGGAGTTGTTAAATAAAATTTAAATTGAATATTTTTAGTACTTTACTGGTTAAACAATAAAATAATCTATTCAGCATCGGCCAATCACAGTGCAAGGACAGGACTAGAGGTACGTGCCTAGAAAATAAAACAGTCATTATATGGCAGAGTAAATACGTTTCAGTGGGAACAGCATTTGTGCTTTTATTGTGAGCTAATTCAGTGTTACGTAATAGAATTTGTTTATAAACCATAATTTAACATTTACCACTTGCTACGATAAGAATAAAAGAATTAAATTTAAGGTCTGAATCAAACTCAAAAGCCCCTGCATTTATTTAAGTATTCAGATTTGTATTCACGTTTGTCATGATGAGGCCTTCATATAGAGCTTTTATTTATGTACTCCTAAATTCGTGGGTATGTGAATGTTAAGTAAATCCCATATCTCTGAGGACAAATTATGTCTATGCAGTCCTTACTATGAATACGTGTAAAAATGGTAAAATGTACCTCCCTATTTTGGACTTATAATTAATCACAAAGCAGTCCGTATCTTATTCTGCTGTAAAATATCTGTAGTTTAGTAACTACATTATTTCTCAATGATTAACTCAATATACGGGTGACAATTAAGTCTTAGGACGACTTTATAACTTTTAAGCGACAAACGATATCACAACCACATTTGGTATACCGTTACTGGAAATTGTAAACTACTTTTCTGTGTACATGGTGGTCGGATATCACCTTTGGGGGACGGCCCGTCGGGGGTCAGAAGAAAATCTTTAATGACAGCCTATGTTGAGTTGTACATCATTTTAAAGGTCTACTTCAACTGAAAACAATGCCGCAAATCGCACTTCAAAAGGTTGATCCTGCGCAAAATGGCAGATGTTCAAAGATTTTCAAAATTAGCCAATTTCTTTAAATTAAAACACTTTTTTAAATCTTTAAACAACTGTCATTTTTTAACGGATGGTCCTTTTGAAGTACGGTTTGTGGCATTTTTCTTTACTTAAAATTCCCTTTAAAATGATCCCCATAACTTCACATTCAGTGATCCAAATAACTCTTAAGGGCGACGGCCCACAAGGAGTCGGGAGTAAATCTTGAATGGAAGCATAGGTCGATATGCACATCAAATTAAAGGTATTTATTAGTAGAATACAATGCCGCAAACCATACTTCAAAAGGACCATCCGTTAAAAAATGACAGTTGTTTAAAGATTTTAAAAAGTGTTTTAATTTAAAGAAATTGGCTAATTTTGAAAATCTTTGAACATCTGCCATTTTGCGCAGGATCAACTTTTTGAAGTGCGGTTTGCGGCATTGTTTTCAGTTGATGTTGACCTTTAAAATGATGTACAACTCAACATAGGCTGTCGTTAAAGATTTTCTTCTGACCCCCGACGGGCCGTCCCCCAACGGTGATATCCGACCACCATGTACACAGAAAAGTAGCTTACAACTTCCAGTAACGGTATACCAAATGTGGTTGTGATATCGTTTGTCGTTTAAAGGTATAAAGTCGTCCTAAGACTTAATTGTCACCCTGTATAAAGCCTTGATGAGATGACACAGTGTTGGCATAGTGGCATTCCTGGGACCAAATGAAATAAATCAGCTGATTACTGTATATACTAGGTAAAGGGTTATTCTCCAGACTCGTAACATATTAACAAAAACAAAAACTAAGGCGTTGCAGTTCTTGGGCTGTTTTAAATTCCTGTTTACCTTGATAGAAGAACCGAGGTTAACAACATTCAATTAGCTTAATGATATCGTAACGATTAAAACTTGCAACACCTAAATCAAATTTAACACTTTAAAAATTTAATTCTGAGAGTATTGTTTTACCGCATGATGTGTTCTGGTTTTGTTAATGATCCATTGACTAAAGATTATTCACTTATAATCCTTAGTAAACATCTTGGACTTGTATACATATGCCATTGTTTCACCATATTAATAGAGATAGGGAAAAAAATTGTATTAGATTAAAAAATCAATCATCTGTCAACGAGAACATAGTTTACATAGTTTACGAGAAAACAAAATTCAAATCTAAGTTAAATCAAATGAGTTAATTACGTTTTTTATATTACAGATTACGTTCAATTCACAGAAATAAAGTTAACACTAGCGGACAACTAGTGCACGGCCTCAGACGTGATCTGCAACTAAAGAGACCATTAAACGAAACTGTTTGACCTGCCTACCATAGCATCATTGTACAGTTTGACTTGTAGATGTCGGTAACAAATAACTAAAATTAAGTCTCACATATTAATTTGGTAGTAAATATTAGCGAATTTTGCATTACTAAATATGCTTTATTTTAAAGTTACTGCATTTATCGTATGCAACCTTTTCTGGATCATCTTTTTGTCGCGCCTCCATTGTGAATATGTATATGCTTTCCCAAAGCTGGTTGTACAGAGCGATCTAAACTGAAACTGATCACCATTGAACATAGAAGACGTTATAAGAACCCAAAGATATCAATAAACTAGCACGTCCGCCGTTTACTTTTTCTACGTGTTACAGACATTTCTCTGGTTTATTTCATTGTTGTCACAAAAGCCTGAAGGTATAAATAGTAATTAGCACATTAGTCGTCCTGTAATCCAGCTACTAGGAGGTCACGACTTGTGGATATTTATAGGCATGTACTGTGGATGCGATACTTCCTGGTGTGTATTAACGTCCGCACTAGTGAATACTACGACCATCCGCAGTACTATCCTGATAATTAGACCCATTCGTATATACCAAGGCAAAAATGTGGTTCGGATTCAACTATAAAACGTAGGTCCCTTAGTTGCCATTAGGTGTATGGGTTATTAATTAACAGCTGTGTCTAAGGAATATGTCGTCCTTAGTCACTAACAAGATTACAAGATCGCACCACATCCTACACTCATCCCCATTCATACTTGGCTTAAAATACTTACTTTGTATGGTTGCCATTTAATAAGAAAGTAGTAAAGTATTAAGTATTAAAGTTAAGTCAAGCCTATTTTCCAAAATTTGTATTAACAATGTTTTGATAACGAAAGAAACTGTTTAGTGTGTAAACTGTTCACGTAGTAAAATATTGAGACTACGATGAAGTAAGCTATTTTCCCTGTTCTTTTATTAACTGCTTATGCTGTTTTTAATCTCTTTAATTTATTTAAAACCTTAAGAAATAGGCTTGTTAAATAACGGTTTGAACCTTGATAAACTTTGTGTTATGATTTATGAGGCGACATTTTACTTAACCAAGAAGCGTGTCCTAACCACTGAAATAGCTATTGAAAGATAACAATAACTGTAGATTGTCGTATTAGTTTTTTTTTATTTTTTTTTATTTTGCTCAAATCAATCTACGGGGATAAAAACCCAATTAGTCTTGACGCCAGATCTCATGTCCGTGACACAATCTACCTAAACTACACTTCTATCACTGGAGGATTAGCTCGGGATACGGGAGAATGCGGATTACTACAAGCAAAAACTAGATGTCAAAGAAACATATTTGTGTAGGATTGGTCGATCGTAATCTAAAAGGTAATGAAACTTCATATTAGTGTTTATTTGACGTTTTATTTCTTCATGTGTTTTTCCTTCAATATACAGTAGAAGATGCAAATTTCTAAACTATCTTTTACTATTTTAAGTGAATATCGTTAAAATATCATAGTGTTGCGATTGATAAAACCTGCTCTAACAAGAATGTGTGTCTATGACAGTTTCTAGGTTAAATATACTGTACAGTCAATTAATTTCTGGCAGTACTGTAACACTATTAAGTCATAGAACGTTGTGCTTTTACACTATACAGACAACTTTTTGCGTTGTATCGTGAAAGGCAAGCAAGGATACAGTCTGGAGGAACTAGTGTATATAATCTTACTTAGTTAAGACAACCACATTAAAAATATAACCCATTATCAACGAAGAAAACGTTTTTTATTAACGTAGAGTTTAATAGTGAGGGTAAATATATTTAAATTAATAATAAATATCCAAAATATTAGTTCAAATAGTGCATAGTTGTTCAGTTAAACCCCTGAAGGGGATGAAGATTTGACAAACGATGCAACAGGTTGTTCGTAGAACAACTTCCCCAGAGAGTATAATCCCGACGAAAACGTTTGCATTCGACTTAACGTAAACGAACCCTCATCAACATAAACTTCATTATCGTAACGTTTAAGGTTACCGCGTTCAAGCCTGCTACAATTGGTGTTATTTCATAATATTTAAGTGCATTACTCTTTTGTAACTTTGCACGCTAGGCCTACTTATACTTTATAATATGATTCATAGTAGTAATGCAAAGGTATAAGAGTACATACATTGTTGTTAAAGTGACATTGAGGGCTATATTTCCAAGCATTTACATAAAATAATATGTAGTCTGATTGCAATGCTTGAGGGAGTATTATACTTGCTGCCCACAATTACAGAACAAAATCTTTACTTTAAAGCATCCATGAAATCCACATAGAATTCATAAATTTTTAAAAAAAAAACTTGATTCACTCAATATGCTAGTTGAAAACTTAAAACAGAATTAAAGTAAACCTGCCGCAATAAACCTGCATACTAAACGGATTTCTTATTGCCTAGTTGGATTATCAATAAATTGTTCCTAAAAATCTCAATTGTATCCCATATTTAAATCAAATTAAGTTATTAGAGTACTGCTTCAGGGAAGGTAGTAAAATGTGTTTTTATTGATATAACATTGTTTGGATTATGTTTGGATATGTTTAATATAATATGATATGCTCATTCAATTACGATTCATGAGTTTCAGTTTTACTACATTTGCAGACGACAGAGAGATCATATTTACTCTTGTGCAAGGAAGATTATATGGGAATGAGAATTGACATCTCGACGGAGCTGTTTTCACTGCATTTTCTCCTTATATACATCCCGCGTTCCACTGTACCGGTAGCTCTTTGTTCAGAATTGATCCGTCAAGTGGTAAATTGAATAAATCGCTACGAATCGTGGCTTACGAGTCTACTAGTATAAACGTACACCATTATTTTATTTCAAATAGATTATCAATGCATCTTTAAATAAAACGGCTTCAGATTATTACGCTTAAGTACTTAGTAAGCCGTACAGTAACTATAAGGATAAATGCAATCAAATACCCTCGTTATTATTAAATCTAGAATGTGTATCAAGAGGATATTACATTTTAAGCCCCTAATGGAATCCATTAGTAAGTACTTCACAACAAGATTTAATTCTAAATGCAACAGTAAAAAGCTGACTTCCCTTTTAACGATTACCTAATGTAACTTGTTAATGGTTGCGTTATTATAATAATAATAACGACTGTTATTGTTGTTAGTGGTTTTTTATGAGTAATACAAAGGTGGTCTAATATAGTGGTTTTTTGTTGTGCATTAACTATTGTAGTACTGAAGCTAAGACAATTTCTAAATTATAAATATTAAACAATCTGACATTCTTCAAGAAGAACTGTTTATATTGGAATTAATACTAATTTGAAATCATAACTTCACCAATATATCTGAATTTTTAATTTGTATGAGGCCTTTCGCCTCAAAATCAAATTCAGTGTGACAGTTGTGAGATGAAGTATGTTGGACAAACAAAAAGAAATATTAAAACTAGATTCAAAGAACACACTTCTCACATAACACACAACAGACCTGAAAATCAGCAATAGCAAAACATTGCTTAGAAACGGACCACACAATATCAATCAATAATACTAAATTACTAAAAAATATAACAAAATCCAATGAACTAAATGCATGGGAATCATTATTTATAAATAAAATGGACAATTTGGTAAATAATTATAACGGTCCAATTCAAAATGTTACATTACTAAATTCTAAATTTACAAAGTTTTAAGTTAATCCTACTTGATATTTCATTTTTATACATATATGATTTATTTTTGTAACTTTAGCTAAATGTACTTAACAGAATAGTTTTTATTTTTAACTACCCATATGTTATATTCTTTAAAATTTAAAATTGTAAATATAAACATAACCTTCAGTTTTGTGATGTGTCTGATGATGCCAGCATAGCTGGCGAAAGGCCTCATAAAAATTAAAAATTCTGATATATTGGCGAAGATATTATTTCAAATTAGTAAACTGATATTCACAAATTTTTATTTGGTTGAGAATATTGTGAATCAGCGCAGTGTTTTACCATAATTTCCAAACAAAACTATGCTAAGATATCAATGAAATTATATGACTCAAGAGAATTGAAATTTTAAAGCTGTTGTATAATAAGAGGTCTCCCAGATTGATAAATCATTTGACAATCCGGTACTTTTGTAGACCCAAGACTAGCATAGTAAAAAAATAAAATGAAAATAATGTTGTATAGCCAAATACTGCAGTTTATAACGGAATTCTCATCTTAATATTCGTAAATGTTTTACAGATTACTCAAGAGACTCAATATGTTGGCAGAAATAGTGAAAAATGTCTTTTCATCACTCCGTAACGAAAGTAACTATTTTCGATAACAGCTGACATCAATGAAATTAGTCGTTTCCCAAGCTCTAATTTAGGGCGAGAGAAAATCGATCAGTTGATTTTCCCTCACTCTAAATTTACTTTCCCTCGCTCTCAATTAGTTCTCCATTTACTCACTACGTGCGCTGGCGTTTTTTTTTACGGTTTAATGATTTGGATCAGCTGTATGTATTGTCAGTTGTTTTGTTTTATTTTACTGTTTAATCCAAATTTATTGAAAAAAACGTAAGTTTCCTGTAGAATATTTTCTGTTATTGTTATGTTCTAAAAATTAATCGAAAAAACGTACGTTTCCTTTAAGAAGATTTTATTTTTATTTTGATGTTTAATCAAATTAATTGAGAAATAAATTAGTTGTAATACTACTGATTTCTGCTATTCTGTGTTTGGGTATTTATGCGTCGTGATTAAAAGTATCGTTCATAACTCGTACCGAAAGTTATTATCCGGCACTTGCTTCATTATTCCCGTCCTCGGCTTCGCCTCGTACGTGAAAATAGCTCTCACATACTCGGCTTCGCCTCGCACGTGAAATTGGGGTTCCCTGTGTTCGGCTTCGCCTCATACGAAAACTTGAGCGCGCGCCGGAAAATGCCACTTTCGGTCCTAGTAATGAAATATACTATTTCGTGTCCAAAACATTTACAATTTCATACCTTGTTGTACAAGGTAATACCATTGGCTATATATACCACAACAGTTGTGATATATAGTCAATGGTAATACAATAAAACAACATAATACTATATGAAATATTTGCAACAACAGAGTTAATTCAGGGATCCCTAAAATGTGCTACCACTATGTTTTTACCATCCTCAATGAATTACTATTTATGTTTATGTTTTATTAGTGAGTAAATCCTACATCCTTACCTGAAATGGAATAAAAAAAATAATAAACATAATAAGCTCAGCTGTGTTGTGCATTAACTGACAATAGTGAGAGTACCGACCATTTGTTGTGTTGTCAATAAACACAATGACAAGCACTGAGACGCTCACTATTCATTCACAAAGGAAACTTCAGCATCGTCTCCTAATGTTACAACAAAACCATCTGAAATATAGTGAAACTCCCGAAAGACCTATAAGTATAAATTCAGCCAGTCTTTATTAAAATGGTCCGGATTTCGACTGTAACTGTGACATTTACTTGCTATGTACAAAAGGTTCTAGAATGACCGTTCAAACGATTTTTTACTATGCATCGCTATGCGTTAGCTTTTTTATTTTCTGCATTTCATACAAAAAAGGTCCATAATTAAAATTACGGCAATGATTACTAGTAGAAATAATTTGGAATTGCATTGAATAATGTGTTTATTTACAGAATGGTGATTTAACAACTCTAAAATATTTTGGTATACTCATATTGTTTTGTTAAAGCAATGAGTATTATTACTATTCTTACTACTATCATTATTATTATTATTATTTTGATCTGGACTGGATCATTGGTTTTGCTTTCTTCCCAAAGTGGGGGGACAGGCTAGGAGAAATATTTTTAGTTTTTATTCATAAAGGATACATTTTCATATCTAAGTGTTGTTTATAGTCTGTATACACAAACTTGTTTAAAAGGTCTTTTGGTGGTGTAAAATGCTAATTACTCGTTGTTTTATGTGTATTCTTAATCATATATTTTGCATGAATTCCAATCCAACCAAATGTAATAAACTTATACATGATATGGAATGGTGAAACTGGGTGACAGAGGCATTGACGGCCCCTGGTTTTAACACGGATCTACCAGCCCGGCCCATAACTAACTATTTCCATAATACCATAGATAAATCATACTCAATACTATCATGATACACACATATATATATATAAAAAACATACTAGCTCATAGTTAAATATAATTGTTAAAAAACATAAAAAAGATAAAAAAGCAAAAAAAATGTTTTTGTTTAAATTATAGTTGTTTATTATATTATTAAATTTGAAAACAAAACAAGTGGATTTATACTATGTACCTGTAAAAGATATTATAATAAGGTAATAGATATGAGTTTTCCTCTCAAATAGCTTGCAGCTAGAGTGGTATACAAGGCGCTGCAGTGTCCAGCAAATTTTCGCTTGCAAGAAATAAACAAATTGAAAATTGAAATTGAAATTATTATTATCATTATTATTATTACGGTTCTCGTTGATGCATGAGATGAGTTTTCATCTAGTGCAATTGTATCCTTGTGAATTTCATCATGGGATAATTTTGGAATTGTGTAAAAAGATAAAATATTTTTAACAGATGTGAGCTTTCTTCTATGAACGATTGTGTATTTTTATTGTTCGGATGTTTTTTTTTTAACTTAACAATCAAACAAAAGAGAAAACCTCTACACAGTTCTCCAGAGCCAAATGCATGGGCGGTTGCTACCTCTTTGGTTAAGTACATTTTATTTTCTCTTTTAACAGCTGACTGTTAGTTTAAGCTAGTCAATTAATGTTTCTGGAAGTGTTCCCAATTTACATCAAAGAATTCCCATCCTGGTAGTTTATTTAATTTTACTATTTATAATAAGAAACTCGCAGGATATTTAATTTTAACATTCAGCTAAAAAACTGATGCTAAATGGAAAAGGAGAAGCTAATTCAAACTTCATTGAGGAGTCTTACTATAATGAAAATTTTCATTTGTTTAATCTCCTAATCAAACAAATATGAGTACCTTCTGTATGTACTCTGTATGTACTTCTGTATGTTCTGTATGTACTTCTGTATGTATTATCTTAAACAATTGATCATTTTAAAAGCACCTGCTTTTAAAATAGGCCTAGTAGTAGTAGTAGTAGTAGTTACAATAGATGTTGTAGAAAATCTATTTTGTAGATTTTCCAGATGTAGATGGAGATGTATCCAGGTGCTTATATTCCAGATTGGTTCAGAGTTTCCTTATTCTTAATTTAAACGCTTAACAAAATCTTCCGCCTTAGATCTGAGATAATGTATTAACCAAATTATCCAAGCTACAAATCAAATGAATTGTGAAAAATCATTAAGTGTTCATTTAATTTACTGATGTTTAAAGATTCTTACTTCTTCGCTCACGTTCACCTCACTAAGCTCGATAGCGTCGAATAAAATATATTGCGAGTGACGCAACACTAAGGTTTCAAAAATGTAAACGCTATTTAATCAGGTACATAGTTGTTTGTACATTAAGAACATTGAATAAATACCATAAATTATAAGACGGATGATGGAGTTGATTTAATACAGACCTATCGTGAGTATTTCTCTACAACTAACAAACTGTTAGTTTTATTGTTGAAAGCAATGTTCTAGACAGATTTATTACTGTGCTCCAGTAAAACGTTAACTTCAATCAAAAAGGAGTCGTCACTGTCTTGTTGGGATGCTAAAAGGAAATTCTATTTCTGCATTTAAAGATAGTTTAGATTTTAGGAGTGGAAATAACGTGTTTCTTAACGAATAGTTTAATTTTATTTTCATTTAAAGTCGCAAAATAAAAACAAAAAAAGTATACCAAATCTGTAAAATTTATTTAAATTAATGGATTATTGATTATAGTTACAGGAATACCAATTGTTATGTATAGAAAAGTGACGTTCTCTCAGGCGTGGCAGGTTTTGTATTTATTATAAGCAATTCTCAGTTAGCAGTTAACTCGTAACTGTAAAATTACCTTTACCTATGGCCGTTATTTAAGAAGCCATTTCAGTTTAGTTCTTAGATTTGAAAAGTTTCAAATAACAGCATAGTTTTACTCATAACAACACGGGTAACGAGCCAATGAGGTTCAAGGATTTAGAGAAAAGAAGTATAGTTGTAATGATTCGAACTTTAACTAATCAGCTGTTCAGGCCAATTAAATTGTTAAGTGGTACAATATTAGTGTTTGGTACAGTGTTTCGTTACATCACTGTCAGTGGCAATGACAGGCGATAAAAGAAAACATTACCTCTCTTAGAAGTTATGAGTAGTAATATTTAGTAATTAAAACACTGTCGTAGGTAAAGAAGTGTACGCATCTCGCGTAAATAGTGTTAACGCAATCGTTGCGTTGACTACAATACGTTCCTTAAAAGAAGGACCTTTTAGTATTTTATCTATAAATCAAGGATTCATCCAAAAATTGGTATGCTATATTATTTTACGGTAATAGAGCGAAGGACTATTTACTGTTTTATACATTAAGAAAAGAAAGGATTCGCCGAAGAATGTGGTTTATTTATTGGTTTCATTACTCATTATACTACGCACAGACACGAATAAAGAAGAAGAGAGAGTAGTCCACCTACTTACTTATACCTAAGACATTCCATCCCCATGTTAAATTTGTAGCCAGCTTTTTCATCAAAATCGTCATAGTTGATGTGAGCCACCTACAGATTGCGCTGATCTAAAATTACTAACTTCTGACGAATACACAATCTTTTTAACCAAGTCAAGCATAGGGAATGACTTATGATGAGTTATAGCAACTACTGTTATGACCCACCAACCTGGTCAGCAACAAAAAAAGAGCTACAAAACAGAATTATACACTAGCGCATTCTGTGAGTGGCTCACACAACTACATTCTTTTTTTAATTAAAAATTGGCTACAGCTGGTTCATATAGATGGGAAGTCTAACTTTGTGAAACGATATAAGATGTGCAATAAACCAACTAAATTTAATATCTATGTACTATTAACTATTTACATATTAGTAAATGAAAACATAATTAATTAGTAAAGCAGATGCTAAAATTATATTATTAAATGGTGCTATATTTCTGATTTTGAATTATTTTAGTATAGCCGTAGTGCCATATTCAAAATACAAAATTAACTTAAGCAATCGATCATAGCGAAATTAAAATGCTACAGTCTACAATAAGACGCAAACTAAGTTACAAAACGTTGAAACTAATGTAATCGCTGTAGCAAGCCAGTGTTTAACAAAAGTTGTTTGATGGAAAGCATTGGTTTAAAGTCTTTCCTCTTGAGATCTAAAAGTTGTATAATACTTCAAATGTAAACTATTGCTCAAGGTTCTGCTTTCAAAATGGTGGTACATTTATCATACACTGTTAGCTTATAAGGATTTTAAGTTATTGTTGGTAGGTTGCATACTTTAGGTCATTACTAACTTGTATGTGATCCATCTAACATAGACTAGGATAAACTTATAATGGTATTTTGCTCCAAACAACCTGAAAATGTAATACAAACACAACTAAACACAATGAACTGAACTATAATCATAAGTATAATATATATTATTTACTAAAATTCAGATTGAATCACGATGGATTATCTCCAAAACATCGATAATTATTTACATTAATGCATAAAATAAACACTACAGTTTATTAGTTTATCCACATTTACTTAGATCCTCTTGAGATCTTTTTTGAGACATTTTGCAATTTGGTTTTGATACATTATTTTTTACCTCCCATTTAAATTAACCGTTTCGCAACTCGAGTCTACGCACTGGTTCTGCATATGTAGACATTTTACTTCCTTATAAAAGGTATTTTTTCCTTTTTTTACATGTTTTTTCGCTTTATTTCTAGAGTATAATTTCTATTTTGTTATCTAGTTAGTAATGTTTGCTGTTTTATATTTAAGTATAGAAAAAAATACAATGTAATTATATGTATTTAATTAATGGGAAATAAAATATTATTTCATTTCATTTCATCTAAAAGTTGTATAATACTTTAAACCTAAACTATTGCTCAAGGTTCTGCTTTGAAAATGGTGGTTCATTTACCATACACTGTTAGCATATAAGGATGTTAAGTTATTGTTAGGTTGCGCACTTTAGGTAATTATTAAACTTGTATAATTATTTAATATTAATGCATAAAATGGACAGTACAGTTTATTAATCCATCCAAATTTACTTTACAGCTGTGCTTTATACTATTTAATACGATAGTCAGTATTTTTATCTGTAAACAACTCTATGCAATGGTTCGTTTGTGTTCGTAATATTTCCCATAGTCGTATTAGGAGACTGGCAGTGTGTTCATGTGATCAGTAATGTGTGCGAGTCAATCTCGCTGTTGGCCACGAAACTGCAATACCGTTTTTTGACCTCAAGCCAACTCGCTCAAATTCATTAACCCAGGTCGTATATTTCATCGTGCCCAAAGGGTAAAGAACTGTGTCTATCTTGCACAAAGGTATAAACAGTGTTTTATTCCGCAGGAACTAAATATATATATAAGGTTTTAAAAGCTTTAAGTAGGTTACAAAACTTTATATAGACCTATAATATCCTGTATATGGATAGAATAAATAAATAAAAATAGACGTACTAAACTAGTAATACGTGAGAAAGTAGTAGTAGCATTGGTACAGTACATCTTTTTTATTTAAATTTATTACAGTTTCATATAACATGATAATTATAATGTGCAAAACAACTGTATTGATAAAATAAATGTAGCATTATAAACTTAAATTGCTTGGTCATAACAAATGAGTACCGGAGGTAAACAGTTAAGTTGGCGTAGAAGCTTTTTTTATTCAATGTATTACAGTTTTTATGGCTTCCAACAACTAATTTATAACGAGTGAAAATATGTATAGCTCTTGTTGAGGGTTTCCGGAACATTAGGAGACAATGCGAAAGTTTCTATTACGACTGAAGAGCGTCTCACTGCTTGTCATTGTGTGTATTGACAACCCAACAAATGGTCGGTACTCTCACTATTGTCAGTTAATGTACAGCTTAGCTGAGTCTCGGACTGACGCTACATTGTATCTTAGGCTACTTGGTTTAACATTTACGTATGTGTATTATTAATAAGTTTGCAGCATTGAATAATCGTCACACAAAAAATAAGCGTGGGAGTCAACAATATCTCATAGTAGTTATAAGATTCAACACATTTTACATATTTTCTATCGTTGTAAAAAATGTTTTAGTCTATTACGACAGATCCAACATCAAACCAAATTGGTTAGGAATTCACTAGACAAAGGAAATAGTAGTGAGATTATTTACTTACAGTATTACTCTATCCCTTAGCTTTAACATGTTGCCCGTCAGGAGAGTTTATTCAGTAAAGAACCGATAACATCAAACGAGTTTCAAATTTTACAATGGAAAGAGAAGTCTATTTGTGTCTATACTATAGATGCTTCACATTTAATTCCATGCCATTTATGTGTACGTCGATAAAATATTTAATGTTGAACTTAAATTATAGATTAAAATCAAAACGTGTTTACTAATCTCCATTATATTTTATATTATGTAGGATTATGTAAAAATATAGTCTTCATATGCGAGTGTGGATGTTTTTTTAAAGTGATGATGGTATTAAAGAATGGGCTGTAGATGAAATTAACAATAAGCTCTTTAGTTACCAAAGAACAATATCCTTGTAACGACCCATAGGTAACCCCCCCCCCATGTATCAGATGCAATACTATACAAGTGTGAAGTTAGAGTGAAGGAGTTGCTGTGTTCAACTTGAGAGATTGGATGTTTCAGTTTCTGGACACGTTCTCACTCTGGGTCGGAGCGGGTTTCATCTGAAAATCCTTTTTCTTATTAAGAAAACCCCTATTAATAGGTTTTACCTCTCTACAATTATATACCAGCTTCCATTTTTATGCAAGAATGTGTTATACATATTATTTATCAGTTTTTAAATGCCTACCAAAAGGAATGTCGAACAAAATAATGAATCGATGATCAAGATCAATTATCATCTATAATTTGTTCCATATTTAGCATTATTGGAACTAATATAAGCTGTAAATAGTATTTCAATGTTCAGGTGACAAATAAATAAAATTAGGTTTTAAAATATTTCAATTTAATGTAGCGTTATTAATATACAGTAATGTTAATGCAGATAGCAGCAAAGCCCTCGTAATTGATTAATAGTGAACAGTGAGGACAAAATAATTACAAGCTTGTCAATTAGCACAATGGCATTAATTGCCTTCGTCCTTCATCAACGGCTTACTCCCGTGGTGATATTGTTTATTCAAAACATAATTATTTGTAATTATAATAAGTTAGTAACGAGTGGTATCGGTAAGATGTTGTTATTCGGCCAAGAAATTAAAATGAGAGTTCATAAAAATGGTTTTGTGTAGAATGTATTTTAAATCGAACAATTACTTACTTCTATGTAAATAATTATGCTTCTTATAAAACCACATAATATAATAACTTGCTGTCTTTGACTAATTCCTTCCATCCCTGAGAATTGTTTGAGGATTAGTTTTGTAAAGCAGCAGTAACAATCTTACCATAAACAATTCTAAATAATGATTTCACATAGCCTCAACAATTTTTCATTCCTTTGACACAGACAAACAACCATGAAATCATTGGATAAACAGATAAAAAAAGGATTACGTTTAATAGCATTCATTTAACATTTTTCTTTTTCACAAAACCTAAAAAACACATGTATACTTTAAAACCAATTTAAATATTTTCCTTTTCCTTATTAAAAAAAGTTTAATGTTGATTCCTAAAACTCCCAACATATAAAGTAAGAAATAAATACAACCAGATTGTACACAGGGTTACACTTTTTCCTTAGGTCAATTAACAATAATTAATTAACTCATTAGTTTTAACATCCTGGTATCGTACTCAATTAAACGATGGAATATAAAGTTACGAAGTTTTTTAAGTGCAAAAGTGCTAACATCACAAAGAACTTATTGTGAAGCAAGTTAAATAATTAGTCTCAAGAGAATGTTTATCATGTGATGGTTTTGTTCTTACCCGAGGTGGTAGCGTTAACAAGGTTTCAGGGCAGTAAACAAGATTATAAGACATTGAGCTCTCATCCCTGCAGACCTTTACATGGTTGAGGGAAAAATAAATAATGGTTGGTTATAATAGCACAAACAACCACTACATGCAGAGCAGCTATCTACATTTTAATTATTTAGCAAATCTATCACTCCCAACTGGAGATGAATGACGTGTAAGTACAATAACATTATCTCTGTTGTGGTTAAAATACCAAAATATATTAATAATTTAGTTATTAGATCACAACTCATCCGACATGTAGTTTCTTTATAAGAGCAGCATCATATTTACCATTACAAGGTTATATTTATGTTTTGTCACTCATGTAACAATAAATCGTAGTGAATGTTTACAAGAAGGTAGAAAGAACAAAATCAATTTCCAATCACAGCTCTCATGGTGGTGTAATGGTCCGTGATCTGTGATGCTTACCTCCCCTCCCTCTACCACTCCACCAATAGCAACGTCACAATCATCTGTCTCGAATGACTTCATCTTATGTCAGTTACCGACAGTATCGTTAATAATATTGCAAAGATATGAGGCAACTAGGAGATGCTCATTATCTTATATCACAGTTTTATTCGTAATTGAATAATAAAATACACACAGAGTTATTTTTTCAAGCACAATTGTTTACAATGAACATTTCCTATAAACTAAAATGTGGATCACATAAGTCAACGTCAACTTACCACGGACCCATAATATAGGGCCTGGTGTCTAGTGACCTTGCAGGTTATTTGACGGTTTTAAACATCTTTTAAATCCCATTACGACATATATATACACTGTGGCCCATATAGGCCTACCTGTAAATGATATACATGTATGGATATCATTTTACAGGATACCTTTATGTCATCCTATAAAATGAATGAAAGTCGACTATACTCCCTATTTGAAAGTTTTGAGCTACAGTCCCTACTAACAACGGATAGTAGACTAATGATGATTTACGCTTAAGATTAACCATCATCAGTGTAGCCTCCCATATCTAAGAAAGCTGCTTTAAGCCAATTTCTAACATCTAAAATAATTTAAACGCTGAGGGGGGGGGGTGAAAGTTGATTTTCAGCCACCCTGTATATTACGTGACAACAGTGCAAATGAAACTAAAAGTGTTTTTTATTTCAACACGAGATGAAAACCTGAAAGCTTTTTCCACCTCAAAATAGCATTAAATATTTAACTTAAATTAGGTTGATAAAGTTTTACTGTTGAATTACTAAAGGAATGTTTGGCCGCCAAGATTTTATTTTATTATTATTATTTTAAGCATGTTGCATTAACTCTGTGATGTCAAGGTAAACAAAATATAATTTCGATCTGAATAAACTCAGCATTATTTGTAAGATTATCTAAAGCTCAGTGAGAGATAGGATCGAGTCCTTCGAGAGTTTGCACTCATGATTTGCTGTCATTGGTGTCATCGGGAAATGTGTCATAAGCCTTAATCACTTCATACTGTATATGAAGGAATCGACTACATTATATACTTAGTATATCCTATGAGAATCGACTAGTACTTTAAAATATACTGTAGAACATTAATCATAGAAGAAAAACTAAGTTTTCTTTGCAAGGTTGTTTTAGTCAACATTTTAACTTTTGACAATCTTTATGGAAGGTTTACTGATGCGTTTACGTGTGTTGACAAAATATTTAGTGGTTTTTATGTTGTTTCATGTAAAAAAAAAAAAAATTAAAATCTTGGCTAAAACCTCTAAAAACTTATGATCATTGTTATTAGTATATTATTATGAAATTAAAATCATTCTTTATCATTCTTTATTTTCATTTCATTTCATTAGTATATTGTGATGTTCATTTTTAAATTGACAAATTAAAAATTTAACATTTAAAATAATAATAAAATATTTTGTATTTAATTAATCAACCCGATTAAGCATATTAAAGTACTTTTTATAAAAGTCAAAGGTGTAATCTAAAGAAAATACTGTTGATGTTAAGGTTTTAAACGTCATCACGAAATATGCCTCACAGAAATCAAACAAACAAAAGATAAGCCAAACTTGGTACTTTAAATAGTTTCAGCTAACATCTACTTAATTAAATGTGATATTTAAATTACACTGTCCATTTATTTTTACTAAACATATTTATTTTACTTTTGGATTTTAAAAAACTTATTGTAAAGATTCATAAACTAAGCTGTCATACTCAGCTTTGAAATTAATTAATTATGTTGATTTCAATAGTCTCCTTTTGTTGAAAACTTTTGTACGTAAACAGTTTTTGCCTGTTATACTTAGAGACGCGATATATGCATGATTTGTAGCTGCAGCCATATGTTACTTGGGGGAGGCCGTGTTTTGAGTTATGGTCCACCAGGAATGTGATTGTTATAACTGTGATTTACAGAATTACAACTGAATTGTAACTGTTAAGCCGTGTTGACAGCCAACTATGATACATGGCATAGGATGGCATAGAAAGGTGTGATATTTGGGTCCATATTTTATGATGAACATAAATTTTAACAAGACCAGGCTGTAGTTTAGATTGTTTCCTCCTAACAAAAACTTTAATCATTGCAATAGCGTAAGAAATTAAATAAATAAAAAACACAACTAAATTGTGCGGGAAGTTATTGTAATGGCCTGAATTATTGGTGATGATCCAAAAATTGAAATACTCACGTTAATTTTGTTGATACAAATGAATTGATACAAATTTGTGCCAGAATGTTACAATCCACCAGTGACCTTGTGTTTGAGTATAATGTAACACTTCGAACAACATCAGCCTGGTAAGGGGTTTTTTTATTATTTAAATCTGTAACCATTACTTTAAAAAAGGTTTTAAAACTATTAACTTGGCAATGAATAAGAATTGTAAAATAGCTATTTTAAATTAATTATAACTCATATAATCAACTAATTTAAGATATATTACTGAAACCCCTTTAAACTAAGATAACATATTTTTAGAGCACTTTCCTAAAATTGTTTGAGTTATAATAGGAGACATGCCTGTAGCTATAATTCTACTTATAGATAATGCTATAGGACTAGAGAACTATAATTTAAAATTAAATAAAAGTTTGTTTATTAAAATTGGTAATTTTCTTTTACCTAATGAACACTTATTTTTAACGATTTTCTATTAATCCATACTTTTACAATTGTAATATCCTTTCCTGCGAAAACCAATTTAGGTACATAAGTTATGTTGTAGGTTATAATTATAAATTAAAAACACCAAAAGTTGCATCTTTTGGGAAAATTTTAAAGATAGAGTTAGAAATATATCTACCAATAAGAATTTAAGTGTAAAAAAGGGCGTTTCTGTAAAATAAAAGCCTAGGGGAGAACTGGAGGAGTCAGCATTTCAAATATACGATTCTCATAACATTTTATGGCGTGGAAGACAGTAACCTTTGTTTTAGAAAGACTTATGAAATAAAACCTACAAAATGTCACATCGTATGAAAAAGAAATGTTTCTACTTATTTATTTAAATTTAACACTGATAAAAACAATAAATATATTTGAATGAAAATGGGATTGAAATTGTTTAAATTTTTTTATCATACAAAGCCTGTTTATCAAATTATCCATTCAGCATCGGCCAATCACAGCGCAAGGACAGGACTGAGGTACGTGTCTAGAAAATAAAACAGTCATTATCTGGCAGAGTAAATACGTTTAACTGGGAAAAGCATTCGTGATAATATTTTAAACTAATTTCACATTACTTAATATAATTTATTTCTGCATAATGATTCGGCAGATTGTTGTTTCAATTTATAGATAGCTATATAATTTTAATATGTGACTGTAAATTGTATGAAAACAATCTTTTGGTTACTTTCCCAGTTCCTTAAACGCTTAAACCTTCTTGATTTATAATAGTCTGGAGCTTACATATACGTATTTGTGTTATGTGGGAATACAATTACGCGGTTTAGATATTTTGTAATACTGTACAATCTTGTGTGCTGAAAACTATAAAAGTATTCATTTAATTCTGCATTTCTTTCTAAATCAATACTAACGAGTACATTAAAATATGACCACAGATCGTTCAATTTCAATATCTGGCCATAAGATAATCTGTTTGTTAATTTTGTGATGTGAAATGTTGTTTTTTATTTCAATGTTCGTTATATTTATATTGTTGTATTTTAAGAATTGTTCGTAACAATCAACAAGATGGTTGAAGAAAATTTTATAGAATATTATGTTTTAATTTAACATGTTTGACAGTAACATCACTGGTCTGAGACGGAACTAATAGTGGGAATCGACCCTTACTATAAAACATTGGTTGAATTTGTTGAACGTTGGTCTACTTAGTATGGTATGAGCAAATACAAGTTTAGTTAGACGTAGATCCATTAATATCATTTATCTCCGATGAGTCAAATTTGATTAAGTCTTTGTAGTAGATACATGTAATAGATTTTATGTTATAGATAATAGATTATAGATGATAGATAATGGGTTATATTTAATAGATTTTATTGAGTCCTAGTTCATTATAAACTTATCAGTAACTCAAATGCAGAAAGAATTTCGTGGCCAAGGTGTCAAAATAAATTAGACGCCATTCAACATGTAACAACATTATCAAAAGGAGAAAATTGTTTTATTGTTTTCACTAAATAAAATCAGTCATATTGAATTGAGGAGCTTTATCCCACATGGGGTCAATAGATGATATCCCAAAATCACTATATGGGAAAAAGAAATACGAAATTGTGTAATATGCAACATAAAGGTAATTAACCATTAAGAAGAAGAGTCAAAACAAAAACAATAAGTTTTCCAAATAGTTATTATTTAAACTAGCTGTTACCCCGTTTGATTTCATGAGTATCAATAAAACTATGGATTGGTTAAGTTGTTTTAATAAACAAAACAGAATACAGTAATACAAACAAATAATCACACCTGATTTTAAATAAGGTAATAAATTGAAAGAATAACATACAAATAAGTACAGCTGAAGTAATTTTAACATTAGGTATATGGAAAGTTCCCTTTAGAAAGGAATTGCGACCTTAAAGGGCAATTTATGAAATGATGGATAGTTTTGCGCAAGGTGCCTCGTCATGACGAACATTTTAAGTATATGGTTTATGGGGGTGTTACTTGTAGTACTCTCAAAAGTGTATGGGTACTTTGGGATTTATATATGGATAGATGCGTATGTTTTTAAGCTGTAATGAATGGTCAGTGGTTAAGTTTTAAGTGTATTGGTTTACCTGTTTTACTTTAGTTTTCAGTAAATACGTTAAACAGTTTAACGAATAAGTTATCGTTTAAGTTTAGGTATCTCATTTCTTTCTTTCAAGTTTGCAATATTGCAATTATTTCTTTAGTAACCAAAATAAAATAAAAAACACAGCTGTCTACAGCCATTACTGTAGCAACATACACAGTAGTAGTAAAGTTAGGATGAAACCATATTTTTGTATGTGTATTTATTTTTTAAACACAATATATCTCAATGATGATCTCAAGATATAAAGTCTTGATGAGATGACACAGTGTTGGCATAGTAGCCTCTCCTGGGACCAAGTAAATGAGATCAGCTGACTGCTCCATATTCTAAGGTCTTATATCGCGATAGTTGTATAGTTATATAGATAAGACTTTATGTAGAAAATTCTCATTGTAGTAGTGGTTATAGTACCAAATTTTATAGAATCTGTATATGCCAAAGTTGTCTTAGCGGGACATATAATTAATGTATTATTTATCTTAGTTATTAAAATAGTTTTATTGACACCTTTATCTGCAGTATTTGATTTACAGAATCTACATTTGTTTATACATTGCTTATATATAGAGCCATACGATTGTATATTACTAAAACCGTATTGAAAATTACCTAAAATAGTAATATTATTTTTGTTATTTACCATGATTTCAATTCAAATCTGGCTAGGTACTTTTCAATCTAAATTTTGGGCATGCTAGTACTGAAAATATTTGACACCGTTCATGACTCATCTGATACTATAGTTGTTAAACATTAACATCCTTCTTTTACACCAAAGTGCATCTTCAATATAATATGGCATTTCCTGTTTATGCTGTACAAGTAATAATACAAATAATATGGTTTTAAAACACTGGAAAATCGGAAGTTCATATAATTTTACGTTGTCTGGAAAATAAATAAGATTAAAAGATTGAGATAATTCTCGGGTGTGATTTTTAACAAAGTTTTATATTAGATACGAAATTACAAGCACTATAAAAAAACATTAACCAATTTTATACGTACTGGTATTGTATAATATATCTTTTATCAATCTAAACTAATTAATTACTTCTTAAACCCGTTTTGCAGACATTTTAAAAAGGGAAAGATTTCTTATACAGAATTAATCCTGGTTAGCTGCAAATTATTCATCAGGCAACATCTCCACGTTCATGCTATCTGGTTTTAATTTTCTTAGGAAAGCCTTTCTAGTGCCAATTCTGGAAGAGAAGATCTTATGACAAAAAAAAATACAATGTGCTCCTCTATAGGTTGTGAGTTTATTATTTACCTCTGGTTTATCTACTAACGTAATGAACGCAGAAAAAATAAAAATTAATTGGCTAACGTCCGTATAAGTTATCATCATCATCTATCTATAATATTAAAACATGATAGGGTTTTTTTATTTCACGATTCTGAATCAACCACTTGACTGATTTTCATGATTTTTGTGTTGAAAGAAAGATAATTTTGAGAATTAGGGAATGTCAAAGCCATAATCTTAGTTTAGGGTTTTAGTTTTTTGGAAATTAAGTTTTAAATGTTAAAAGGTCTAGCAGCCGACGCTAACAATCTACTCTAGCTTTTGGTATAATAACAGCTGCAAACATTCCGCGTTTTATGACACAAATTCAGCTTTTGGATGAAAATAAAATGACATACGTAGAATTGACTTATTTATACTATGTGCAATGCTATAACCATTGATACGTTTATTTAATCGGTAAGACGATGAGAGCTTATTTAAATATACGTAGTAAAATAATAGATGTTCTAATTTATTTTTTTGAGCAGTCTTTAAAATATTTAGTTTGTTTTAGTGAAATATAATTTGTTATAATTAACAGCTGGTTGAATAAAAAATAGGTTAGTTTATTTACTGTGAGATTTTGTCATTGATTATAGGAAATAAGTAATATTCTATAACCACTGCTGTATACGAATAGAAGCTCACGAATCTTCAAAAGAAAGCGTATGAACATTATTTTACTACTCGACTTTTTTAAGAAAGGTTGGTGAAATAACAATGAAATCATGTTTTATTTTATCTTGGAAGTTTTTTCTTTACTATAAATTTTGAACTGCTTGAACTATGCTCAAATTTGTAATAGACACGCTATTTACAGTTTTAATGGACTACTCTATTCCCGTACGTAGGACGGGCCAACAGCTCGTATAAGTTAAAGTAATAACAGATTAAAAGTTTAATCAAATCAAATCAAATCAAATCAAATCAAAGCTTTATTTTCCAATAGACATTACAAATGCATGTGGAATGGTCAATGAAGGTATTATGTTGGGAAACATTTGTCAAGGAAGAGTACAATAGATGTAGAGTACAAGGTCAAATCAAAATATACAAAGATAATATAAAATACATGCAGATGAGGATAACTATAAGAGAAAAAAAAAGTACAATCATTACTCAATATTTAATGGTTTAGGAAATTCTAAAAAATCGTTAAGTTTGTAGAACGGATTCTTAACTAGCCACATATGAATTTTAGCTTTAAAAACTTTGTAAGGAAGTGATAGCAATTTGTTGGGCAATTTATTTAGACATTTTAGGCCCAGAATTTTATGACTTTTCTTTGTTTTGCTCAGTCTAACATGGGTTATATCAAATTGATGTCTGTTTCTAGTTTGAAAATCATGAAAATCACTCCTTATGGCATGTGAGTCCATTTCCTTAAAACTAGTTAACATGATATTAAATATATATAAATTAATAACAGTTAAAATATTAAATTCAATAAAAATGGGGCGACAATGTTCCTCAGGATCAACCCTAGCCATTATGCGCAGGACCTTTTTTTGTAATATTAAGACATCGGAGACATGAGAACTATTACCCCAAAAAATGATACCATAGTTCAAGGCAGACTGAAATAAAGCAAAGTAAACTGATCTTAAATAACTAATAGGAACTAAATCATTAAGCTTACGAAAAAGGCAAATCATTCTACTTAACCTAGTACAGAGTTGCGTTATATGATCAGACCAAGTCAGTTGTTTGTCAATATGGACACCTAGAAACTTTACCACATTGGACAGTTCAGCTTCAAGTGGGCCTATATCATGTAGAGGTCTAAGGCAAAATATGACTGATTGTGTTTTGTCTTTATTCAAAAGAAAACTATTAGCTGAAAACCACTCAGCAGCAGTATTGACTGTGTTTCTGACATTTGACTTAAGATGCAAAAGGTCACTGTGACAAGATAGCAAGGTAGTATCATCCGCATAGAGATAGGAATTGCAACTAAGATTCATAGGCAGATCATTTATAGCAATTAAAAACAGAAGGGGGCCCAAGACGGAGCCTTGAGGTACCCCACAGTTGCTGAGGGCGATGGAGGACCATTCACCATCAGCGTATACCGCCTGTCTACGATTTGCTAAATAAGACCACAAAAGATTTAGAGCACTGTTTCTGATTCCATAAAACTCCAACTTATGCAGCAAGATCTCATGGTCAACACAATCAAAGGCCTTGCTAAGATCAATGAAGGTGGCCCAGGCAAAATCTTTATTTTCAAAAGCCCTGTGAATGTCCTGAACCATGGCATCAATTGCATCCACAGTGGACTGTCCAACTCTAAAGCCAAATTGTTGTTTGTTAAAGAGAGAATTATTTTCAAAAAAGCTGTTAATCTGATTGTGAATAATATGTTCTAGAACCTTGGACAGAACAGGTACTAGACTAATAGGCCGATAGTTTCCTGGGCAGTTTTTATCCCCTTTTTTGAAAATAGGACAAATTTTGGAAATTTTGAGACAATCAGGAAAGAATCCCCCCTGTAGACAGGCGTTTACACAGTAAGTCAATGGTGAAATTATTACATCAAACAATTTCTTTAATGAACCAGTTGGAGATATCATAGATATCTTTGGATTTGGTATTTTTCATTTTAGTTATGACTGACATAACCTCACTACAAGTGACCAAAGAAAAGTGAAACTCTGAATTGTTGAAAGGAACTTTTTGTAAGAAATGATCATAAGTATTTGCAGGTTTCTTAATACTGTTTCTAATACTGTTAACAGAGTTAATAAAAAAACTATTTAGTTTATTTGGATGAAATGGAAGCTTATTACCGCTTCCGAGAGATTGGGAATTTTCTTTTACAATTGCCCAGGCTGATTTACATTTGTTGCTGGAGTTTTCAATGAATAGGGCATTATAATTGAGCTTGGCCTCCTTTACTGCCCGTTTGTAGTTCTTAACTAGGGTCTTATACTCTAACTTACAAAGATTGTCACTACTTACACAGGTCAGATCATAGGCATGTCTTACCTGCTGCCTGAGCCTGTCAAGATCAGGAGTGTACCAGGCACGTGACCGTTTCCCTTTTGGGTTTGGTTTTGAGCGAGACTTGCACACAGGAAAACACTCGTCAAACACATGCATAAAAATTTCAAAAAATACAGAAAATATGTCGTTACCTGTGAAGTCAGTCGAAGTCCAAAATTGGTCAAATTTATCCTGCCAATTGATCAAGTTAATTTTGAATTTGAAATTTGTGATGTTTTGAAGAGAAAAGTGTCTTTTAAAGGCAAAGGTGCTGATCTTATCAGGCTCATGTATGATATCATTAACTATTCTGAAAAGAATGGCATTATGATCTGAAAAATGGAACGGTTCGATACAACAAAATACATCATCTTTGGGGATGTTAGAAAAAACATTGTCTAGGCAGGCATTTCCTCTGCTAGGCTGGTCATTGTGGAAGTAGATGTTAAACTCCCTTAGAAGGTTGAGAAGAGTTGCCACCGACCTCTTGGTAGTTGTCACGTCAAACTGTGCGTTGACATCTCCACCAATGACGATCCTATGGTTGGACCATTCCGTCACAGACGTCAGGATTTTTTCCAAAGCGTTTAAGAAAAGCCACTCATCACTGTCTGGGGTTCGATATATAGAAATAACAATAAGTCTATGTGAGGTAACAAGGACACCACATGCTTCAATTATTTTCTCAATACAAAAAGACGACAGGTCAAGTGGTCTACAGTCAAGTTCCAAACGAGCGTAAATAAGAGTACCACCTCTGCCATGTTCTAATCTAGAGAAATTGCTGACTAGGTTATATCCGCTGAGGTTAAAAAAGTCTATACCTGCCAGAGGAATCCAGTGCTCAGAAAGACATATTAGATCACACCGCTGGTGCATCGTAAAGTCCTCAAGTAGAGTTAACTTACCCATCAGTCCTTGGATGTTGAGGAAAATAAGAGTAAGCACACAAAAACTCAAATTTGAAGGCATTTTACTTACTTTATTTTTTTTACCATCCATGTTTATTTCTTCGAGTCGGTTGGCACTGATTCCACTAAAAAATTCACAGTCTGAGTAGGCCTATCGTCAGTGGAGCTACTTATCGACCTAGGCCTAGAGGAACGAGGCGGAAAAAAATTGCCGATTAATATACCAGTAGGCCAGATATCAGGGTTCATGATGTCCTCTACACACTCGGGCTGTACACCGATTTTAAAAGAATTGTAAGATGTGTGTCTCGTAGGAAGTTTTTCACAGACAAAACTGAGATCACCACATGATGCTTTCAAATGGTCACCGATGTCACTTTCAGTTGTAGTAGCTTGAAATCTTGTGACATAGATCCAAGATTGGCGAGGAACTGCAAGGAGTTTGTTACTACTGTTCTTACCAGATATCAGTTTAGTCACCCTAGGATTATTACTTTTGACTGATCTAGGCCTAGGTTGTCTGGTCTTTTTGCGATAGCACACTCGCGAAAAACCATCCTCATCCTTACTCCTACACTCTGCATGATCACATGAAGACTCCAAAGACTGAGGCCTAGGACTAGGGTTTGCCGGTGCTTTAACTGAAGATAGGCCTGTAACAGGCTTACTAAGTTTACTACCCTGTATCTTGCCAGTTGAAACACTAGGTAAATTAGAAGTGCATTTTTTAGGCACAATGTTCAGTTTTTCCTTGTTTGCAGCCGATTTAAGTGCATCAGAAAAGGTTTTGGCGGGATAATTTTCCTCACGATTAGGCCTAGACCAAACCGATTTACATTCTCTAACTTTGTTTCGGATATGTTTTAGACCGTATCTTAAAGAAATAAAAATTTTAATGTAACATTTTGGACTCATTTTTATGCACCAAGCTGTTATTGCCTCCATTGCAAATCTACAAGCATATCCAAAGCTGGTTGTGCGGAGTAAACGAAACTCAACGCCATTGAACTTGGTCTGACGTGATCAGAAACTAAAGATACCAATAAACTGGCACGTCCGTCCTTTACTTTTGCTACATGCTACGGACCGTTTTCCTTGCAAAAAATATTTTAAATACTAAAGAATAATAATTCTTTAAATACAATAAGCTTCAGTTTCAATGAAATTTCGGTAATTATGAAATACGATTGTCGTAAATTGACATTAAAGGTTTGTCAAATACTTACTCCAAGTGAATAGTGTAAGAATAAATAACATAATTTTGTCTCTAACCTTACTGTTGTTGTGAAGTTGTTATCAATAAACAAAAATTGAATACAGTAAGTCGTCAATTTATTTCCAACTAGTTTCATCCAAGCTCCAATTTTTATTTCAACACTTTTCTTTGTATATATATATATATATGAAATATAATTTAATAAAATTAACACCACACTACTAAAACTATTTCCTTGGAAAAGTTTAATTATGATTATGATTCTTACTCTCAAACCCAGTCTCTTTTAGTTCACCGAAATACAAGTTTTTTTTACTATGCTTTAAAAATATCTCATTTGAAATTTTTGTTTAAATTTTATGTTTAATGGCAAGCGCATCATGTTACCAATGCAATGGCTCTTAAAGATAGTAATAACTGCAGATTGACTTAGAAGTTATTTTTTATTTTTTGCTCAGAGCAATCCACGGGGATAAAAACTCAATTAGTCTCGACACCAGATCTCATATGTCCGTGACACAATCTACCTACAACACACTTCTATCACTGGAGGATTAGCCCGGGATATGGGAGAACGCGGATTACTACAAGCTAGACGTTGGAATTGATATTTGACCTGAAAAGGACAGATCTTTGAACAGAGCAACTCTGTGACATTGTTTATTTTACTAAACTAGTTTACCTTGTGTTTAATAATACAGCTGGAATAATACACAACTTGTTTATTTTACATTTACATAATTTTGTTCTTTGCAAATGAATATACAAAGATGCAAGTTTGTAATTGTTAAGTATTTAATATGATTATAATTTAATAAAAAATTATATGAACTGTGTTAGTTATGATTCAGGGATATACTTTTGACAGTTTTAAAACATCATTTTCTACTTTGTAAAGGTACCGTCTAGAGCCAAACTTGGATACAGCCTGTGTCTATTATGGAATCAAAGTCGGGAATCGTCCTATGAAAGTTAATCTTGATAAATCTGTAAAATCTAATTTATTATTGATTAAAGAATTATTTGGCCATACATAGTCTAGATTCAGCCATTTAAACATATTTACTAAGTCTATTAATACCGTCTTCAATACTAAAAAATCTGTCTTAACTCTGGTCTCGTTATAGCCGGGGTTAATCAGGAAATAAACGATCCCTATAAAATGACACCAATATGCTATGACATTTGGATTACTTGTTATGTAAACCCAAAGTATTTATACGCTACACGTGACGTATATGCTCCATTTCCAGTAAAATTAAAAACACGTTACCGTTGAAATGTAATGTTGCTTCAAGCTTCAACTGTCGAACACTAAGATAGATCTTTATGTTCTGAAAATAACTTACGACTTAAGTTGGTTTGAAACTTAGTTTTCGTTTGGAACTAGTAAAGTTTGTTGCCTCAGAAAGGTAATTTTTCACACCTTTTGCCAACATAGCAATTCATTTGTAAAACATTTACGGTTGATACTTCGATTAATTACAGTGTTGTATTAAAAGAAGACTTGTAAGTTTTAAGACTGAACTGATCGTAGGCTCAGGAAAAGTACTAGATTTCAAAAATCTACTATCCTTCCTTGATAACCTTTAAATCGGTTTACGTCCCTGGAGTAAATGATATCGCAAAAGTGTTATCAGATCCTTCGATACATTATAATAAGTACTACACAATGACATACACCTGTTTGGTAGTTTTAAGGTATTTAGTATTTGAGTAAATTATTATGTATATCTACTACATACTCAATACTTAACCACATATACTAGCCGCTAAATTCGTGCCTTGCAACGGGGTCTGCAAATTAGACAGTGTTGGTTCTTTAAAAATGTCTTAGATGGGTTCACATGCCCACCATTTAATTCAGAAACGAAATTTAACTGTGTTGCTTAAGTAGTAAATCGTAAGTAGACTAATATACATCAGTTAGTTGGTGTAGAAACACGTTATTTCCATTCCAAAAATATAGACCTTTTATTTAAACTATCTTTAAATTCAAGTCAGAACTTCCTTGTATAATCGCAACAAAGCAGTAGGTCTCCTTACAACATTTTGATTGAAGTATTTGCGAAATGGCTGGGACACTTTACCATTCTGTGGAACAAAAACTAGAGCTCTGTTTTTAAACTACATCAGACATGCAAGTCGAGTTAAATCACCGGTTCAGGGATAGGACTAATGGATACGTGCGTGGAAATGCAATCAGCAGAATAAAACACTTTGCACTAGTGATACTTTTATGTTGTGTTTGTAACGAATCCATCTCGAAAGGATACGAGTTACATTTATGTAACAAGATGCAATGTTACATATCAATCATAGCCTATTCATTACATTCATTTTAGTTGTATAATTTTCCATCTTTGTTTGTACAATATTCACCATTTGGCCTATTAAAATAAATTTCAGAAAATGTATGGTAAATTTAAATTATATTATCCTTTAATCACTTGTCAGAAAACATCATCACATTTTTAAATATGTGTATAACAACAATGTCATTGTTAACAGATATCCTGTAACTTTGTAATTTAGTCCATAGTTGCAATAACACGTTTATCAAAAATTATTAATACAGTATGTTTCAGTATGATAAATATTTTTGGGCATCACTCACCGTATTGAAAGGAGAACACAGTCCTTGTCATATCACAGTTCTTTGCACATACACACTGATAAAAATACAAAAATAAAAATAAAACTAAATATAAAATCACAGACTAAAGTTCTCAAATACGACGTTTCGCCGCACCAATAAAAACATGCGGAGTTTTCAAGGTTATTTTGTCTTCTTACGTAAACGTTGTGAGCGCCTAACCACGACTGGGTTCTCCTGATTTCAATAAGGTGAATTCACTATGCTCTGTGGGTGAGTGATGCCCAAAAATATTTATCATACTGAAATATTGACCTCACCTAAAATACCATGACGTTTAGAAATAGTATAAATATGTTATTAATAATGTCGGTATCTATCTTTTAACTTATCTTTAGTTTTTGTTTATCCTAAAATCCCAACATTAAATAATTTTCCAAAAGCCTAAATATAAGTGAAAGTGATGTTGCTGTATCAAGAAAGAAGACAGCTGGCTACAACAATGAAATTCGAACCTCTTGTGTAAAATTCAAACATGCCTTCTCTTCTCTATCAGACATGGCAGCTTAAACACCTTAATGCTTGTTCAGTAAGGGTCTCATCCCTAAATAAAATATTTTAAAAGTAAAAGTAATAAATAAGTATAGCACAAGCAATAGAAGAGCAGTGGCCTTTATACCTTTTGTTTATTTAAATGTGTACTGCGCATCAAGATTTATATTAAGTTAACTTGCCTTGTCACTGTGAAGAACAAACCTGGTGAGAACTTTCCATTTTTTTTATTATTAGGCCTAGCCTACCTGAAGAAATTTACCAAAGACATATTTAATTTTCATTCTATCAAACTTAATTTCATCAACACTTCTACAATATAATTATTCCCCAAAGAAAATAATACGCAAATGAAAATTTACATCTCGACTGAGCTAGAGTAACTGCATTGTCTGCTAATCTACAACACCTCGCGTTCTGTGTGTCTTGGTTGCTCTTTGTTGAGATTGGAGACGCTAAGTAGTAAATTGCATGCATCGCTGCACACATCGGTTGTGGTATCTGCTTCTGTGAAATAACTTGCGATCTCTAGAGTCTTGGTGGATTATCTTACAACACAGAGATCACAAGTAGTTGACTGCATGGACCGCTTAATATATTTACTTTGCTATCTACTTGTATAAAATTACTCGCGTTTTAAGTATTTTAATGGGAAGAGACATTTAAGTGAGTTTAATAAATATTTAATACAATTCCCAGAAGAGTTTTACTTTCACTTAGTCACAGCTTAAATACTTATTAGACCTTAAGACACGGTTTTTATTCATCCTACAACTAACGCAAAGAATAAAACAAAAATAAAACCTAATGGAATCCATTAGCAAGTTCTTCAAAATCAGATTTAATTTCAAATGCAACGGTAAAATTCTTAGCCTAAATCTAGCTCTCAGCTCTAACAATAAAACTTGGCAAATCAAACTGAATTATGTGATTTTTTATAATTATTTTCAAGAAATTAGTATTGATTGAGTATTTACAGTCAATTAGTTTTCGATACTGAATGTATGTAATTTGTAAATAATTAATTTTAATCAAACTAATCTTCTATAATATTATGAAGAAAATGATATGTCTGTCGGTCTGTCTATCTGTGTGTGTGCGTGCGTGTGTATGTGTGCGTGTGTTCGTATGAGCTAAATTCAAAAACTACAAAACTGAATGAGTTCAAATTGAGCAAAAATAAAGCTACAGCTCCGAGGATACATATAGAACTGTTCCTGCTTCGATATTGACCTAGGACTCTGCCCCGCGGGATTTCAAAGTTCTGAGATGATTGTTTTAAAAGGAAATATTGATTGGTATCCATGACAACAAAGAGCAGACTCGTGATTTTTAAATGTAACAAGCAGAAAATACCGTCAAATGCACTTGATTTTAAAATTCCACACAGTAAAATTTAAACAAATGTAACACTGAAATACTATTTCCTTCCGCGACACAGCAAACTGCATACCAAGTGCATTTCCATTTGCCTGATTAAATTTTAACTAAATTGTCTCATTAAATATAATAGAAAATTACGTCATTGTAAGTTTTGGAACTATTTTTATAGCTTTCCGTTTACACTACTCAAAATTTTATTTGTATTATACCTTAAAATATATAATTGATTTTGGATCCTAGGTATAGTGGGCAGACGAATGGCCAAAATACCATTTTCCAAAATGAAGAAACCCCAACTTTAACTGTTTATATCTCCTAAACCAATAGGTTTAGGAATAAATGCCAATAAATAAAATACCCCCGTCGCAGCGAACCTGTGGACTAAGCGAATTTCCATTTGCCTTATTTGGTCTTAAATTCAATTTAAATAACATTAGGTTTAACGAGTACCTAAGCTCGCTGGTACAGAGAAGCTAATAAAGTGTGTGTATTAGTAGAATATTAATAGCCTAGTAAAAAATCAATAAGTTTGCCAAGTTTGATCAAAATATATCCATGAACAAGCAAACTACAAGTTAACAATATCCTCCATAAGAATAACTTGGGAATATTAAATTAACACTTTTTTGAATTGTTTGCGTTACCTATAAGGCACAAAACCACTTTAAAACCTACATTATTTGTTTGTTTTTAACTGATTTAAAATAGTTGAAGAGAAATTGGAAAAATAAGAAAACACCATTTTTACCCCATAAACCCCCCCGCCCTCCTCACAAACCCCCATTCCCAAGGTCCGATCATGCTGGTTCACGAACTCGTTCGAATAAATGTAAATTTTTAACGTTTATATCAACTTTCATCAATATCGGACAATTTTTACTCGAGTTATACAAAGAATCAAACATTAACATCCGCCATTTAGGAAAATGGTGTCCAGAAAAGAGAGTCCCACTCATACAGAGCGAACACCGGCCATATCATCACCTCTACTACTATACAATATCATCTAGCATAGTGTTCACTGGTTAGCTTTCGGGGTGAGCCAACTTTGTTATCCTACTATCCTATCCTACTAATATTATAAATGAGAAAGTTTGGATGTATGGATGTATGGATGTATGGATGTATGTTTGTGACAAGTGAACGCGAAAAATACTGGTTGGATTGGGCTGAAATTTGGCATGATGATAGCTCACATTCCCGATTAACATATAGGCATATTCTTATTTCAAAAATCCTTTCGGGCTCCGCCCCAGTGGCTCTGGAGTTTCCCATGTTAACCTTATGAGAAATGGAATTATTGAATCTTAACAGCTGTTTCAATTAAACAAGTTTGTTCTGTTCTATGATGTTCAATAGCATTAAAGTTACAAGGATTACCAACAGGTTGCAGCACTATTATTTCTTTAACATTTATGACAACAGCTAATTTGCAACCAAAAGGTGAGTGAGCGTAGCGAACGAACTTCAACCTGGAGGCGAGTTAGCGTAGCGAACGAGCTAACCTGAAGGCAAGTGAGCGCAGCGAACGAGCTCCAACCTAAAGGTGAGTTAGCGTAGCGAACAAACTTCAACCAGGACGTGATTGAGCCATGCGAACAAGATAATCTTGAAAATTAAGAAGTTAAACGGGGCAAAGCCCGCGGGTTACAGCTAGTTTTACATATTTTACTAAATGCGCCTCCCCACTAGTAGCCTTAAACAAGTGTTCACAGTCTGAGTTAGCAAAAACGTACTATTATCAAGTTATTATTATTTTATCGAGATTAGATTTGGGTGACCAGTGTCGTAAACGGAATCGTGTTAAAAATAGAAATACTTTGGTGAGAAGTAAAACAACTTTTAATCATCATTTAAATAATCTTTGCCTAGCAACACAACCAGGAATCACCTGAAACCTGAACTAAAAAATGGTGGACACAGTTACTAAAACAATACAAGCATCGTTGAATAGACTCGTCGTTGTCATTGACGAGTCTATGGTCACTTTTTAACCGACTTCCCCACTACCAACAAAAGGAGGAGGTTCTCAATTTGTCTGTGGCGATGTTTTTTTTTCTATGCATGTTCACCAATTTCTCTGTGATTCTTTTACCGATCAGCGTGGTTCCACCACCAAAATAACCAGGAGATTTTCTATTTGGTACCATATATAGCATTATGTTTAAGAAAAATATTTGTTTAGTGAAAAATGCTGAAAACCTCAAATATTCAACATTTATTTTGTTTATATTTTTGCAGAGAAGGCAATAAATAATAATAACATTCCTACAGCTGTTAGTTAAAACCTTTTAAATGAAGCTACAGACAGTTTCTTCATGAAACAGTTGCTTCATATTGATTAATCAACTATTTCTTGCCATGGAGCCTAAATAAGTTACATTGAAAAAATGCATCTTGTTTTGGTTACTATAAAAAAGGTATTTAAACGTTTGACCTGATTTGTGTATGATTCTGTTTTGAGTATTGAATGTTCTGACTTATAAAAACATAGTGAATAGCTGTATGATATTGACAATTTAAGGTATATTGTGAAAACCAAAGCATTCGTAAAAGAGGTCCAAATATAAATTAGATGCAATTAATTATTCCTTAAACGACATAAGAGGTGCGAGATTAGATTGCATAATCGTCAATCGTCTTAAAAGTGTTAAATATTTTAATTACTAAACATGCATTTGAAGATGTGGAATGTTTATTAATATTCTTCACTGTCAATAATATTATGCCTGCTTCGGAAATGGGAAGCTGATTTGCAATTTCGACTACATCTTGAGCAAACAAAACCACCTACCCCTTACACCACTTTTATCTGAACCAATCTTTCATATACATATTTTTCAAAGGGAATATACGTGATAACAACCGATTTTCTACTTTTAAGAGATTTTTTAGTGCTGGTGGCTGAGGAATAACTTTCTTATTGTTCCAAAAGGCTTGAGACCTTACTGTATTTAGTTTTATAATGTAGAAGTACACCAATTGCAGGAAACCATGATGTCTGGTATTTAAATGTCTCTAGGAAAGATATTTGGTTTTTCATTAGGCCTAATGTAATGGACAACTCTTTGTTTTTGTTTTTTTTTTTAGGATAATCCAAAAATGTTAATTTTTATACCCATTGATTATTTAACCTGAACAAGCAGTATAAAAATAATGATTGTTCTGTGGCACTTTTGATTGTCTCAAACGGTTTGCTTATCAAAAAACTTCAAGTTATCAATATATAACACTAATAATTCGTGTGCAATAATTCATTTTAGTGTAGAAGTCACTAAAAATCATGAAATAATTTATTTTTGTAAAAAAATACAACCGACTTCAAATGCTCTAAAAAGAATGAAATAATTTCAATAAAGTAAACTTTTTGTATTAGTCAAGCTCACGTATTTCAAGTCGGCGCGGCTCTAACTGCAAATAGGCTACGAATAAAATAAAAGATGTTGAGAGTGTATTTTGAAAATCAATAAATTGTAGCTGGACAACATAAATATATAAAAAACATACTGAACTTTTTTGTTTATATATATATCAAAGGAAGTATTTTCTTGTATTTTATGTTTACTTGAGAATGATTGCATGATGAAAATAACACACACAAATGTTCTATATGAATAGGAAAATAATTTATTTTGATATTATTATAGGGAAAAGAGGCTAGTTTTAAATTATAACGTTACTTTTCCAAGTTAGAAGCATGTAAATACATTATAATCTTTTTTAAAGATATTCGTTAATACCACTATAAGATTATAATCACCTTTAGTTATAGATAGTCACCTGCAATATGGACATCCTCTTTAAATTTTGTATCAAAAATCATCATAGAGCCACGCCGACTTAAAATACGTGAACTTGACTAATACAAAAGTTTACTTTATTGAAATTATTTCATTCTTTTTAGAGCATTTTAAGTCGGTTGTATTTTTTTACAAAAATAAATTATTCAATTAGTGTGACCAGCTACAAAGTTAAACATATATAATAAATAATAAATTGTTGAGCCTAGCATCAGATAACAAATATTTTATCCGCCTGCTGTAACATCTCGGCAAACTTAGATTAAGAAAACTAGCTGTTACCCACGGGCTTCACCCCGTTTGACTTCATAAGTACTGCATCAATAAAACCAAAGATTACATATGCGTAGCATCTTTGATAAAACTATTGATTGGTAAAGTCATAGGAAATAGTTATTTGTGCAACTAGTGAGAAAAGTGAGCAATTGACTCACTCGAGAGAACGGCTCGTGAGGAATGGTTTCTCGAGTGAGGCAATTGTACTTTGAACTCGAGTTGCACATTATACTTTTCCTACAGTTACCATAAAACAAATAAATTTGTGAAGAAACATAACCTATTTTTACACAGAAGTGAACTTTTAATATAACATTTAATGTGAAGTGACAAATACAACAGTACAACAGCTGACCAGCTGATTTACAGCCAGTGCTGCCAACATATTTCGCGCGCATACGACATTGCCTGCATGTTACGCGCTCACTATTTCGTGCCTTCACGTTGCAAATCTGGAGTGAGACAAAGTAATTAGCGTGAGACAATGTTAACATTGTCTCACTGATGAGCGAATTGGCCACTTTGCTTTCTCAAATCAGTGAGAGAACATGTACATTGTTGGGTAACTGTAGGAAAAAAGAATTAAATAAGTTAAGCTGGAATAAACAAAGCAGAATACAGTAATACAATCACACCTGATTTTAATACGGTAATAAATTGAAAGAATAACATACAAATAAGTACAACAGCTGAGGTATTTTTAACTTTAGGTATATATATGGAAAGTTCCCTTTGGAAAGCAATTACGACCTTAGAGGGCAATTTATGAAATAATGGATAGTTTTGCGCAAGGTTTCTCGTCATAGCGAACATTTTAAGTATATGGTTTATGGGGGTGTGACTTGTAGTTTTCTCAAAAGTGCATGGTCACTTTGGGCTTTATATATGGATAAACAAAAATACACATAATATAAGGTAAAACAATCCTATTAAGAACCAAGCCAAGTGATTGTTCTTTTACAAAAATGTTTAAAATTTCTTGTGTTTTTAATTTGAAGCGGAAGTTGATTTAAAATTTTGGACCCAAGTAATGAAATGAATGCCTAAAAAAAGTTCTGTTTACTTTGGGTAATTTGATAGCCTGTTGGGTATTATTCCCTGTATGGGAAATTCACAAAAAAATCATTGTTCTATCACATATGGATAAATGAGTGACTGGTGAATTATAGTAAACTTAAGTGTACGTAAGAAAAATCATGCACACGACGGCTTACCTAAAATGCCATTTGTGAAAGAATAACTGTATTTTCTGTAATGCCAATATTTTTTTTTCAAATGCTCGCATTATTAGTTATAATAATTTAAGTTATTTAATGTCACAGTTACTAATGTTAAACAAAGTAGCGTCAGTCCGAGACAATAGTGAGAATACCGACCATTTGTTGTGTTGTCAATACACACAAATGACAGGCACTGAGACGCTCTTCAGTCGTAATAGAAACTTTTGCATTGTCTCCTAATGTTCTGACGATACAATCTAAATTCTACTCGTTCGTTAAGCCTTTTAAATGTATTACTATTAAGCCAAACAACCTTTACCACAAAACTAACTATATTTGTCTGTTTCCTATTGTGATATTTGTGTGTTTTTCTACGCCAAAATGATAGTTTTTCGTTTTATTTGTTACAATGTGACGACGACCTATTTTTAAAGAGAGTAATATTAATTGGTAATAAAATTACAAATGGCACAAGATGGTTTATTTATTTGTTTTTATGATACTTTATGTAAATAAAAAAAAAACACCTAAACATTATTCAGTATTGAACAGTATTAACAGTATTAAAGGACGTTTATAGCAAATCTACTGACTACGAATATATAATATGATAAAATAATGAACACAGCTTATGTAAGAAGGAAGCAGTTATTATCAAACTATTCATCCAAACTATTTTGACTGCATTCCTCTTTTTCACAATTATAAAAGTCGGTAAACATCAAAACATTCAACAACCTTCATATACATGTACAACCGTATAACCACAGATTAAATGAGTAGACCCTACTCGTAATCTACTCTCTTAACATATAGTAAAACTTAAAACTACTTTAAATATTCTTAAACTACGCACTATTTCTAAAAGATAATTAAGTTCTAAAAGATCAATTTCCATCATTATTTAATAACTCACTTTTTAAGACTACTAATATATTTTATCTGCTGAGTATTGACAACTCGAAAACTTTGCAAAAATTTCTTTGTTAAAATCATTAAATCACTACTTCAAAATAAGTCGCAGGATATTTGATTTAAACACTAAGCTAGAGAGAAACTGTTTCCAAATCAGACGCGGAAATGAATTCAAACTTCATCCACGAGTTCCTGCTTCAATTGAAGTTTTTATTTCGTTAAGCGTCTCAAAACGTGATACCTTTTATAATAAATTTCTGATGTTAAAAGGAAATTGGAGTTTTGAATTGTATAAGTATTCATTATAAAAGATAGTATTACTATAGCATAATTGTAGTATTAATTATTATGGTACAACATTCTGCTATTTATAATGCAGTACATTATTAGACCTCAGCTATATTTTTTTAGTCGTCGAGTTCTTTACTGAAAATTTCTGCCTACGAAACAAATATTTCTAAACTAATCTCAAATTTGTCATTTAATGTGTAGGCTACTTGTACGTTCTAACTCTCCATTTATGTTAAACATTAACTAATCATCATTTTAGCATTAAGGATATTCATAATTTGATTAACGTAATATGTATGATTTACTCCTAGCACATTATCATTAAAAGAAATCTGTAGTTGTAATCTAAAATCAAAATTTGTTTTATTAAACCATGCATTTTACTCAGATTTCTTGTAACTGAACTACATGACGGAGTTGATTTAATACAGACTTATCGTGAGCACCTCTTTACAACTAACGAAATGTTATTGTTGGAAGTAATGTTCTAGACTGATTTATCACAGTGTTTCCGTACCTACCCTTCAATTACGACCATCCACTTTTGATTGCTTTCTTGTGCTTCTATTAATTAAAATATTTATAAAGCTAACAACAGCTTAAAAAGGTCAGTCCTAAATGAAGAAACCATAGGATATTTATACACCAAAGCACACCAATATTTTACACTAAACTGTAACATGCCATTATTTATATATGGCATGTTATTTAAATTATAAAGGAGTTCTAGTATTCATTAGTTCTTCTTCAATTGCTGATTGTGGTGTTTTAATGACTACGAATGGATCTCTTTTCACCATCATTCAAACAATTGATTTTAAGAGTCTTATTGTTTTGCAGGACAGGGTGTGTTTGCCTTTTATAAGATTACACGTAGTTGACATTACATACATTTTGTCAAAAATAAGGCGAGAAGGTATAGCATGGACAGCAGTCTAAACGGATATTTTTTCAATACATAGCAAAAATAAATAGTTTGTTTACATTCGTCCTTTGGGGTTTTTTTTAAAATATCTTCTACATATCTAGAAATATTCTTGAAGAACATCGACTTATTCTCTTCTCTCAGTAAAATTAGTAACATTAATAGGTAAAATAGAGTACAGTACATAATGATCTTATTATATACAAATGATGAACACGATGAATTTAAATTGCATCTCCCTAGTTTGCATAGTTATATGCGTTCCCAAATCTGCCAGCAGGACTTTCCTTCTTGAAAAATTGTAATCACTTTTACGAAAACTACCTGTTGTAAAGCTCCTATTGAACTGAACTGCAAATCGTTGTCTCTTAATCTGCAATGTAGGTCGTTGTGAACTTTACCTACGACGTTATCCGTACATTTACAATGTTGCATTTACTGAACAAAGAGTCAAGAAGATCGGAGATAACTATGTAAGTTGTGTTATCACATTTCGGCTGAGTTGAGCTTAGTCGAGATGTCACGTTCAATTCTCTCACAATCCCTCTTGAACCGTGAACAATCCTTTTCTGTTGGTAACTAGCATGTGTAGATATGCACTTTAAATTTAAAATGTGTTTTCCCGTCTATACACGTAGTTTTAATACCTTATGAAGATGAAAGATTCTTAATTGTATTAATAATCATCACTCCAATGTAATCTACAAATTCTATAAATATTAAGACTGTTAAAGTAGAGACAACCGTAAAATAAGAAAAAGTTCTGATATTTTTGTAATTTTTTTATTAAAATCAAGGTGATTATTTTACTTATAAAACTAACTAAGGATTTTAGAAAGACTATGATATTATATTGATTCATATAACATCACATATAATGATAACTAGTATGCTCAGTGGGATCAGTGGGGATGTTAAATATATACAAAATTAGATTATTATAGTAAAATAGTAATTTTAATAGAAATAGTATACATTCATGAAAAAAGTAAAATCTACGCTCATATAGCTGTGTCAGGACTGATATCTTTGTAATTAACTGTATTTATAAATTTTATTTCGCACAATTACAAGTAATGTCAATCAATATTGTATTGGTGTATTAGTTTCAAACAGTTATACTGTATTTAAACTACTGTTAAAGCCAGGAGTGGCCAAAAGAGAATTCCATTTGTTATTAAATGATATATTTTTTTACAATGTTTTAAAACTTTACTTATTATAAACACTTAACTCAACCTTTATAAGTTTTTAACTTCTTATGTAAAAAAAAAATTGAACCATAGATTCATACTATTGAAGTGATTCTAATGAATGTGCGCTCTATATATATAATTGGAAAGTGGTTTTAGTCAGTATCCACTGAAATAAAATAGTATGGAAGGCCGTAAAAACACTACCACCTATCAAAATTTGACTTATAACTTTCATAAAAATGTGTGTTTTTCACATTATAAAAGATATAGCCTATCATTTAATACGATTCAAACCTTGGTACATATTTCCATTTTAGTGTGACTACTATTTTTTTGTCTTATATTCGGTTTACAAGCACGAAGTTGTATCTGATAAGATGTGTACCAGACCAATTGGCTTGGTTTATCTTCTAGACACGTCCCTTCCAGTCCTGTCTTTGCATTGATGATTGCGAGCGTAGGAGCTGAAATGATGTTTTTTTTTAAATACAGGTTAAAAACGAAATGTTTTAACTATTGAACAATTTACAATTAATAAGGTAATATAGGAAAATAACAGTTGCTAAGGAATCCATTATCGTCTTTAAACCTTTTATTGCTCGTTAAGTAGATAACTATATGACTTTGAGCTTACATTATGATGGCGTGCTCCAGAGGACTAGTTAGGAAACACACTTATATAGTCTGATTACAGACAAGGGAATAGATACCTTGACTTGACAATATCCATTCCTTTGACTGTGGTCTGATAGAGGAAAATACAACGGCTAAGTTTAACCGTCATGTTTAGGAATTTGGCTACTTACTCATGTGGCTCTTCTTACAGATTGGCCGATTAGGTGAGGGCTGACGGATATAAAACCCATCTTCAAAAGTTAATGCAATATTTTTATCAATGAATATCAATATTGACATTAGATTATTTTAATTTTCTTGGACCTAAACTTGGTTTTCGATTGACATTCTAAATTTAACTGTCCAACAATTTTACATAGTAAATTTTAAGTACACATTTTCGTACTACTGTATATTTTGGTAAACGCATACAAAGTTTAGCTTTACTGCGAGCTGGCTAAAGTAGATGCACACCTTTAAGGCATAAAATCATTGACAAAAAAACTCAGTTTCGAGAAAAAATTAAGAGATCATATAAAAGTAACTATGAAGTCAATACGGAAAATGTTCCATCAAAATCTTCCTAAGAAATTATATTTCGATGGAGGGCTTCTGAAAATAATAAACTAGGTTTACAATCATGGCCCTTTCATTACAGACTTACATTATGAGATACATTTTTTTTATGTTAACTAATTATATTGGAAGTAGTAGTTTTCGTTACTAGTCCTTAAAGTAGGGTTTTTTGGGACGATATCGTGTTTAGACAAAATTCGATTAAGTAAAAAAAAAACATCTTAGGACGAGTTACGAACAATATTTTTCATTACATTGTCATATATTATAGCAGAAAATACCAAATATAACCAAAACCGTTTGATTAAAAATGAATGTTTCAAACAAAGTTTGTTTATATATTGTTTAAGCATTTTAAGGATCAGAACAGCTTATTTTTTTTAGATAAGCTTTGACATAACCATATGATTCAAGTCCGTTAAATTTTACGAACTAGTCCACAAAAAGCTACTCAAGAGACTCAAAACGATCCATAAGACAGCTGTTTTGGTGTCATTGGAAAGAGTGTAACGTGAAGTTGTGCAGGAAACTTTTATTTTAGGGAAATAATGAGAGATTGAGGCCCTGGAGCCCTTTAAAGTTTTGTATTTCTCCATAAGGATAACATGGGAGATAATTTTTATTTACAGAAACATATGTTTTCCTACAGTTACCTAACAATGTACATGTTCTCTCACTGATTTGAGAAAGCAAAGTGGCCAATTCGCTCATCAGTGAGACAATGTTAACATTGTCTCACTCTAATTACTTTGTCTCACTCACTCCAGATTTGCAAAGTGAATGGACGAAATAGTGAGCGCGTAACATGCAGTCAAGGTCGTATGCGCGCGAAATACGTTGGCAGCACTGGCTGTAAATCAGCTGGTCAGCTGTTTTACTTTTTTATCATTAAATGTATGATAAGATATTTACAAAAAATGTTGATCAGTCAGGCCTATATCGATCTGTTATGTACATCTTGAGTATTTCCATAATCTTTGAGTTGAATCTTAGTCATCAGCAATTATGACTGTTATTCGTTTTAAAATAACGCCTCTAATAGGCCCCATTGCAATTGCTTGAATTCGAGCATCCGGTACACTAGTAATCTATAATTATATTACTATGAGGGGATGAGCTACCCCGAGCACGGGACTTCGGTCCCTGAGGTCCGGGTTCAAATTCCGCCAAATAACAAATTTGTATCCATGTGATAATGTGGCAACCCCTAGGTCTAGCCTGAAGTAATGCGAAAGACAATTACGGGCTCTACTAGGTCAAAAAATATATTTCTATAAGCAGCTTGTGGGATGTTTTCTACACACCAAATGGGATGCCGCAGTGAAAGCATAATACAGGTGTCAAGTGTCGGACGTAAAATGCATTCCAACGTTTATGTAACACCTGCTATATCATGTGTATGTGCCATAGCATGGCAGAGGGGATACACAGACCCACCAACACAATATGCATGCCACGGTCTGCGTAACATTGTATGGCCATCACAATGTGTGTTTAGCCTGTGATGTGATGACATTATCACGTATGTATGTTGATGAGTCATGTTGTATAACATAGAATATCACAGGTACATAACACAATACACATGCCACAGTCTGTCTAACAATGAAGGCCGAGGATTCATGGTGACCACTCCCGTGTAAGCAGCCTATATATGAACAATAAAGCGTACGCATTTTGCTGAGTCATTACCGTAAAATATTGTAGTGTGGTGGAGTGAGTGTGGACTAAGATACTCCTACAACCACACAATCAGTCATTTTCCTTCCATTTGTACATTCTTAATAAAAATTTTACAAAAGTTTTATTTACAATTGCAAAATATACCAGCTATTGGTGTGATAGACTTTGGACTTTATCATAATATTTGACTGAATATTTGAGAAGCTATTTTATGTTTAATAGGCTATGCATTCATAAGTTGTTTATGTTATGCTTGTGGTATAACACCCTAACGTTATCGGACACGGGTATGCGGAATTAAATTTGACTCACACAGGTTGTTTGGTTGAACTGCTGGAGACTGACTGTGGTGTTTGGAGACGGGTGGCGTTATGGTGTAAAGAGAGGGAATCGCCTGATCTTGAGCACGGCCACCTTCACTCCAACTGTGGCCTTCGAAGTGGCAACGTCACAAGTAGTGTTGTTGGTAAACGTTGTTTTGTTTGGAGGTAGCTAATGGTATTTGTGTATTTTTTAAGAAAACGAAAGCTTGGTTAATGGGCTATGAAATTATTGACTGCATTTTTAATGTACAAAAATATATTTTCAATTCTAGTTGTTTCCGGTTTCAATTCTATTATGTTTTTTTCAATCTTTTAATAAATCTATGTTTATAAATTTAAATGAATAATACGCGAATTAATGAGCTGATGCCACCAGTCTGCCACGTTATCTTATGGGATGTATGGCGCTAAACAAGACTACTTGCGACGTTGCCAATTCTACCAGATAAAGGAGTTAAAGGTGACCGTGTATTAGGTCGCTAAATGTCGTTTACTGAAATATCATACGGTATTGTACCATTACATGTGCGTAATGATCTAATGGTACCTAGACACAAAATTGATACACTGAATTGAATTGATTCATTGATTACAGTTTATTATTTTTTTTATAATATGATACAATAGTTCAAATGTTGTCAATATTTTCTTAACCTAATGCGTTACAATAAAGCACCTTTTTAGTACGCAGAAAAACTCATAGACAATTATATCCTATACATAAGCAAGCCAAAAGCTATATGAGAACGACGCTCATAGGTTGTAAAACGGGATGTATTGGCAAAATCAAACGTATTGAGTCATTTTGAAAAGCTAAGGACTGAACTACCAAACATTTTGATTCCAAACTACCTTAAGTTTTAAACATTGAAGATAAAAACTAAATTGGTTGGTATGTCATTGTTCTGCAAATATTATTTGAAAAACAACATTCAATTTTACCGTTCAAATCTGGAATATGTTTTATTATAGATACTTAAGTTTTTGACGTGTTTATCGTTACAATTCAGTCTCTGTTAGGTAAATCACAGTTACAACAATCACATACCGAGTAAACCATAATTCAGGACACGGCCTCCCCTGTGTGATGCATGGCTAAGGCTACATATCATGCCTGTATATAGCCTCCTTGTTAGAGGAAACTCATTTATACCAATTATTTAGCATTTTAATTACAGTGAACCACTTTTGTGTGGTTAATCTATTCAAATTCTGTATAAGAAGTAAACTACGAATGTAGTATTCCAATACACCTGACAAAATCAAATCAGTAGCTGCTCTGGGTCCAATACAGTAATAAGATGTACTTGTACTATATTGGAAGTGCAATTACATCAGTAACAACACATTAGTGACGCCGCCGTACAAACAAAGCTGTAGCAACATCGTCATCACAGTTAATTGAAGCATCACTATCTCCCTGATCACACTGTACACTGGCTATAGACAAAATCAAATCAGAAGCTACTCTGGATCCAATACAGTGATAAGGTGTACTTGTACTATATTGGAAGTGCAATTACATCAGTAACAACACATTAGTGACGCCGCCGTACAAACAAAGCTGTAGCAACATCGTCATCACAGTTAATTGAAGCAGCACTGCCTCCCAGATCACACTGTACACTGGCTATAGACAAAATCAAATTATTCACTTATTTTATTCATTAATTTATTCACAGCCAGTTTTTTAACCAAAATTTGTCGTAGTTGATGTGAGCCACTGACAGATTGTGCTGATCTAAATTACTGATTTATGTCGAATACACAATCTTTTATGCCAATTTAAGCTAATGGAATGACTTATTGTGAGCTATAGCAACTGTTGTGACACATCAACTTGGACAGTAACAAAAAATAAGGTGGAAAATAGGGTTTTAGTCACTAGCGCATTCTGTGACTGGCTCACACAACTAAGATCATTTTTTATAAAAAAAAAATGCTACAGCTGGTCCATAGATGGGATGTCTACTTCAGTATCCAATAGTCAATGGCATAACATAGTATGTGTAACATAACATAATAACCATATTGTTTGGTAACACATGTTTCCATTTATATGTTACGTTGGAACTTACAATCTTTTATTTAGAGAATGATGAGAGAATGTTATTCCATTACAAACGATGCGACTTAAATCTGCATAAAAGTTGCATACCATACATATTTTATAGAGAAGTGTGTATTTTCAGAGTCGCTTTGTTAGATTTAGACCGGGGTAGCCTATACATTAGACATTTCTTAGTTCTTTAACAATCGTTTGCTCTTGTGACCTCAAGCATTTTAGTGAATTTAAATCCAAAGCAATAGAAAAGAAAGGGTGTTTCTAACATCATTCATTATTAATTGCTCCTCGTATGCTTTTATCTGGAATTACATAAATTTATAATATTCAAACAAGCTCACTCGATACTTGCTTGACGTATATAGCTACTGAGAAACTGTTCCGAATATCATGGCGATGTTTGTATAGATAGGTTGTGTTTATTTTAAAACCATAAGTATCCAAATTTCTAATTTGTATAAACTTCAGTGATTTATATCTTGGCCGATCAGGACATTATTCTGCAATCTAGATACACATAGGATTTTTTACTTTTAACGACAGTCAATTAATATTTGTAATAGCTACACAAGGTTATATGAATAGTGAATTTTTATTACAGCAAATACTCCTTCAAAAACAAACTTAACTAAACAATAACATTCATTTTCGTTGAATAAATAACGTACCCGTTTTTATTTGGTACCTATTCAAAGATTGTCACTTTAAAAAATTTATGATTTAAATATGTTGAATGTAGCCATCTACTGAAATACAAACACTAGGTCGATCAAAATATGTCTCTTGATTTAGTATAAAACCACAGTGCAGCAACTCAACCACACAACTATACATCAGGATGGGTATCGGTATCAATCTGAACTTCAAACTCTGCTGAAACCACAAATCGAAGTCTGCACAGTGCGGTTTAGTATGCTGAATTTCCTATTGAAATGAACATTTTAACTAACAAGATCTAAACTAATTAATACTGCACTAGCCTACGTTATGTATCCATTTCCTTACAATGTATATTACTAGAGTTGATTTATCCCTGGCTTAGGTGGTATATTCTATGTTCTTTGTAGTACAATATCGTAATTTTTTAATGCAAATTAACAAAAAAAAACTACACTAAGGGTAAAGTTTTGGTAAATATTCAAGAAAATGCGTGACATTTTGTCTCTTCCTATTTATAAGTATTCTCTGACCCCAGAAAAACAGTTCATTATTATTTTACTACAATTACTGGCATTCAAGAGTAACTAAAAACTATGATTGAATACTCTGAAAAAAAAACATATTTGAAAAGTATAGAGTTATCAAGGTAGTTCTTGCAAAAATATAAAATTACTTTGTTTTCTCATTCAATTGACATTCTCTAAAATTACTGTGTCGAGTATTTTTAGAGGAAGATTTGTAAATTTTAAGATACAAAAGGCAGATGACGAAATATAATATTGTTGTTAAGATAAATCTAAATTTGTGACTTAAATTAGGATAAGGAAAATAAACTTCGTAACTAATTCAGCTTGTTAAAGTTCTTGTACTACTCTGATACTTTTTTTACTTTACTTTCTTATGAAATGTCGACCATACAATGTAGGTATTTTAAGCCAAGTATGAATGGAGATGAGTGTAGGATGAGTGGCGCGATCTTGTTAACTGATCGCGTATGATTTCATAACAGTTTATGATCTGTGACATAAAACTACTGATACTGCCAGAGTGTATGTCACTGTTCATATTTCTTCACTGATAAAAAAAATAACAATGAAACACTGTTTAAGCGAGTAGACAACTTATTACTTCATTTTTAAGGAGATGTATTTGCAAAACAAGAAGTTTCTTTGCCATTCCAATTGTAATATAAACTACTGTACATGGATCAAATCAATTAACTGTACTTTTTCAACATTTAAATCACTCTTTGGGTGTTTGTTTTACTGATAGAGTAGCGACTATGATTCAATAGCAAATACATTAGTCTAGTAAAATTATGATTTGACTTGGGCAAAATTGCTTCATAAGCCATTGAAGTGGTATTCGACTCAACAAATGTTACTTTACAACATATCCAAAATCCGACCATGGGAAAGTGTCTAAAAGTTAACTTTAAAATGGCGGCTATTTTTCTTAAGAGCCATTTATTTTAAAACACCAATAGTCAGATAAATATGGGATATGGCCTTAAAACAATGCAAGAAAACATTGTACGGTTTTATTTGGTATAGTGTTAGGATCGCAGAGTGACGTACTAAAAGTTGCCAAAAATCGGTCTACAGGAAACCCCCTCTAATGACGATTAAAAATGACAGTTACCCCAACATTGGACACATTAAAAAACATATCACATGCATTTTCATGCATATTTTTGAGATATTCACTTATTTGTTTTTTTTTTTTTATTATTTGAGATTACCACCGATATTTATTGTGTGGTTAGTCCTTTAATATGATAGGGAACGCATTTTGGCCGCCATCTTGGATCTGCCATATTGGTTCCGCCATATTGGATATAAATATATATTTTTAAACGTAATGATAGTGTTGTGACACATCATTATAAAATAGATTTTCACGCTGATTTCAATGCTAAAATCCGTTTTTAAATATATTTTTTCGTTTTGAAGATTTTATATTCAAACGAAAATTCTACCTACAAGAGTGACAGAAACCTCGGCATAATTGATTGACCATATTATAGTAGACAAATCTGCCGAGATTGAAAGTGTTGGAGTCATAGACACCCCAGCATAGTTGACCACAGAGGAATGAGGATGACTGATCATAAATTAATATATTGTTGTATATCTTGTCAGAAAGACGAAAGGGGGTCGAAGCTAATCACATATAGAGATTATTCCAAATTCAATGTTGATACTGCACTAAATATAATTGCTGATATTAACTGGAACTATGTGTACAAATTAGAGTCTCCTGATGAGATAGAGAAATTCATTACCGATAATATAAAGAAGGTGTTTGATGAGGTTGCTCCTGTTGTTTGTAAGAAGGTAACACGGAAAAAGGCTCCTTGGATAAATGAAAAGATTAAAGAATTGTCACTTTAAAAAAATAAGCACCGTAACAAATACTGGAAGACCAGAGATTCTTCGGACTGGTATGAGTACAAGACATCGAGGAATAAATTGAATTCCATGATACTAGAGGCTAAAAAAAGATTCTTCTCTAACAAGCTTGCAAAATGTGAAAAACCTGCAGAGTTCTGGAATTGTTTAAAAAATTGTAAGATTATAAGTAGTAAGAGAAATAGTGTGCTCCCCCCTGATTTAGATATTAACAGAATAAATGATAATTTCACCAATATGGGATCGGGAAAAGATATAGATATTGAAATACTGAATATATTTCAAAAATATAAAAAAACACGGAGATAATGATAGGTTTAATTTCAAACTTATTACAGAAAATGATGTTAAGGAGGCAATGAACTCGATAAAATCAAAAGCTCTAGGTGCTGATGATATATCTATAGAAATGATAAAATCTGTTAGCCCATATGCATTAGGAGCAATTACACATTTATTAAATATGAGCCTGGCCTCTGGTGTTTTTCCTAGCAGTTGGAAGATTGCCTACGTGAAACCTTTGCCTAAAGTTGCTACGCCAAAAACCATCCAGCAGCTAAGACCTATCTCTGTGTTACCTGCAATTTCAAAGATACTGGAAAAGATAGTAACCGAACAAATCACTTTATTTCTAGATGAGTATAATATACTGCCTAAGCTACAGTCAGGGTTTAGAAAAAACCACAGCACGTGCACTGCACTGACTAATATGGTTGCTGATCTATTTGATGCCAAAGACAAAGGACTCTACAGCACATTAACTATTTTAGATTACTCTCAAGCATTCGACTCTATTGATCATGAATTATTATTGGCAAAAATGAAGTACTATGGTTGCAGCGAAAAAGTTGTATGTTGGTTTCGGTCCTATTTGGAGTCCCGACTGCAGGTTACCAAAATTGGGAGTGGGACATCAGATCCGCTTTGCAAATTGCGAGGTGTTCCTCAAGGTAGTTGTTTAGGCCCTGTGCTGTTCAATTTATACACGTCTGACTTGCCCAGAAGTGTAAAATATTGTACAGCACACTTGTATGCTAATGACTGTCAATTACACTTGTCATACAAGCCAGACATGACATCCGCAGCAATTGAACTCATCAATGCTGATTTGCACAGCATTTTTCAATGGTCTGTCATGAATGGCCTTGGATTGAACGTTGACAAGTGTGTTGTCATGCATACTGGACCACATATTCTAATGCAGGAGTTGAGAAAATCTGACATTAAAGTCACCCTTGATGGCATGGGATTGTCTGTCTGTGACACTGTCAACACGCTTGGTGTTGTACTTGACAAAGACCTCTCTTTTTCTGACCACGTCACATCTGCAGTCCAACGTGCAGTGGGAAGATTGAGAGGTCTTAGCAGATTCAAAACTCTCCTGCCAGAATTTGCCAAAACGCAACTCATGCGGTCCTTGGTCCTTCCAGCCTTCACATATTGCTTTCCTGCATATGGAAACAGCATCTCTAAGGAGGATATGGCAAGAGTTCAGAGAATTCAAAATTCTGCCATAAGGTTCATTTTTGGCCTTAGTCGCTTTGAACACGTGTCCTACAGAGATGCTGCTAAGCTCATCCCAATGGATGACATGTGCAGAAAGCTGACCTGCTGCCTGGTCCACAAAGTGCTCACGCTGGGAGAGCCTCATTACCTCAGCGAGAGGCTGAAGTACAGGAGGGAGATCTGTCTGCGTAGTACTCGCTCCGACCGCAAGCTTCACTTTCCTAAAGTGAGGCTTGAGGCTGGAAGAAAGTCTTTTTCTTATTTCGGCCCGCGGTTGTACAATGGCCTCCCTCAAGAGATCAAGTGTTCAAAATCGTACAACACATTCAGGGCCGCAATGAAAAAAACAAATGTAAAATGTATATTGTAATTATTTAAAGGCCTTTTTATTTATTTATTTACTAGCAGTTACCCGGCGCGCGTTGCTGCGCTTAACAACTATTATTGTAAAGGGTAATTTGTTCTTTACGATGAATAATAAAAGTGTGTACCAAAAATAAAAATAGAATATTTTACTTAATTGCCAGTGAATAGGGCCTAAACAATTTTTTTTTGTTTTTTCTATAAGTTTTTAGGCGTACCTACCACCACGTGAGCACGCAACATACAGCTGTCCGTGTGAAAAGCATGCATTTTCAAAATTTAAACCGACGATAGTCAGGGTTTGCCCTAGTACCTTATAATGGTGATTGGGAAAGAAAGACAAAAAAAGGAAATTGTAGTTGCTTCAATTCAGAGGGTAATTTGGATGAAGTCATCAGTATTCTTGGGATTAAGACTATTTCTCATTTTAAGTGGATTTAAGTTTCGCATTAGTATTAATGGAGTTCCTTCTTTTAATGCCAGTAATGGCATTTGAATACCTGAGATAGCACGCACGATTATTATTCACTTAATAATTTATGTTAGATTGTGTGGGTATAGAACAAAAGATAAAAATATTAAGGCATTACCATCCCTTTTATTGTTTATAATACTTTAATCAAGGTTTTTATGTTTACATATTCAACATTGGAGAATTTAAACGTTGTTGAGTGCACAGGTGTGCTGCGATTGGGGTTTAATATATTTGGACTTATTCAAAGGTAAAATAGTTTTCTGTGCTGCACTCTGTAGAAACATTGTGGCACTATTTCAAATCATGACTAATACAGAACGTTGTAATTATTCAAACCTACAAAACAGTTGGTGAAAGAAAACATCTGCTTTTAAATTATATTTATTTGTAAACATTGTAGTTCAAAAAGTCTGACATTGTCCCACTTAAAACCCTCTGGGGCGGAGCCCTTTTGACGGATCTGCACCAAACTTCACAAAAACCATCCTTGAAAGATGCTTAATAATTCCTGAAAGTTTCATTACAATCTGTCGAGCGGTTTCGGAGTCCATAACGTTCAAACATATATATATATATATATATATATATATATATATATATATATATATATATATACATACATACAAACTTCCTCTTTTATAGATATAGATTTATTTATTCTCCCTTATCCATTTCTTATGGACGTTACGTAGTTTGAACATTTTTTAAGATAATTTTCTTATATCTCAAGTTTTTACTAACGCTTGCAGTTTGTTCTAGCCTTAAAATATTCGGTAATAAAAGTGTTTTCATTTGATCTATTGATCATTAAAATTGGACGTGTTATAGACAAGCTACAAACCCTAACATAATATTAAATTTAACTTTTTTAAAATAATTTTTTTATTAAAAGGTGTATATCTCGGGTTGCTAACATGTCACCAAGTTCTTTCTTGTCTCAAATTACTCAGTGGATGTTAAGCTTTAATTTTATGTATCACTTAATAAAATCCGATAAATTTAAAATTAGTCATGAATCTTTATTTAACAGTAAATTATTTATTTTTTTAAAATTGTCTTTAGTTTAGGGCATTTATCCCCAATTCTAATAACTCCCAATAAGTAATCCATAGCTAAAACAAAAGTCAATAATGTTACTATTTATTTAAGACCGTAAAGATGTTTGGAAGTTATTTAGAATTGGGGATATATGTCTGAAACTAAAGACAAATTTTGAAAAACAAATAATCTAATGTTAAATAAAGATTCGTGACTCAATTGAAATTCATCAGATTTTAATAAATTGTTAATAAAATTAAAGCCAAAGAGTCACTGAGTAATTTGAGACCAGAATGAACTTGGTGACATATTAACAACCCGAGATATACATCTTTTAATAAAAATGTATATCTAAAAAGTTAAATTTAATATTGTTATAGGGTTCGTAGCTCGTTTCTAAATCATCCGATTTTAATGATCAATAGCTCAAATGTAAACCCTTTTATCACAGAATATTTTAAGGCTAGAACAAACTGCAAGCGTTAGTGAAATCTGGAGATATAAGAAAAATTATCTAAAAAAATGTTCAAATTACGAAACCTCCATAAGAAATGTATGGGGGTACGACTTTTTGTTTTGTAGTCTTTTTGCATTGCCTGTATTGATATGTTTGACGTTTCATACTATAGTATGAATGTTTACTGTTTCTTATAATAGTTATTTTTCACATATTTGTTCAAACGTCTGAGAATAATGTCCTTCTTGGAGCAAAAACTCGTACTGTCATACAGTATCTGAAATACCGCCAACCCTAGAGTGATTATTGAAACTGGTCCATTCTTCTTTAAAAACCCATTGCGCAACTGTGGATGTAAACATAATGGCCAGATCAATGAATGTAAGAACATTGAAACAAAATGGTAACAGTTATTTAAATGAATAGTTTGTCCAAGAAAACCTATTAAATTTAGTTCTTTTTAAGTAACTATGAAAACTAAAATGTACATACAAATATGCCCTTGTCGTTTTAATAAAGTCTATTCTTGTAAATATTTGATATTTCAACATCCAATCTGATATTTTATTTATGTATATGTGCTTTCCGTCATCCCATACCGCCAAAAGTCCTAAAACAAATATCACAAAAATATGACATTTTGCCGCCATTTTGAATTTGATTTTTTAGTAATTTCCCATGGTCGGATTTTGTCGGATTTTGGATATGTTATAAAGCATTATTTTCTGTGTTGAATACCACTTCAATCGCTTGTGAAGCAATTTTGCCCAGGTTTAAGGGTAATTTGTCGTATTTTCCCTGGACTACATCGTAGATCTACATTGCTGCAGTTAACAAAATTTACATTGTCGGTATTAGAAAATTGCTGTGAACGTTTTTATTGTTATATGTCATTCAGTTATTTTAATACAAAAACAAGTTAATGCACATAATAAACAGACGAGTTTGTGTAAGATTAACCAGTTTGCCTATGAACAATTTAAAAACTAAGTAGTTTTTAGTATTAGTATTAGTATTAGTGGAGTAGTAGTAGAGCAGTATTAAGTAATGGTGATAAACAAGCAAGAAAAACTAATGCAACGTTGATGGTGAAAATAGTTATAGTGAAAGGAGTGATGATGTATAGGTGGGGGGCGATGTAGAATGGACTGCGGAGAAAGAATGTATGGATGAGGTAGACGTGAAGGAGTAGGGGTGGAGTGGCAGAGTATGGGAGGGGAGGGAGTGTAGAGGGGGGGAGGTAGAGTAGAGAAGGAGATATAGAGTAGAAGAGGGGAGGTAAAATAGAGAAGGTGTATATAGAGTAGAAAATGGGAGGAAGATTAAGAGAAGAGTGGTAGTGTAGAAGAGAGGAGGTAGGGTAAAAGAGAGGAGGTAGAGTAGAAGAGGGGAGGTAAAGTAGAAGAGAGAAGGTAGTGTAGAAGAGGGAAGGTAGTGTAGAGGAGGGGAGTTAGAGTGAAGAAGGGAATGTAGAGTAGAGAATGAGGGGACATATAAAAACATATAAAAACATATAAAAATGAGGGGAGATAAAGGAGAAGAGGGGAGATAGAGTAGGAAAGGGAGTTCGAGTAAAGTAGGAGGGTAGAATAGAGAAGGGGAGATGGATTAGAAGAGGGGAGGTAGAGTAAGAGAGAGGAGGTCAAGTATGAGAGGGGATGTAGCGTAAAATAGGGAAGGTAGTGTGAAGGAGAGGAAGTAGAGCGAAGAAAGGCATGTAGAATAGAGAAGGGTGGATATAAAAAAGAGAGGAAATAAAGTAGAATAGGGGTGAAATAGTAGAAAAGGGGAGGTAGAGTAGAGAAGGGGATGTAGAATAGAGAAGTACAGATAGAGTGTAAGATATGAGGTAGAGTAAAAGAGGGGAGGCCAGGTAAAAGAATAGATGAGTAAGGTGGTAAGTGAGTAGATGAGTAGATGGTATGAGAGGGATGTAGTGCAAAGGAGGGGATGTAGTGTGAAGGAGTGGAGGTAGAATAGAAAAGGGCAAATAGAGTAGATTAGGTAGTAGGAGGGGGTAGTGTGGAAGAGGGAAGGTAGTGTAAAGGAGGGGAGGCGGGGATGTAGAATAAAGAAGTGCAGATATAGTAGAAGAGATGAGGTAGAGTAGAAGAGGGGAGGTAGCGTGAAGGATCCTCGAGATGAGGTAGAATAGAGAAGGGGAAATATAGTACCAGAGGGAAGGTAGAGTAGAGGAGGAGTGGTAGCGTAAAGGATGGATTGTAGAGTAATAAGGGGGGTAGACATCACAGATCACGGTCCATTACACTACCATGAGAGCTGTGATTGGAAATAGATTTTGTTCTTTCTACCTTCTATCAAATACTTGTTACGATTTATTATTTCAAGAATACAAACATTATGATCACTACCTTGCTATCATATAATATTTTGCTATTCAACTAGAAAGTATAAAACTTAGGGGTTGTTTTTAAACATCCAGGGTAATTTGATTTTTATCTATTTTAACTATGAAATAGTTGCTGCTCGAAAGAAATTAGAGAATGGTAGTATTAATTTGGGAAATAGTAGCTACCCTAGAAATAAAATGATGATAAAACACCACACTGTGTCTGAAGTGGTTGTTTGTGTTATCACAACCGATAAGGATTCCTTTCTTTATGAACCATGTACTAACTAAGGTCTGCAGGGATGAGAGCTCAATGTCTTATAATCTTGTTTACTGCGCTGAAACCTTGTTAACGCCACCACCTCGGGTAAGAACAAAACCATCACATGATAAACATTCTCTAGAGACTAATCATTTAACTTACTTCGCTTTATTTTAAGTTAAGTTGTTACTATTCTTACAATTTACTCTTACAATCAATTTTTTTACAATATTTTTAATTAGGAATAGGATATTGAATTAGGGATACCGGTTTAAATTTAGGAACCAAGATATTGAACCTACGTGTATTAACCTATGAGCAAAATATAACCTTGCGTATTATGTTATATTTTTTTACCAATGCATTCCTTTATTACAGTACTCCTTTATTACAGTAGTCCTTTATTACAGTAGTCCTTTATTTACAGTTTTTATTGGACTGTTGTATGAACGGAAATACTATAATACTAGGCCTATACTATCATTGGCCATTGTAAGCAGAGGTTTAAGGTAGTTTTCAGTTGTAAATTACAATTAAATTCCATTTGCATATCATAAATCTGTTGTTAATCCAATTTACTTGTTTGTTATCTTCCTTCATCAGTTTAGAATTATTTTTTTTTTAGGTTTTACAAATCATGTCAAAGATTTGAAATATTTATGACAAGACTCTGGTGAAACTGTACAGAAATTCCGTTATACAATAAAAACGAAACACTATATTTTACTACTAGTCACGAAAGTGGCCCATTTCAGGTCGAGATAGTGTTTTACATGCGAGTCGAAGACGAGCTCGGGATACACTATCGAGCCCCGAAATGGGACTTTTGTGACGAGTATTGAACTATACTTTTAATCGCGATGAAAAAAAGTACTTCATCAAACTTAAAAAATTATCTGATAATCCGGAGGCTAATCTATTCATTTTTCTAATCTAAACACAATATGACCGTACAATTAATTTTAGTGTAAAATTCTGCTGATTGTAACATTGTTGATGTCAGGCAAAGTATTGTTTGTGTAGCGAAAGTAATGTTTATGTAGCGAAAGTAATGTTTACGTAGGTAAAGTAATGTTTATGTCTGGAAAAATCAGCTGATCACAATTTGTTTTTGGTGTATGGAAATTGAAGATTTTCGAGGGACACATATGTTTCATACAAACAAGGAATAGTGTAATTTACATTGAATTCTGAAATAACTCTTTTTGGTTGGTTCCTCCCAGGTTTAATTTAAACATCAGTTTTATTCCATGTTTTTTTTAAGTTTGAGCTTACTTCAATAATCATAATTATACAAATTGAAATAATAATTAAGGCACCAACAAAATACCAATACGCTATCGACAACACTTGGTATTTTTATTTTTTATCTTTGTGTTTCATTTTTACGTTTTGAAAGGGAACGGTCCAAACCTTATTATAATTACAAAATGTTAACAACGCAGATATCACCTATTTGTTTACTAAGGACAGCGGCAATTGTAATGCCATTGTGCTAATTTACAAGCTGATGATTGTTTTGTCCTTACCATCCATCGATTTACACACATCGAGAGAACCATATAACCATTACACCTTACAGATTACATCTTATCGATAAGCACAGCTTGCTTATATCTACGTCGACATTGTTTTTATAGTGTTGGTGAGTTGCGGCTATAAAGTGCTGTTTTATTACCCTTTATTAACGGATTTTCAACCAATATACACATAATTTTCTTATTTTGTTATTAATATAATTATCTTTTTTTTACAGAAACTTAGTCTATAAACAACTTGATTCAAGAAATGTGGGTTTATTATGAAGTGATAAAAATATTTTGAACAATTAGCTGATTTTATTTTTGTAATCATGCATTGTGAGAAGGGTCCTACATATCACTCCTGTACTGACAGGTACGTTGTCTATTTGAGTAACAGCAAGCCAATGTTGTGGGCTACGCTTTATAGATATTTCTTTAAAGGTATTCATATACTTAAATATGTTATTTAAAGTTAAATATTCCTAGAATTATAGTATTCATTGTGTTATCCCATGTATAATCAAAAAATATAGCACGCAAGTTTAAGGTAATATAACACCAAATTGATTTCTGTATCCAACAAACACAAGTTAAAATCCAAATTTTCCAAATTCCTTCAGCCTTTTTTAAAATGAATTTAATGTCTATAGGAAGGTTGTTAATCCAAAAACGTTGTTGGTTGAAAATTTCATAAGACAAACCGCTCTCAGTTGTAATTTACTTGTCTTGTTTCGTGTTTTGTGTGTTGATTTGTCGTTATTCAGCAAGTCAAATATAACCAATGATTGCGTCACATTATTCCTTTATGAACGTAACGAGCGTTATTTTCCCAATCACGGAGCTGACAATCAGGGCTGGATGAAATATTCACAACAGTTTGGAAGTCGATTCCCAAAATAACCAATCCAACATCGCTCGCTAGTTTCGAGAGACGGTTAAAGCAGAAGACGAAGGTTTAATTTTTGGAACATGGTCTAATTAATTAATTTTGTTATGATAATTGTATTCACGTTTCCCCATCTGATGAATACAAATATCAAATTTTTAGTCAAATAAGTTTCCATTTATATTTTGTGGGTTTACTCAACCACATGCTTATCACCCGATTATGAAACCAAAGAAAAAATAACATTATCTTCTCTTTGATTATCATTTTCAATGGCAAATCCTTCTTTTTTGTTGGAACAGTTTGTATCTCAACTGTATTTAACTGCTTAAACGAATTTTGAAATTTCAATATAAGGTTTTTATTCATATCGGAAACCCATTACTCCAAAACTAACACACACCGAAGGTGCAAAATAATGTTTTTAAATTTGTCATAGTTTGGAATAGTTGACAAAAATGTATATACAATGCAATTTTTTACGTTCCTCGAAGTTTAGAATACAGTAATATTGTTTGTACTGTTTTGCCATGTATATTTTATTATTGTATTGATTCTTAAATGGTGCTTATGTTAGTTAGTTTATAATTCATACTTATTTATTTATCTATTAGCCTTGTAATATATATTCTTAAATGTTATTATTGTTGTCATGTCCTTTTTGTGAACTATTATAAAATATAAAATGTCGGATGGAAAATGGAGCTAATAAATAAATAAGAAATAATTGAATTACTTTAACAACCCCAACATCGGCTATTACTTTCAAAATCAGTGCTTTTTCTCATCTGTAGCATAGTAAAAGCTACAATTACTTAAATACTCTAAATTGGAATATTCATTCCAGTCATGTCGAGTAAAAGACTTCATCTGCATTATTATGTTATTGCACTCAGCTGTGAATGGCGGAGACATAGATGACGTCACGCGCCGCGACATGACGTCATCTGTTGCCTAGCAACCACAAACCAACAACTCTCATTCATAAAACAATTTGATACAACATTTTAAGTTGTCAGTCAATGGACTCGGTATCGTTGCATTATTGCAGCTTATTTGTATGAGCTTATATTATATACAGCTTATATAATATACAGCTTATATAATATACAGCTTATATAATATACAGCTTATATAATATGAAGGATCAATCTTACTAGTCTCATCAAAAAAATATTTAATACACAATTTATAGTAAAATAATACTTTTTATTTTCCAATAAAATAACTAATCAAGCACATTTTTATGGCAGAGGTTTTGGAACAATAGCCCCCGTTAGTGAATGTAAGAAGTACTATTTTACAGTTACATTTAAACTGTGAATAAAAGTAAATTCTAGCAAATATTTTTAGAGTATAAATGTAAACCGAAACAAGAAAATATATTTCAAGCGAGTATGCGTATTTGGATTTTAAATACTGTAACAATAAACTTGAAAAATTGCGTTTATCATATTTGTGTTGTTCAACTATATTGGTACACCTAAACAAAAACATTGATTGTAAATTCACTTAGTTGCTATCTACAATTCAGTGATAGGGCCATTTTTCCTACTGATTTGGCAACTTTCAACATTAACAGTCAAGCTCAAATATTTTTTTCCTTTAAATCTACAAATTATTCCATTAGTAAAAATGTAAACTTAAACAAATTAAGAAATATTAATTATTGGCTATAATTGTGTATGTAACATTGTAAATTTATTTTGATGACAATATAAGCACAGTAATAATTATCTGCTTATAAATCTGTTTAGTACCCAGAACACTGATGAAAGCAGTATACTTGTTTACAAACTGTGCTAAATAATGACTAGTAGATGAGCATCAACTAGTTTAATTAAGTCAAATAGGTAATGATTAAATATTTGACCTGGTCGTGTACATGATGTGGTCTCAAATTTTGGGGGTTACATAACGTAATATACATAACAACCACAAACAAACAAAACAAAATTCAAACTTTACAAACAAACAAAAATGTCTGTCATTTATTTAAATTAAATCTAGTGAGTGGGCCTTTTACAAAAGATAATATTGGGATTTATATACCAGCATTGTATGATATTTTTGTAATCATTACAAGTTGTTCGCTAAAGGAAAAGCTTGTTAATTTCATCACAAGGTTTTTGATCGCTTTCCTCGTCTCTTCGCAATAGAACTTTGTTGTGGTCGGCCCTCCTCCTTTACACTCTGTATAATCTGTTGCATTAGATAAACGTGTACTCCTCTTAACTCGGTAATTACTACCATTACTTGTTTCACAAAGACTAAAGTATAATCACTTGATCAATATAAATCAATTCATCAAACATTATTTGGTAATTTTGGCAAAGGAAAGTGTCTCATAAAACGCTAAGCCAATTTCTTATCAATAAGATCTTTTTGCAACTATCTGCGTACTTTTTATAATGAAAATAATTTACATATTGTGCCAAATTAGTTACACCTATTTTGGTTGTAGGGGTAATCATAACTAGGGTTGTAACTGTTTAGGATTTATTTTAAAATGTCAATCAGAGATTTCAAATTGATAATCAACAAAAAACAAGGCAAACAGCATTACTTTCCAATCTCGTTTGGAACTACAAAGATAGATCCAATAGAACCACGCTAAAGTTTAGTTAACTTAAAATTGAAATCATCAGTTCTTTGAATCCATTGTAGTAGTTTAACTAACTAGCCTATTTGAAAAAGAATCACTTGGCGAACGTTACATAAATCTACTATGTCATAGGATTTTAAACAAAATGATAATTTTATATTGATAACAAAGTTACTGTTTTTAATTGCATGAAACACGTTTAGTTTTAATCTTATTTTAGCCATCTTAAAAAAGTTAAGTCAGCAGCGGAATTCAACATGAGTGAGGCTTTTTCGCTAACTCTAATATGTACAAACTTTTCAAGTATTTTTCACTCTTTTAAATAAAAATCAAACCCCAAATATAACTAGAAATCAAAATAAAATTGTGCTAATATACTATATATGATTAGGCATATACTGAATGTAGTTGTGAACACAACAAATTGGCAGGTCCAGTCAATGGCACAATGCGGTCACAAATCAGCTGATTATCTGTAATTGGCTGTGTCTGTCGCCGAGTCCAGTTCCATGTGGTCAGCCTTCAGACATCCATTGCATTGTAACGAGATGCCTCCGGTCCAACGTTCACGATAAAAAATACAAACCTCCCCAAAGGCATTTTCACCTTAGGTTATTTTGGGAAGCTTATTTGACAAAATCGTTTAGGCCTATCTTAACTCTCTACCATATTCACCGAAAGTCTCAAATTAAATTTTGATCAAGGCACATCAATACAGATAGCATTACTTTGCTAGCATAATTTGCTTTTAGATCCAAGTTTACATCAGTAAACTCAGTAAACAGTATTGATATAATAAAATCTGACATTAGTGATACCTACCGCACGTCTGTATTTGAAAGCTTTGTAGAGATGTAGTTTAATCATTTCGCCTATCGGGTCTGATGATGATTGGAGTGTCCAATTGAAATCCATCACATTTTATTTTATATTTTATACTTATATTTTAAACATATTTTTATACTTATTTACCGTCTTGCGAGTTTACAGTATTAAGTGTACAGCACCATAAGACAACTATGGTGACAACAGGTCGGAATGATGAGAATGCTTTGAACATTATTTGTGAATGAATCTTTCCAACAAGACATCCCGAGTAGAGGACAAATGACTACAATTTGTCACCAGGAGTCTCTTGGGAGCCTCTGTGTCTCGTAGAGGAAATACAAGATTGTAGGTCTTGGTCCCAAAACCCCGGGAAAATCCTAAAAAGTTGCATTTTTGTAACTTTAACCCCCCCCCCCCCAAAATTTAGAATTTCCCCCGTGTTATTCTTATGGGAAATAACATTGTAAGAATATTGTGGAAATAACATTCGATGATCGTTTCTTAACCATTTGGAATCGTGATAGACTTGACAATTTTGGCAAGGATATAGATGGTGCCCTTGAATTGTCTCAACAATTTTGAGAACTACAATTTTAAAAATTTTAACCACCCCAAATATCCAAAATGGGGGACATATAAAAACGACAAAACACGTTTTTTACGGGTAGGCCTATAACTAAAAAACCGTAAGAGCTAGCGAAGATTTGAAAGAATTTTCATATTCAGGAATTAAACCTTCTACAAAACCCTAATAGGCTTTTTCCGAAAATCGCACCCCTTCACCCCCAAAAACGCATTAACTTTTTATTTATTTCCAAATTTCCAATGGATTTGCAAATGTCTTCTGCCTAAGTAATTATTGTTTTTGCAAATATTATTAATGCTTAGTATTCTCCTTAGCTTATTTTAAATTTTAGTCTACATGTTTTTCCGTAACTTTACTCATTGAACCACAAAATTTAAGCCTAATGTCGAAATATGAAACATTTGACCACTTATACGAGTTTATAACAGATTATTTACCTATTCTTTGGGCGCAAGGGAATTGAAACTATACTAGACAGTTTACTGTATTCAAGCTAACACCAAGGTATAAATAATAAAAGGACCATTTAAAAATACCCCCCTTCAAAATTGATTTCCCCTTCAGAATTTAGAATTTTTTTATATGTAACCCCTTCAACAAATAACTGAACTCCCCCCCCCCTCCCCCAAACAGTTCTTGAACAAACGTCTTTCATAATGGTAAAGACTTATAATATTTCACAGTTCTAGTCTTTGTTTTAAAACCAAGGATTAATTTAGAAAAGTTTATAAAATGTTCTTGCCAAAAAGCTGTTATGTATATTACGTTATGTAACCCCCAAAATATGAGACCAAATCATGTACACGACCAGATCAAATATTTATTCATTACCTATTTGACTTAATTAAACTAGTTGATGCTCATCTACTAATTAATTAGCATTAATTAGCACGGTTTGGAAATAAGTGTACCGCTTTCATCAGTGTTCTGGGTACTAATCAGATAATTATTACTGTGCTTATATTGCCATCAAAATAAAATTACAATGTTACATACACAATGATAGCCAAAAATGATCCAATTTTGATTAAATTTGGTATAAACGTGTAAACCTACATTTATTCTATCGAGTTCGCGAACCAGCATGATCGGACAATGGGAATGGGGATTTATGAGGTGTTTTATGGGGTAAAAATTTGTTTTCCCCATTTCTGACCCAAAAACATAAATTTAGCAATGTCCTTCCAATTTAGCATTAACATTTTAATTTAGCATTTTCTAGAGCTTAAAAAACAAGTAATTTAGTATTATATAGTTACTATGCATCTAACGGTTATGGAGAAAATTCCAAAAAATTTTTAATTTAAAATTCTTATGTTATTTTTATGGAGAAAAGGTAAACTGTTGTAGTTTGCTTGTTTATGAACATACTTTGATCAAATTTGGAAAATGCATTTATTTCCTACTAAAATACATAACATAAAAATAACTTTTCCACTCCCTGTTGCAGCAAACCTAAGTATTTGTTAAACTAATTTTATTTAAATAGGGAATAAATGTGATATTTTTAAGGAGATATTTTAGTGTAAATCCAATCATTATAATTTAATGATTATAATTTATTATAATTTAGGTGTGTTTTTGTTTAAATGTGGACAGCTTAGTATGATTGTTATTGGTTTGCAAATCCTAATTGCTCGAATTCGAGCAACATGTACACTAGTTTATTATAATTTAATAACAATTTACAATTGTATTAATTGGAAACTTTTGTGACGAGCACTAACTCTGACATTTGAATAATGGACTCGTTAAAAAAATAAATTGCACCAAATCTGCAACAGATAACAATAACCATGCTTGAGAAATAGTATGGCATTAACTTAATTAACCAACTTTCAGGAAGGCTTTGTCTTCCAAGAAAAATAAATCTCCTCCCAAAACAAAATAATGGAAGTATTTAGTCTAGTAGTTGTTTCCTTGATAATATTAATGGTCGTTATCTTATTAATAGTTTATTTAAACGATCAAGTTTGTTTAGGATGAGGTTGTTTATTTGTATTCATAAGTAATAATCAAACTGGATAAAGATTTAATTTTAACTTTAAGTTTAACTCCGTTGAGCGGTGGGTGGGCTGAGCGGCGACTCTAAAGTAGACGAGGGCCAAAAGTGATTTGCCGATACAACAATTAACAATATTACTTTTCCTCTAACAGCTAATTTAATGTTTTTTAAACAGGGAATAAATCTGAAAATTTTAAGGAAACATTTTTGTGATAATCCAACCAGGTAATAGGAAAATGTACTAAGTCCGCAGGTTTGCTGTAATGGACGTATATAACATACAGTAGCTGTATTGACATGCTGTTGTTACTATATTTGGACTGATCGTGGTTTATTGATCATTCAAACATATTATTAGTGATAAATCTATATTTATAAAAGAAAAAAGTTTGTATATATATATTTGAACGTTATGGACTCCGAAACCGTTTGACAGATTGTAATGAAACTTTCAGGCATTATTAAGCATTATTCAACGATGGTTTGTGTGAAGTTTGGAGCAGATCCGTCAAAAGGGCTCCGCCCCAGTGGCTCTGGAGTTTCCCATGTTAACCTTATGAGTACTCATATTTAAATGGAATTAAAGAATCTTAACAGCTGTTTCAACTAAACAATTTGATTCTGGGATTACCAATAGAATTAAAAGGTTACAAAATGTACCAACAGGGTGCAGCAATTGTCTAAATTTATGACAACAGTTGCTAATTTCAACCAAGCAGCTGATACAAAATCAGAACTGTCAAAGTAGGATTGTTTACAATAGTTATCTTTATGTTTTAATTTAATAAAAAAAAATAATTTTAGTTTGTGAATAAGGAGTTTTATTTTTAAGTGCGTAATTCATCAACTTATTGACTTTCTTTTTTACAAAATGTTTATAAAAACCTATTGCAATTGTATGGTTTATTTCCCAAAAAATAATGTCTGGGAAACGAAAGTAGCAAGTTAATATTATATTGAAGTTAATACTTTTAGTGGATTACTAAAAGTTTATCTACATACAGCAGATCTATGGAATAATAATTACTATTAATATATAGATTCTCTTAAGCGTTTTCTTCCCATTGCGAAGCACGGGTATGGTGGCTAGTACAATATATAGATTTATAATTGTGATTTCCATGTTCTCCCCTATATACAGGATGTCCCAGAACTCTCTACCAATATTTTAGCATTGTTCCTGGGTAAGAAACAACTTTAATCTTGTTAGTCAAGAGTGCAAGAAGAAGTTTGGCATGTTTATTTTCTATTTGTTTGACGTAGCTTATTGTTATGTAACTGAATGGCCAAATAAAATCATTTGAATCAAACATATCTAAATATCATAATTAAACCGTTTGGAATTCCTTAGTTACTCACACAGACGCCATTTTGTTTTATACACTTATTAATGTTTTTTTATGAAATATTTACATTCAACAAATTCATCAACCATGTTTTGTAAGGTACTCAATCCTCATAATTATGTTTACCCTCCCTTTATTTAACTAAGATTTTAATAACTTCACTCTATCTATCGCAGTTAGCTGAATTTGCGTGAAAACTCCAGAGTAGCCGGGTTACCCCCTAGAGTTGTGATTATTTAAAACTACAAAACAGATGGTGAAAGTATTCATCTGCTTTTAAATGATACTAGGGGAAACCCGTCGAAATCGACGGTTACTTTCAAGGCTTACGTTAATTCATCTAACTGCGATGAATTGGGTGAAATATACATATTTTGAGCATTTAACATTGTTCAAAGAGTAAGTGTAAAAACAATAACAATATTGCGTTAGTTGCCAAATTTGGTTGTTCATTCAATGATTAAAATATTTCCTATCCTGTACGTCATCGGAGTTATTATTAGTATGTTATATGGTATCTCTTCCTTTGGTAGAACCTTTAAATAGTATTTAAATCGTATTGGTGGATCTTTTGTAGCTAAACACTTCCGTGATTTCATCAGTGTTTGAGAAAAAATATATGTTTGTTGAGAAGACACGTTCTAACTTCAAAGGGAGGTATATCCGTTACAGTGTAAGTTTGATTTTCCTTCGTCATGTCGCGTCAGTTCATATCGTACTTCTGTGCCAATGAATGAACCCTCTAGCATAGTTTTGAGAAATTGACTGTGGGGTTACTGATAAAGCTGGAATTCCTTGACATGGGGGATGTCAGTTAGTTGTCTCGGCCTCGGCCTTATCAATAACATAAAGTTGTCAATATAATCTCTCTACGGAATGTTAGGTGTAGTGGAATACATGAAGTAAAGTTGGCTTTTATTCTTGAACTGTTAGGGGCCTCCTAGTTCATATGATCTTGGCGGCTTCATTGGCAATAAATAATGCAAATGACATAGCAATTGAACATTTCCAAAAAGCAAAAATACTGTAAAATGGCTGTTAAGTATATATTGACGTTTACATATTGTTAATCAACGTATATGATAAATACTTTAATCCTTTAATACGTTTTTTTATGGCGACCATTCATAGTAGGTAAGCCAAGTATGAATGGAGATGAGTGTAGGAAGAGTGGCGCGATCTTGAAGTCTTGTTAGTTACTAAGGCCGACATTCCTTAGATACAGCTGTTAATTAATAGCCCATACAGCGAATGGCAACCAAGGGATCTACAGTTTATAGTTGAATTGGAACCAAATTTTTTTTGCATTGGTATTTATGAATTGGTATAATTATCAGGATAGCACTGCGGGTAGTCGTAGTACTCACTCGTGCGGACGTTAATCCACACCAGGGAGTATCGCATCCACAATGCATTCCTATAAATATCCACAATTCGTGACCTCCTAGTAGCTGGATTACAGGACGACGCCACCCGTCCCAGTCAAAGGATTATGTGATCTAGTTTAAAAGGAATATGACCTTTCTGTCATGACAGTAGCTGCTTAAATAGTATTTTCTCTTTGTACCATATTTTACAGCCAAAATGTTGTGTTATTTTCAATAATGTTACTAATTCAGTGCGCCAAAGTCCGTAATATAGGCCGGTGCAAATTATTTGTCAAGATAGGTACCATTTTAGGCAATGTTTCTAAGTTTGGATTTTATTAGACACAATAAGAGCAGATATTTCTACATAAATATTTGATATTTTGTAGAATAATATGATAAAATGTAGGCAAAAGTGGCGAAAAAGGCACATACCAACCTGTACAATAGATATAAGATAGTTCAATAAGATATAATTTAAGAATTGCTGTGATAAAAGGATTTTCCACTGATTTCGTAATGGAACGTTATATTGCAAAACATGGCATGATAAAGAAGAAAATCAATTTTAAAATCAGAAAATAACATTGCAAATACTTATTTGGTAGAATTCAACTCCCAATAAATATGTGTTGTTTGAAATACAATTTAAAAATTAACAGCTGTTTCATTAAAAAGTATTATTCTCATGGCCAAAATGTAAACAACTCTGTGGAGGGATCTTTAAAGGCTTCTGGGGCAGAGTCCTAAGGGATTTTGCTTAGTTTTTCTTTTCATAACTCATCTACAGACCAAGACCTTTCTTTGGACACCTCTACCAAGTTTCTATGCCTAACCGTTCTCTCAAATTAGTGGGGACAAAGTTTCCAATCAAATATTTAGATTCCCCCATGTTAATCTTATGGGAGAAACTCCAACTTTGATGGCCTGTGGGGAAAAGCCCGAGGATTTTTACTACATGAATTGGTGAAAGGGGGTGTCTACACAAAAAATATTTTATTTTGACACGTCGTTTGTAAAAATCCGTCCATTATTAACGGAGGAGTAGTGTTTTCAAGAAATCGCCTTCACGTATTATATATAAGGATTGATTTTAAACATTGTAGTTCCAAATGTCTGACATTGGACCCCTTAAAACCCTCTAGGGCAGAGTCCTTTTGACGGGTCTGCACCAAACTTCCTACAAACCATCCTTGAATATTGCTTAATAATACCTGAAAGTTGCATTACAATATATCGAGAGGTTTTCAGAGTCCATAGTGAACATACATAGCCTATATATGGTATATATATATATATATATATACAGGGTGGGGCAGGGAAATATCCCTACTTTTAAGATGGCACTGTAAGTAGTGGGGGTGTGCTGGAGGAATGGGGTTAGGCTCAAATGAAGCTTTTGTTTTGGGAATTTCTAAAGATATCACTAACAGTAGTAGATATGGCTTGTTCGAGTGAGCAATGTGCTTTTGCACTCGAGATGTATTTTTTTTCAAAAATCAGTCTATTGTTGCTGTGCAGCTACGATTGGCTGTCGGGTTATCGGGTGGCCTGTCGCAAAGCTGTTACAATTTGGTGTGGGTGAATTACTTTCGTGTATGCGGTGGTGTATTGCGAAGGATATTTGGAGCTCAAAGAACTGTCCGGAGTCCTGAAAACATTGACCTTGTCAGAAGATCGATTTTGCAGTCTCCTCAAAGTTCTGCTTGTAAGCATGCATCCGCGCTGGCGTTGTCTAATCGTACTGTGCCTCGTATTCTCCATGAGGACCTACACCTCCACCTATACAAGAGGGTAGTTGCTCATGAACTCACACAACGGGACTGGCAACAACGAATGCAGGCATGTGAAATCTTAATTGCGGGACTACCTCATGCTGATCGGGTTTTGTTTAGTGACGAGGCACACTTCCATATTCCTGGAGCGGGTAAATAAGCAGAATGTGCTCTATTGGAGTGATGCTAAGCCTAGGGTAGTTCAAGGGAAGACCCTAGATGCCTTGAAGGATGCAATTCGCCTTGAATGTTGCCTCTTTCCACAAAACATGCTTCACAAAGTTATTATGAACTCCAGAACCAGAATACAGCAATGCATTTAAGATTAGGGACACCACTTGCAGGATATGCTGTTTAAAACCAAGTAAAGTTATATTAAAATAAACTCCCAGATGTAACCTTTTAATATCAATAAAAAGTTTGGTTCTAACATTTTTGGTTGTCTTTTAATTTACCTTTAAAATTAGGGATACTTCCCTGCCCCACCCTGTATATAGCCTATATGAATATAAAAAAATATATACAGGGTTATTAAAAAAGAATGGTGCAAGACTTAACGGTTGGTACGTCTGTTTCCATTATTTCCAACAGCTGATTTTAAACAATAACAAATAGAAAGGGCATGAGTATAAGTTTGTTTTGAGAAGGTTAATTTTTCTCATTTGCTTAGTGGAGTACAAAGCCTGCCAACAAATAACTACTACAAAATAAGAAAAAGCATTTTGATTTTATGTATTAGAATTTGTTCGTACTAATGTTATTGTTAGTTTCAACGGAATCTTCAGTAGCAATGTTCGTGTGCCAGGAAGATTTTGGGTCGTTCTCAGACTCCACCAGAAGCTGTGGAGATAGCGCTATCATAATACTGATTTGGTCTGGCACGGATTTGGATTATGATAGGGCTATCTAAATGTCTATCTTGTATTCGTACCGTATCAATGTTTTCTGTGTTTGTGCCGTGTTTTTAACACATTCGATGCGGCGGGTCCACCGGTGGACCCCGCGCGTCTCTGCTGAGGAGCGGGGGGTCCACCGGTGGGGGAGCGCGCATTGCAATGTTTGCCGGATCAGTGTGGTTCAGCCATTGTCCGGGGAACGTTGTAATCTTTACCAGCCTGTAGCTTATAATGAGAGCTTTATTCTGGTGTAGGTTGGTACAAAAATTGCCCGTAAAATCCCGTCTGGCAATGCTTTTGTCCCGTTTTCGGGGATATCTCAATTCGAGCCGTATTACAAAGACTCTGGTTATTGATCCAGGCAGTGCTGCTACCTTTGGGTGTTTCAGTGAACTACGTCCACTTTCGGAGTAACGCAGAACAATCACCACTGCTCTTTTGTGATTCGTCTTACTGAGATATTTCAATACCAATAGCGATCGCTGATTCAGTTAGCGCGTCGGGGCTCCGCCCGGGCCTCGCCGCAATTGGCGAGCGCCTGTTTAAAGGTTTTCAGCAGCGAATGTGTTAATGTGTTTTTGACGAATTGCAAGCTTTGAAAATGTTGTCTTCGCAACAAAACATGTAAGGTGTTGATCAATATCATGTATTGGACTATTTGACTGAGGTATGTAAAAAACCTATTATTGTCATAATGTATATCATGGGCGCAGTATCATTGCTGTACTCGAGACTTCCTGCACTTCCCGCACGAGCCATAGGCAAGCATTTCTCTCAAGTGCAGAAAATTGCCACTTTTTGCACTAGTTATAGAAATAACTATTTCATTATTTCATCTGGAAAAAGACATTAGCTTATAAAAAAAAATATTTTTTTTTAATATTTAAACATAAGTTGTATTTCAATTTCATTTCCCTAAACTTTAGTTGTAAACTCCAAAGAGTAAAAAATGCTCAACAAAATTGAGAGTTTTGGGGAGGAATTCAAATTCAAGTCTTACCTGTTCCTGATAGCGATATGAACATTTCAACTACAGTATTTACATTTACAGAGATGATTACTACATGAAACTTGTTTGTTTTTTTTTTGCATTTCTTGGCTCAAACAAAAGAACCAAACAGACCATTAAGGTAGGCTAAATTTTCTTTTAGTACTCATCTTCAGTGGCAGTTGGTCATGCACGACCTAAGGCACCTTTAATAAGAAGGCTTTTTTGTAACACTTAGCTTAAAATAATTTTTTTTTATGGGATGACATTATGACTCTTCTTGTGTTGTGTCTAAGGAGCACCCACAACACAACATTATAAACTATGCACATTTCTTTCCTTCCAGTCAGATACAAAAAGAAAATAATTATTTTTTAGTATAATTTTTTATTCAAATCAACTAATAATGTTGGTTTATTTTATAGATTTTCAGTATAGTAGAGGCATTGTTTTAATGATTGATTACAGGCAATTAAAATCACCCTGTAATTGAGTTGACAGCAAGCAGAGGCTGTAATAATTTTAAAATCAAATTACAACTAGAAATTTTTAAATTTTGGAATTGATTCATTGTTTCTCTCATAAGAATGGTCTCCTTTTTTCTTGGAATGGTTTAGAAGCCAAATCTTGTTAAAAGTCTCCTGAGCCCGTATTTTAATTTTTGCAAGAATATATTAAGTACTACAATTAGTCTGTCTTGCTTTATGAGTAAAAGAGCTTGCTCCTACTGACCCTCACCTTAGTTCACTGTAAGATTACCAACATGTTAGGAGCTGTCTCCTTAACATTCCACCTTTAAAAAGTGCTAATGACATAGAGACATAAAGAAATAAATAAAATAAATATAATAAAATTCTAAGGTATTCATAAATACTAAGTTATGGAAAAATAATATACAATATTGCTAAAATAAAACAATTTATTTATTGAAAACGGACCTTAAAAATTAGGAACAACACACAATATGGTTCAAATGGGGGAAAATTGAATGGTCAATAAGTTTATTTTAAACTGAGACAATTAGCATGTATTAACAGATGTGAAATGTATCGTCCTTGATAAAATCAAGCTATACTATAAAATGTAAGACTTAAGGCTGGTATAAAGGAAGCAGAACATTTTAGACATCCGTAATTACAGTTTATCTTTGTATAAAATTAATGATAGTATTGTTTATACTGTACAGAACATAATTAATTACATTACAATAAGTAGGGCTTGTGTTTGTGAGATATAAATGCTTAAATCAGTTTAATGAGGGTCTTATTTTAAATAGTACACAACCAGAGCTTAACTTAATTCCAGCACCATCTTCACATCGCCCAGTATAATACAGTATAATCGGCCAGGATTTATACAAGACACCAGACAACCTGAAAGGAATATTAAAGTAAGCATTTAACTAGATGTGTGCAAGCTGCTAGAAACGAGCCTACCCTAAAAACTCGAGAGATCGGGCACAAATTCAGAAAATCGAGCTCGAGCCAAGCTTTTATGACCATGATCGCAAAACGCATCTGCAAAATTCGACGATTAAAATATTCATGCTTTTGCCGCAATTGCGGATGATGTTGATAACGTTTTGGTAATCTCAGGACACAATGGTGATGTGTACATAACCGCGGGAGATATTCTAGGATATCCAGGATTTTTCTGCGATGGAGGAAGATTATCATGAAGTTTCTGTGTCTGCAGTAGACAATGATGATGACCACATGACCGCTAGAGATATTTAGAATTTTGCCTTGAATGCGGATGACGATGATAATGTTTCCGTGACCACAAAAGACAACACTAATAACAACAAGACCACTGGGATGAATACAGGATTTTGCCGTGTTCGCAGATGACAATGATAACATTACTGTGATCACGGGAGATATTCAAGATTTTGCCGCGATCCTCGTAACTGCAGAAGTCAGATGATGATCACCTCACGGGCGTAAGAGATATTTAAGGTTTTGCCGCAAACTTATTATTTGTAGTTTTGTAGATTTATGACAGGAAAAGCTTGGTTTGGGCTCGGCTCGATTGAAAATCTCAGGCTTGCACACCTCTTTTAGCCTTCAACAATATTAATTGAACAAGTTGTTTAGCAAATTTCCCAGACAAGGAATAAGCTATAACCGTAGGTCTCATGGTAAGACCTAGACGCGAGACCGATTTACTTTTTCCTTTTGAAGTCCTCAGAGGCCAAACCCCCCCCCCCTACCTATTTTTATTCAAACAAGTTCGCGAATCAGCATAATCGGACTATGGGAACAGGGGTTTATGGGTTAAAAATTGATTTTACCCATTTTTGACCTTAAAAACACAAAACTTTCAAACCTAAAACAAAACCTTTATTTATTAAAATTGTAAAAAAAATAGGCTAGTAAAAATTGGATTTTCCATTTATCCCTGAAAAAGTTAAATTTTGTATTTTCTTTTCAAAAAATGTTTGAGATCTTAAAAAAACAAATAATTAAGTATATTGTAGTGTTTTAGCAGTTATTGGTTATGGAGCAAATTTAAAAACGTAAAATTCTCATGGAGGATTTTATTTACAAAACACTTGCTTTTACGCTCCTTGTAGGAGCAAACCTAAATACTCGTTAAAACTAATGTTATTTAAATACAGTAAAACCCCTCATATCCGACCTAGTGTCTGACCGTCTACTTGTTTCCTATCTAGGGCGAAAATCGGTGAACCGAAAGGCCGATCCCGGATGTTGCCTTAATCACAGTAGACGATCACATCTGTCGCCGATAACGGGTGTTGCCGCCTTCGCAGAAGACTGCAATAGATAATACCGATGTCACTGAGACTGCAAGTTACGCTCATGGAAGACGATTACCAAAGTCGCGCAGACTGTAAGTTACGCTCATGGGTGTAGCCGCGGTCGCAGGAGATGATTACAGATGTCGCTGAGACTGCAAGTTACGCTCACGGGTGTCGCCGAAGACGCGGGAGACGATTGAATACCGATGTCCCTCAGACTAAAAGATATTGATATCCGATCTTTTGGCCGTACCAATCAAGGCCCTGCTCCGTTGAGAGGGGGTTTTACTGTCTATTTAAGTGAAAATCGAATTTTCATAGCTCCTAATCTAATCTGGGGAGCGAGCTGGTGTAGTGGTTATAGCGCGGGACTTCGGTCTCTGAGGTCCCCGGTTCAAATCCTGCCAAATCACCAATGGATTTTTATCTAAGTGATAATGCCCCAAACCCTAGGTCTAGCTTGAAGTAATGAGAAAAACAATCCCGGGCCCGTGCCTAGCGTTTAGGAGAAAAAAATCTATATCTAATCTTCAATGGTATACAGACTAGAGCGTTTGCTAATAATTTCTTGTAACTTAATGATTATTACTGATATGTAATATTACTACAGGATAGTGGGTGGGGAGAAGCTACGTAGATGTTTTTATTTTATCAAGATTAGGTTTATGCTAGTAAGGATTCAAGTAGTTTTTACTGAAATTAAAATGAGAGTTATGTTCAACTGAGGCATAACTATTTGTGCCAGTGACAATAACTGATGCCAGTGACTTTTTCAAATAATAGGCTATTACCAAAATATAAAAAAAGTTCAATTTGAGGGAAATCTGACAAAACCTCTCCCACTTATGAATCACTGACATTGTCAAATGTGCTATAATCAGTGCTGGACAATATATTATCTGCAAGATAGTAAAACATGAAATGGATGTATGAAAATATTACATTTTCTAATGTGGAATGCAATGTTCAATTACTTTCCAGCTAATTTTAGCAATATATACATGCTTGAGACAAACAAGCTTTTACAAAGAGGAGTTCTTGATTTCAATAGAGGAAAGAAAGCATCATTGGTGCCAGTGACCTTGGCAAAACTATGAATTTTAGATCACAGTCTTTACTAACATTTTCAGGGTTTGGATAATATTGGACAATAAACCCTAGGTTTGTTTTAGTGTTTGATCACTCAGTGATGTTGTGGTACCTGTCAAGCGTAGTAGGACGGAGGCACTATGAGATCCGTCAGGACAGCCAGTTGCTCCTCCGTAAACTTCTGTTTGTGCTGCTCCCAGTTATCATGGTGGGTGCGCTTGAAATCGCCTAAGGTTTTTCTAATGCTACTCTGTAAATCAAAACTGTGTTAGTATCTTGTTATAAAAACTAATTGGAAGAAATCTTAAGCAACCAAAAACTTCTTCTAACAGAATTAGTATATATATTTAATAATTTACTCCAATCCCCTATGATTAGTGGCATTAAACTGTTTTAAATAGGATATAACATTTGTATATATAGTAGGACCTCAATATCTCGAATCTGAAGGGGGTATGATACAAATTTGAGTTATCAAGTTTTTCAAGTGAGGTTTGAGTTATAAAGGTGCTCAGTTCGAGATACTGAGGTGTTGGGGTCTGACATTGATGTTACGTGACGGCCTTTATAACTCGACTTTTATATGCTAAACCTTTATAAATCAAACTCAAACTATTTATACCTACCGAATAATAATCGTGGAAGCAATATAAAACAATTTTAATGCATATAAAGTTGGCCTACTGTATTTATTATTTAGCAATAGTTAGCTGGAACATTTAACAACAAAGTAATTACACAACATAAAAACTGTATACGCTCCATACATCCAAATACAGTAGTACAATACAAATAATGAAAAACTGGTGTGAAAAATACTAAGCAACAATTGTTTATGGATACACAGTACTGAATTTATAATAATTTTTGTGTTATTGAGGTTAAACCTAAGTTCAGTTAACGTTTTGTTTTGTAACATTGTGTGGGCCTAGTGTATGGAACAAGTTAAGTTAATGAATAAGTTTGATAGAGTACATTAAAAACCTACCAAATAACACAGGAAGCAAAACACAGTAAGTTGGATTTGCATGTTTCAACAGGAACCAAAACACAAACTGACTTGCACTGTAAGGCAAAACTTCAAATTATGAGGCACATTCGTGCGAACTTCAACTTATAAAGGTAATCTCATTAGTCATTACTTATCAAAAATTTCAAAAATTCGACTTATTGAGATTAAATATTTAGAAATTTTTACTTATAAAGGTACTTTTAACATTATGATTAATGAAGATTTCAAGGGGATTTAAGAAAATCAAGATATTAAGGAATTTGAGATATTAAGGATTGAGTAATTGAGGTTCTACTGTATATAGGTAAAATATATACAGGGTGAGTTTTAATTGTCCCCCCTCCAATTTAATTACTTTTTTACTTAATGTTTTACTTAATTACTTTTTTATGCTAAACTCAATACCGAAATCTGTTTCTTGTTATCAAGTTGTCTTTGTGAAATATTGCAATTTTTTATTTATAATTTCAATACTTCAAAAACAAAATATGACGATGAAAACAGGATTAAGTTTTGCTTAGAAAAGTAATTTGAAATTATGGGTCACAAAACCACCTTTATATTTAAAATAATTTATCATATTTCAAAATGGTGGTTCCAAGAAGGCGGCCAAAAAAATTATATCCGTCATAACCAGGTGAAAATAGGTCGACAATGACTTAATGACTGGTGGTGTATAGTCATCTTTATCTAGCACTATTTTGAGATTATGGTCTTAGTTTGTAAATGCACAATGTTAAAATGGGCTAAAAAAAAGTTATAACAAGTCCTCATAACTTTGAATAGATCAAGATTTTTCTAAGCAAATTATGGCATTGTAATCAGGGTAAAAATATAGTTTGAAATATAGAGTCACAACTCCACCTTTACATTTGAAAAAAAAAATATTTCGCATCCAATATAATGAATCCAAGATGGCAGCCGGAAATGAACACCTTGTTAAAATGAAGTTAGTACTTAATATCCAACATTGAAAGTGATCTGGGTTTGGTATTTGGAAAAAAGTAGAAAAAATTTGGAGGAAGGGACAATTAAAACTCACCCTGTATGTTGTGTGTAATACCTTCATTGTGGCAAACATTTTGTGGTACTGAACACAGTCAAATACTCGATGGAAAACTTGTTTATTTTAAAACCTAGCATTATAACTTTTACATTTAAAAATCATAAAAAATAAATAATTAACTTTATCATACTATAACAATAATAGGCCTAAATCAATTGACAGAATTGCATTCATAAGGCCTGTTAATATGCATGCAGATAGAATTGTCAATAATTAAGGTTTATTTCTTTTTTGGAACACCATCATGACTATAAAATTATATTTTTTTTCTTGCTTGACTTATTTCCTTATCTTGATATTATTGACTATACCATAGACAAAAAGAATTAAATATGGGCAGTCAGCCGTGCTGCAGTTACCATAGGTTCTGGCGTACACCGCTGGGAGCGCCATGTATATAACTACAATAACAACTATAGTTTTAAATAACAAATAACAATTAACAATAAATATAACAACAGTTTAGTTTTAACAATAACTACACGTTGGTGCGCCAGAACCTATGGTAACCGCAGAACGGCTGACAGTCTATATTTAATTCTTTTTGTTTATGACTATACACACAAATTGATTGGTAAATAGAAGATAAAATAACGAGAATAATTAATTTAGCTTACAGGTATAGGTTGAGGGTCGTTGAGATGACGTCCCAACATGAGGAAGATCTCTGGGACGGGGTCCACCACATCATAGGGGTTGGCAGATATGAAGGCACACAGACCCAACACTCCTGCATGTCGCTTGGCCACGTCACTCGCATGTGACTTCTGCTTGGCAGCTAGTCGCTTCAAATCACCCTGTATTTGTAAATTATCAATACATCAGTGATATTCTGGTTGCAATTTTTATCGGTTCAGTTTTATATCAGTAGTCAGTTTATTTTTAAGGTCGATTCACACGTACATTACAAGTAATGTTTGTTTGTAACAATCAACAAGACGGACGATGAAAATTTAATGGAATATTGTGTTTTAATTAAACATTTTTGACTGTAACAACACTGTAAAGAAATTTACAAAAGAGTGACTGAAACCAAATGACTGACAGTTTGACTGAGGAATTGCGGATGCAACTGAGACTGAACTGTCACTGGACTGTAACGGAACTGTGACTGGACTAATATGTGTGAATCGACATCCAAATACAGTAGATAAAATTACCACTATCTTATAAGAGCCTTAAGCCACACTAATGATAATTTCCTTTGTAAGAATGGTAGGCTTATTTTGTTACAGAAATTATTGAAGTAAACACTCATCATGATCTGTTATATAACAAACAACAATTTATAGTGGAATGGCCTCTGGATCGTCTGAATTAACTATATAGTGGTTTAAATTACCTTGTTACTGTCAAAACGATCCTTTGTAGTTAGTAAGACTACAGCTGTTTCGTGCTGCGAATGGAGCACATCATCAGGTCAGAAGAATGTCAAGTAGTCTTCATATTCCTCGCAGTGGAGTTCGTCAAAAGTTTAATAATAAATAGAGAACAAAACACATAACACACGGAAACACGAAACATTTAATATTGGTCGACCAGACGACGGTAACAACACACGTGATACGGCGCCGGTTGAGGGTGAGTCGCGACTGTCACGTGCCGTCGGCGTTGACCCCTACCAACCACCACAGATCAGACGATTCATTCATTATCACATCATCCACATAACCATAAAACAGCTGCATACAATAGTTTTGTCCACCGCTTACTCTCCATCCCAATGAGTGCAACTGATTACAACGACGAAGTAAATACGTTAAAACATATAGCAGTCGCCAATGGCTATAACAGTTCCTTAATCGACAAACTGATAAAGAAATGCAATAGAAATGATAATATGCCACAAGATAAGAGTAAAATATACGTAAGTGCGAACTACGGTGTCGTACTGAACCACACCTTGACTAAAGAATTGGCTAAGAATGATGTGGTCGTATCTTTCAAAACTAACAATAAACTGTCCACCATCGTCAAAGAACGACAACCGTCTAGAACTAATACAATGGACAAAACAGGAATTTACAAACTAAAATGTGACGATTGTCCCAATTTTTACATAGGCCAAACATCAAGATCTTTTTCCATCAGGTTCAAGGAACATATGCCAAAGAAAAATTCCAAATCAGCGTATGCAAACCACTTAATTTCATCCAACCATAATTACACATATATTGACAATAATTTAGAAATAGTACAACTCTGCAATAAAGGACGATACATGGATACAGTTGAGGAGTTTGAAATCTACAAGGCGTCAAAAGAACAACCACAGAATATATTAAATGAACAATTATCATTCGAATCAAACATCATCTACAACACCGCTATTCATATACACAATAAACAGAAAGCAAAGGAACGAGATAAGGATAACATTGGAGTAGGGGTAGGGGTCAACGCCGACGGCACGTGACAGTCGCGACTCACCCTCAACCGGCGCCGTATCACGTGTGTTGTTACCGTCGTCTGGTCGACCAATATTAAATGTTTTGTGTTTCCGTGTGTTATGTGTTTTGTTCTCTATTTATTATTAAACTTTTGACGAACTCCACTGCGAGGAATATGAAGACTACTTGACATTCTTCTGACCTGATGATGTGCTCCATTCGCAGCACGAAACAGCTGTAGTCTTACTAACTACAAAGGATCGTTTTGACAGTAACAAGGTAATTTAAACCACTATATAACAATTTATACTTATAAATAAAAAAGCAAATGATTGAATCGGCTGCTATGTTTCAAAACACCTGATTGACGTGTAACAGATTATTGTAAAGATATTTAGACAATTTAAAAGCAGTATTAGCATTGTTTAAATGGAGAAAAGTGGTCATGCATTTGGAAAAGAAGTTATTTCTCTGTTATTATTTATCTAATCTTAACAAATATGGTATCATTGAAAACAACATAAAATTTACTAACTTTTTTGTCTCTTGCAATTGTTTTGTAAAGTTAACGGTTTTCGTGATATTTGGCATCAAATATTTTAAATGGCTGCAATTTTGAAACGGTTAATGATTTTTCAGTATAATTTTTAACAAATATAGGTCTTAATAAGATAACAATTTTTTAAATATCTCATTGCTGTATCTCAAACCATTCAGTAGTTATTAATATTTTTGTAAAAAACACATAAATATAGACGGACGGAAAACTAGGCACCAAATGTGTTTGTCTTGACTTAAGCAATAACGCTATACACATTTTTCCAGAGAGTTGCGGGACACCCTGTATATAAATACATACTGTATATACAAATTTGAACGAATAGTGTGTTTGGCCTCTGGAGACATCAAGATGAAAAAGTAAATCTTTCCCAGGCCTAGGTCTTACCGTGCCACCTACAGTAATAGCCACTTCTCTATAGGGAAATTCGCTAAAACATTATTGTCCCTCGCTCGCGATCATGGCAAAACAGCGTGTCTACTAGTTGATCAAACTAAATTTCATTAACTTTTCAATGACTTTAGGGGGGGGGAAGACATTAAAACGCACAAGCTTTGGTACTAAATGTTACAAATTTTTGTGAGTTGAACACGAGATAGTCAGGCATACAATATTTTGTGCCGTAACAATTTTGAGCTGGTGGCCTGCCTTCAAAACATGTTCGCTCTCTGATTCTGCACTACGAATTTAATCATTACCTACAGCAAGATTTAAAACAAAAGGCAGGTTTGGGAAACTTTATTTTAGTTAGGACCAATCTTTCAATGACTTTTAGGATCATGAAATGAAAATTTGTTATTTTTCATTGACTTCTGTGACCCCCCTAGTAAAATCAGGGACTTCCGTGACCTAAGTGACCAGGAAACATCCTGCAAAAGCATAATTTTTTGGATGCATGTCAATCAAACTAATAATAATTCAATTTATAATTCAGGGCGGACAAACTAACCTCTATTTTTGTACAGACAGAAGCTGTTAATCTGATCAGCAATTGATGCATAGTCGGTTCAGAGGGGGTCTACTATATAACAGAATCAGAGATGCCTAAATAAACGTCAAATTTTTAAGACTACTCTACTATGATCAAACAAAGTTAATTTTAACTTTTGGGTTATATGTTGAAATTTGCTTATAGTATGAAAATAAAAACTACAACACCTATATTTTGCGCAGTAAATTTTGGGTAATATTTGCTACGACATATTATCGTTGAAGTCGGTGTAGTTTGTTGCAGCCTATTGGGTGTCAATATGAGCAACTGAGTCACACAACTGAAGACCAATTGATTGTTTTTAACTACAGTATTGAGCAAAGTATGACTTGTTTAAGTGTGTACTTGGTACTTGCTATATGAGAACAAGACAGTCTGAGAGTTTACCAGGAGCAAGTTGGTGTCAGATATGAAGCCACAGTGTATGAGACCACTCAACACCTGCCCTGCCTTCTCTCTCACTTCTACTCGGTCATCCTTCAACAACCTCAGAACCAGGTTGTTCACCTGCAACACAAAATATGTTAAACCTTTCTGAATGTAAAACCTCAATTATTTTAATGTTTAAATTTCACATACTTTTGAGCCATGAAATCTATTCTCTGCCAGTTGTAATATTTCTGTATCTGTAACTGGTGTACTGCTAAAGCAACCTTGTAATCCGTTTAAATATTCCAATTAAATGACGGTTTGTAGTTTTTATCATGGTTTATTCAAATTTATTATTTAATGTATACTATACTAGTATAGCAAATTAAGAGACAAAAATGTTCAATAGATAGGTTTGCTGTCTAACAGTTTTCATTCTATAAAATACAACGGATGATAAATGAGTCTATCCAAAAAATATATAAAATCCATATGCTGATCCTAAGTCTAAGCAAGTTTCTAGCACCTGAGAAACCCAGACGTCTTGACTGGCTATGGTGGCCATATTGTGGAATACAAACACTTGCAGAAACTCCAGACACGTGGCCCGGGCAGACCAGGAACTCATCTCAGACACCTGCACAGAGTTGTATCATCAAGGAATAGCTTTCCAACACAAACTGAGAGAAAACATGTTCTACACATGTTGTGATTTCAAATCTGTTTCTGTGTATGGTGTCACCTAGGCACGAAGTGCTACTACAGAGTGTAGGTGAAACTGTGTAGTAAAACCAGTGCTTGATTTGTTAAAAATGAGGTACCGGAACTGTAACCTATTTAATGTGATTAGAACCTATTTATGTATTTATTTATGCCAATTTTTTATCTTTCTGAAAGAGAGGTACCGGAACTCCATTCTGCCGCGTTCTCCCCAAATTGAGCACTAAGTAAAACTATGTATTAGCATGTATGAAAATGTATGTAATTATGAAACCAGATTTAAAGACAACTTACAAACAGTGCTTTGTAAATACTCAAAGAGTCAAACAAACATTCAATACATGGCAGCTAAATTGTTTAATAATTTATCAGTGGAGTCTCGGGAGTTGTCCTTGAAAACTTTCAAATAAAAAATGAAAACATATTTAATACAAAAATGCCTGTATACAGTGGAGGATTTTTTTACATGTCAAAATATTTCTATTTAATTGTGCCTGTATTTTATATGTATATATATATTTTTTTATTGTACTGTCTTATTATATTGATTGATTACATGTAAGTATTCATTTGCTGTAATTAATAACAGCAACAGCATTATGTATTTTGTGACGATTGTTAATGCATTGCGAAATGTCTACAACAATAAATTGATTTGATTTGATTTGATTTGATTTATTAGTTATATGCCTACTATATAGTTAAAAAACACAGGAAACTGGTGGTAAAATATAAACAAAAATGCTATCAAAAGATACGAAGATGATGATATTAGTGAACTTTTATTTTGTGTTTCAAAATACCTAATTATGTTTAAAATTAACATTTACTGAGGATTTATATGCTTAATATACTATAATAATAATAATATAATATATATATATTAATATTTACATACTTAAAGAGTCCTTGGAGGCTAGCGGCCATCTTGGATAATTTCAACAGCTGCTGAAGAGTTAATTATCGTCCAAAAATTGTTTTTCAAACACCAAAATGATTTAATTTAAATATCTTGTATACTATAAGATTAAAAATTGTCTTTGTTGTTTTGAATTGATTTCCAAGGGGGTTAATGGAAGCCAACGGCCATCTTGGATTTGCCTGCCATAAGAGCAATGTTAATTTCTTTATTTTTAAACAGCCACTGAAGAGTTATTTACCATCTCAAAATATTTTTTGAAATATCAACGTGATTGTAATTTAATTATCTAGTATACTGTGAGATTAAAAATGTTCTTTGTATTTCTTTAAATTGTTTTATAAGATAGAATGAATAGGCTTCAAGGACTCTTAATACATTAACGGTTTTATCTGCAACATCTCTTTTTAATCCGTCCTGAAGAATCAATTATTACAACTGAAGTATCACTTAAGCAAATTTATTTAAATTAAAGTTGTCTCTTGGCTGTCAACAGTTGTTACCTTAGGCCATTAATCAATGTTATTGTTGTGATATCTTTTTTTTATTTTTTAAATTGTATTTTTTTATTTTGTAGGTTGGCATCTTTGATCTCGTAACATTTGTTGTTTACAAAGCCGGCTAAGTTATTCTCATGTAATTTGTTCACACATGCAGACTGTTTATGTGTTCTTGAGTCTTGAGTGATGTAGATCTAGTGAGATAAGTTTTTTGGAATATATTCAGTGTATTAGAGTGTTTAGTCAAAGTAAAATTTCTTTATTTATCTTGTAAACGTTTTATATATATTGATAACATTTGGCCAATTTATTTATTTCATCCTATACTATTGACGTATGGTCAAGAAACACTTTTTACCTAAATCTAATGTTATTTAAATAGGGAATAAATATGTCTTATTTATGGAAATATTTTAGTAAAAATGTAATCAGACAAGTTGAAATTCGCTTACTCTGCAGGTTTGCTGCGGCGGGGGTATTTTTCATCCATATGGGTACAAATTAGGCTGATTATGATAATAATAAAAATTGAAGATGGGGAAATTTTGAACAAAAAGAATTTGATTGCATTTTTGTAACATAAGTAGGTTAAAAGATATGTTCGTTTACGTTAACGTCTGCAAACTCTAAAATTGTCGTGCGCTGCAAGACAAAAATGGTCGCTCCAAAAAAATGAGAAGGAATACAAATTTAATAAAATAATTTTTAAGCTTCCAAAACATAAGGGAACAATAAAAAAATATATTGAAAATATTAAAAATGGTCAAGCAACTCCTATTGGATCACTTGATATGGATTGGCCCTTAGTGAGATTACGATATGGCTTTTAAGAGTTTTAGACAGTCTGAAAAAAATGGTAGCAACGTTATTAGCAGTTGCCAAGTTTGCATCATCAGCATAAACTGACTTCTGTTCCTAAAATATTTTTTTTTTAATTGAAGGCATTCCTTTGACATATCATAGAAATAGTAAAGTACCCAGAATGGAGCCTTGAGGAACTCCATGTTTAATAGTTAAATTTTCTGATATATATACTTGGTTAGCGTATTTTGGTTTTTCAACATTATTTCTACATATTGCACTCTTTCTAAAAGATATGATCTTGTTTAGTACCAAATTCTGTTTTAAATATTATTCTGTGGAGCTACTAGTACTGTCGCTCACTGACGTCATGAAGACGATGCCTCCCCACCATCGCACGCACTGACCGGCGTCGGGCCCAGACACACGCTACCCCAACTCCCCATAATGAATTGTTTTTGTAAACTCTGTCACGTATCAATCATTTATGTATCAATACACCCCTCTTTTATGTTATTTCTGAGTGAGTCATTTGTTCCCCCGCTACACTACTGTCTACACCGCTCCTACGATGACAGCTACCATCTACCTTGTTGATGCCGCTCTTGGACCAGCTTTGGACAACACCAAGGCCTCCCAGACTGCGGTATAGGTATTGGTAGCTTCACAAACCTTTTTGTTTGATTTTGTCTGCCCGCATTTATAAGTTTAAATTTGCTAAACCGCTAATACCAAACAGATCTAAACCAATTTAAAGAAGTGTTAAAAATACCTAAAGCTTGTAATGTATGTAAAAGAACTTCATGAGAGATGCTATTGAAAACCTTTTATGAAAACCTTTTCATAAATCCATAAAAATACCAACTTTGTTATTTCCTTTGTCAATAGCATCAATAATAGTTTCTGAAAAATTTAAAAGAACAGTAGTAGTAGATTTACCCTTACGAAAACCATGCTGTTGTTCGTCAAAGATTGTTATAATAAAGATGATCAACCAATCGATTATACATTACACATTCGTATATTTTTTATATCGAAGGCAACTGATACAGGGCTATAGTTACCAATTTCATACCGTATTGGATTAGTTTTAGGGGTACTTCGTCATGACCACTAATTTATTTATTTTTCAAACTTGAAATTATTTTTCCTATCTCATCTTCATCTACTGGCATATATCTAAAAGGAATTTTGATGAGTTTGAGTAATTTATTTTCTTGTGTAGTGCTGTTTATTGAAAATGAATAATTAGATTGAATGATCCGAATCAATATGTTTTATTGTGTTACTAGCGGAATACCCGTGCTTAGCTACAGAAACTTTCAAATTGGTTGAAATTTTTAATAATGTTTTAGAACAGTGCAAATTGGTTTTGTTTCTCTGCTAGCTGCAAGAGTTTTCATCTAATTAAAAAAATAACCAAGCCGAACTAAGAATACAATACTGATTCAGATTATGCCTAGAAAAAAAGAATATTTTATTGTATTATTTGTTATGTTTGGAGACGAGTTGTTAATTCTACTAAATTGAGCAAATTGTGTGGGGATCTCCTTGTTATCTCTTATTTCAGTTGTATCACTTTTGGTTCCAGACAAAAAACAGTGGTTAATTATTATCTGTAATTTGATTTGTTTCATTGTTATAATAGTGGGTTCAAAAATATAGATACTTTGAAAGAGAACCATTTCTGTATCTACCCTTTTATAATGTAGTATGTACACTACAGTTGAAGATTGTTACCTCTTTGATGGCAGCCAGAGCAGTAGACACAAACTCAGGTAGAGTCAGCGACTGTGCCATGGATGTTAGCATCATTGCACAGATTTTGTTCAGTTCGTCGTCTGCTTCATAATTCTCCATCACAGACACAAGAGGGAGGAATGCAAAGAATTCTGGGATAGCACTGTAGTCAGCCCGGACAACACTGTTAGTAATCCATTTGACCACTGTACAAAATAAGAATAACTTTAAGATCCAACACATATTTAATTATGTACAAGTAGTTAGTTCAAGATGCAAAACTAATTTTAAGCAAAGCACAGAAAAGAATGTTTGTGTACACTTTATCCTCTGAGATTTAGATATGAGTGATAATTTGTTATCCTAAAATAAAGTATGTTTTTTAAAAGTATAAGTGTTTTTAGAAAATACTCAAGAAAGGTACCAAAAACTGCCTCAAAATGAAAAAAAATTGAGAATCCCCGTCTTCAATGTAGAAAATAAACATAGCAAACATTAAATTTCACACTTTTTATTAAAAGCCAAATTTAGGCTACATTTATTGAGTATTTTCAAGATATGCGTAATAGTTGATTGTAGGAAATTTTATTCTCTTTCGGAATATTACCTTCCACTTTAGTCGATTTCCTCACCATTTAAAAGTTATTTGCAAAAACGTCAAGTAACCTCCAAATTTCTAGTGGTAAAAAAAAATGGAGATTACTTTTTAACTTTGTACAATCAAAACTACAGTTCTGCTGGATCGATTTTGTTAAATGATGTGTCTTTGGAAGGCATAAACTCTTTGAGTTGCTTTTTCGTTTGATGTGTATTTTATAGCGGTAAGTTTAATAGTATAAAAGTTATAAAGCATTAAAAATGGGTCCATCATTTAGAATAACCCTGTATATACAGATGCCCTTTTGGTGGTCCTGCAAACTTAGCACAATGTTTTATTTTATTATTTTGAAAATGTTTAGTGTCCCCCAAAAATTAGGGATTTTGGGCTCAACTGGAGATTATTCTATATATATAAGATATATTAACATTTAAACATTACCAATTTAATTTTAAACAGTATGATTTAAATTGGCATTCTGTTAATATTAGGTTTTTTTCAACCCACCCTTATGACATTGTGGATCCGGATCTGGTACCGACATTTTCTTGGATCCGCCCATCTTCACTAGTTTTAGCTTTTAGCTTATATTAATAACTGTTGTGTATCCATATAAGTATCTAGATTCTCATAGTTAAGGAAGAAAATAAAGGATGGCTAGATATTATTGAGCTAAATTGAAGCTGGTAACAGACTGGTTTTGCATTGGCCCAGTAAGGAGCTGGCCAATGGTGCACCACCATTTTGGCATCATATTCCTACTCAGTACGCAGCCAGCTACAGCTAGGAGAGAATACACATCTTATCTCTTTTACTTTGTGTGTAGTGGAGTGTTAAATTAGTGCTACTTAGATATGCTACTTTGACAGCATGTGAGTAGAGCCCTACAGACCATTTCTATGTAGCTAGGCGATGATAAAACTATTGTACAACTTAGCGGAATACATTTTTACAGCGATTCTGCATTTAAAATTCCTAAAACCACTTTAACCACAATATGAACCTTGTGATAAGACTGTTCTATGATCTTATTTTCTCACTTACTAGTTTTCAATAAGCACAGAGCTGTATTCTTTCCATTTTCTGACATTTGATTTCCACTTGCCTGATCAACTTGCATAGTTTCTTCTTTACTATCTGAAAAATTACAAAATATTTGAGTTATTTACTGGTTTACTTCTTTTGTAATACATTTATTGCACTCATGGAGGGATATTACATTACTATCTATATATTATATATACTTATATACTTATATGTGATGGCTAAAAGGCAAAGCCCTCACTGACTCACTCACTCACTCATCACTAATTCTCCCACTTCCCATGTACCTAGGAAGCTGAAATTCGGTACACCGATTCTTTGGGCATTAAATAGGAAAACTAAATAGTTTTTATTCTGATTGGGCTTTCGAGCTCCGCCCCAGTGGCTCTGGAGTTTCCAATGTTAACCTTATGATTTTCCAAAAGGAATTAATGAATCTTAACAGCTGTTTCAATTAAACAAGTTGGTTCTGTTCTATGATGTTCAATGGCATTAAAGTTACTAGGATTACCAACAGGGTGCAGCACTATTATTTTTTTTTTATTTATTTATGACAACAGCTAATTTGCAACCAAAAGGTGAGTGAGCGTAGCGAACGAACTTCAACCCGGAGGCGAGTTAGCTTAGCGAACAAGCTAACCTGAAGGCAAGTGAGCGCAGCGAACGAGCTCCAACCTAAAGGTGAGTGAGCGTAGCAAACGAACTTCAACCAGGACGTGATTGAGTCATGCGAACGAGCTCACTTATGAAGTTAAACGGGGCAAAGCCCGCGGGTACAGCTAGTGTTTGAATATTTTGTTTGTTTACTTTTTAAGATCGTTGAGAAAAGCAACAAAACTAAACTTGTATTCCAATAATAAAATATTTGAATATCATGTAAATTTAAACAGCAAAACATAATTTGGAATTTTTAGCATATGAAAGACATATACATTTTAGCTGCAATACCAGAAACCAATGAGCATTTATTTTGTAAATACAGTAGACTCCCTCTTATCCGGACACCTTTTAACCGGACATCTGTTTAACCGGACTACACTCGGCGGAAATGACATATCTTTAACCGGAAAATTTTTATCAGCACATTGGTTTAACCGGACTAGATCAGCAGGATGTGGACGGTACTGAAACGACTGTTCTCGTGGGAAAGATTTGAGACCAGTGATCATGTGTCCAAACCGGCCTACGTAATAATCATTATTGGCTTGTCATTTAAATGGTCCGTTTAACGAGTTTTTTGAAGACATCAGTTTAACCAGAAAAACCGTTACACGGACTGCCCTCAGTCCCGAGGAGTCCGGATAAGAGGGAGTCTACTGTAGACACAATTTTTAATTAACTAATGCACTTTTTGAAGGAGAACTTTGGGTCTATTTTAGTAGCAAAACAAAGCAAAGCTAAAACAATTTGATTGAAACCTATAAAAGAGATGGCTAAATTCTTACTCCATTAAAGAGGTGTTTCCTCAATTAACCTGATTTTATTTGTTTCTAAGCATTATTATGGAAAACAGATATTGAAATGAACTGTTAAAATTGTGGACTGTACAGTAAAACAATCAGGGGAGGTGTTTTCTTAATTCCTTCCACCAGGGCTGTCGCATGGGTGGGGCACCGCAGGTGCAATGGCAAAAGTAATACAACAAAATTGAAAAAAAAACTTAGGTTAAATGTACATAACATATTTTTGAAGGTTATGTACAACCTTTGACTCAATGGTATAACTGAATTTTGAATATTACGTTCTATATATTTATTGAACAAATACATATTATTTGACACCAATCACTTTATATATTTGCAACGTTTTCCCAAATTAAATATTTCATGAAAACGGAGTAGCTGGATTTGCTTGTATACTACTTTTAGTTTAGTATCAGCTCTGCTCTCAGCTTAGTTTGATTAGTGATAACAAGTTATTTACGTGAATATTGTGTCAGTGTACATTCAATTTGCACTGTATTAATAAAAAATAACATACATTATAGTACAATAAAGTACCGATTATCCGAGCCTCCGGGTTAACCAAGGCACATAAACTATTTTCCACTGTTATACAACACTTACTACACTACGGTAGTTACATAATTAATGCAGATTTTACGCTTACCTGATCTATGGTTATTGGTAGAGGCTTCGGAGAGGGAATAAAGACATTGCAACTGAGGCATGACTCCAGCAACAAACTTGGCTATCTGTGGACCTCTTGTCCTGCGGGCTCCTACTGTAGGCAGGTCCAGGGCAAAGATGTTTGTCAGCACACTACAATAACAACCAGATGTTATATTAGAGGCCCTTGCAGCCAAGCGAGCTAGTTCAAATCTAAGGCCCATGTTGCGTTTCTTTACTTCGTCTACTACCATTAGAACCAGTTCTATGGGAAAATTACTCTTGTCATGTATTCATAATTGTTGTGAAAGAAAATTGACGCTCCCACCAAGTATGAATTGCATTTTCTGATTAATTGTCAACCGCTGTCAAAGTCTATCGCCACTTGATGGACGTCAATTAAGTAAAGTGTTTGGATGTAGAAAATGTGTGCAAGGGGGTGATGGAGTTTGGAAGTAGTGTTAGAAATTTTCAATTTCCAATCGCGATAATAGCGGTAATTTTCTGACCGCCCGATCATTACAGAGATGTTGGCTATCGGTATAGGAACTAACTTTTGACACTCGATTGTCGATACAGATACCAATGTCCAAGTATTGGTGGTATCAAGAATCGACACATTCTTAGTTGTTCTATTTTTTTATTTGTTTTTCTTACATTTTGCATTAAATGTAAGAATAGTAGGTACTTAGGCTACAATTTGTTTCATTACCTTAACAAATGAAATCTTACAAAAGTTAAATTGTGCTGAAATAGTTAGACTTTATTCTGTGGTGCATACTGCATGTTAGCTACTACCGTAGAACCAACACAAGTAGACTCCTCATCCCATTGTAAATTTTGAAGCTCATTTTTCGTTTTTAGTTCGTGTCCGGTGGCACTGATCGGCATTGTCCCTAGTGTCGACAAAATTTTGTTTCTATTATTTTAAGGTTAATTTTATGATTTGTGTTTACTATTTGGTTATATAACTAGGTGACGAGTTATCATTTATGATTAGGTTGTTTTATTTGGCTAAACGAGGTTATAAATTACTGAAATAACAAGAAAAAAAATTTAAACAAACACAGCCTCTACAGTGCACCAGACAGAACTAAGAATAAAATTGGATTCAGCTGTTACATAAGGATGAGAAGTCTACTAAGGGAGTAGGCCTATGTTTTATTCATGATATTACCTTCCGATTCTCTCCCTCAACAGTTGGTAAGGGTGGGACAGTTTGGGACTGAGGTAGTCCAACAACCTGTTGAAAAGCTCCACCACTCTCCACTCCTGCTGGTTTAAGGCTCCTTGTAAGGCACTCAGACGACTGTCAACATTCAATGTGATTAAAATACTTTACTTTTTACTCTGGTTATTCCACTTGTGGAATTGGTTAATTTGTAGGAATAACAGCCAGTAGAGCTACAGCTCGTATGTTTATAGTTTAAGTGTGTCACAGTGTCAATGAAATGTTAAGAATGAAATTAAAAACAGACTCTATAGTGTGCTATTTCATGATTTAAGCAGCTAAATCTATAGTACACGTGCCTTACAATAGGCCTAAGGAATAGTCTGTAATCTGTAAAGTTTAGTAAAATTTTCATGAAATGAATGTTATGAAACCTTGACACAAATCGGTTCCATTAGCCTACAATATATTTCTTGAGGCACATTAATTAGTTTAGTAGTACAAATATGTCAACTCAGAGAGTTTACATTTGATACTGTGGCAACAATTGTAGTCGTGCAGACTGTATAATAAAACCTGAAGATTCTCAGGCCCCAGTACTTTCTGAACTAAAGAAACTAACTGATTTGGTAAATATCTTGGTTATGAATGTAAACACGTAAAAATCTACAGATTTGAAAAACATCAAAAAGAAGGTTGAGGTAGTCAATTCAAAACTCATGGGGGTTGAGGAGTGCTTAAAGGATTCTGAAGCTAGAGTTGGAAGCTGGATGCAGATGTTAAATCTATCAACATTGGTATTGAAAAACTAAGTGAAAGTATTGATACTCGCCTAGCTAATGTTAAAACTCAAATGGATGAGCTTAAGCCAAGCTTAACTCCGCTGAAACTCAAAACACCCCTTCTATTCTGAGTTTTGAGGACTTTTTCTCTGAGATTAGTGACCGAAACCGACATGCTTTTAACGTTAATGTCTACAATCTACCAGAATGTAAATCAAGTGACTCTACTGCTAGAATTGCCCATGATAAGAACTAGCTACGGTATCTTACTCAGGCCATAGGTTTTGAGTCTCTTCTGTCAAGATTGACTGTAATCAAGATTAAGTTAATACATTTTTCGATTAGCATCTTTCTTATCAGTCTCAAAACTAACGTTATCTTCAATAACAATAAATTAATTATCTCAAGAAAAAATAAAACTCTTCCAAAACTCTTCTTAAAAATCTAAGGAACTACAATAAGATAAATATGATTGGATAACTAGAGAATAAGATTCATTTTAGTCTCAATTTTAAGATCAACACATATCAATCATTAGTTTATCTTAGGCTCAGTTATTACATTCTAGAATTTCTTTCCTTTAGACTACAACTAAAAGTGTATTTCATTAGTGTGTTAATGACTGTTAATATGCTATAGCAGAATGGTACTAAAATACTAATTTACATTCTAAAGTAATGAGTACGTTATCACTACAAATAAAAACAAAAGCAACAGCTTTAAACTAATGAACAGACCCACAGTCGATAAAAGACGACTCTTGTCTTAGAGGATCTTCCATTAGAAACTCCAACAGCCAGTGGTGGCGGTTTGGATCACGGTTCTCCTGAAATCATCAACAAGTTGGAAAAAATGAAAAAATTAGATTACATCATTATCACTCTTCAGAAACTTCGTTCAAATATTTCAAAAAGTGTAAAAATAACATCAATGTAAATATATATGTTTTGTAATTAGAATTGTCTTTCATCAATTTTAAAACCATTTACATTAACCAAACTTACTTGGAATAAATTTAAACTTCAGGAGTAGGGATGTGTCGATTATTGATACTGATTCTCGATACCACCGATACTTGGACATTGGTATCGGTATCAAGAATCGACTACCAAAAGTTTATTCCCATACCCGACTCATCTACAAAAGATCACACAATCGGACGATCACCGATATTTCCACGATCGTACAAGACTACTACGACTGCAGGAGTCTATGATTCTGCCACAATCGTGAAAGATGATAATAATGTCTACCGGTACACGGCCGAAATAATTAATGATTATGCCCCGATTGCGGAAGACGGGAACGTTTCAATGACTGCAGGAGTTGATTATAATGTTTACACGTCCACAGGTATGAACAAAATTGTGCCGCGATCCCAAAAGACGATGATAATTTTACACGGCCTAAGAAGGACTAGTTCATGTCCATACGACCATCATCATCACGGGCGCAATGAGCAACTGTCCGGGAGCCTCACTGTCTTCCCTTGGGAACACACCCCACTGTGTTCCAAGCCAAGATAACTGTGATGATGGAATGTGCTAGGGAGAACCTGTGTCTGGGCTTCGGGGACATCAACATTTCCATTTTCACAGACAGCCAGGCTGCGCTCAAGGAGCTCGACTCCTGCACTTCAACTCTAACTTGCATTCAACTTTGAACTTCAAGTCTAAGGTGGTCTGGGACTGTCTCACTGCAGTATGCGCCCTGGGCAGGTTCAACACGGTAACATTTTGTTGGGTTTGGACACTAAGGTATAGAAGGGTACAATGTGGCTGACAAGTAAGGAATAGAAGGGAACAAGGTGGCTGACAAGTTAGCAAACGTTGTGTCAGCCTCAGACTTTGTGGGACCACAGCCTTTCTGTGGAATTTCTTGTGGGGATGCATGTGACTCAGTCATGCCATGGGGTCAGGAGGAACACAGGAAGACTTCAACACCATTGGGTAAGCAGGCTTACTCTCTTTCCCCCTTCCCAGACGGTCACCTCCAGTGCTCTACGATTAGATAGGAGGCAACTAAGGCAAATCACTAGTGACACAAGTAATCACAAATGGTCAAAGGCCGTGATTCCCTGAAACTGCACCTGCATCACTTGAGGATCTATAATGGAGACACTGCATGTATGAAATGTCGGCAGTACAAGGAGACCACAGGTCATCTACTCTATGACTGTACCTGTACAGCTCTGAACAAGGTAAAGGAAAGCAAAACACTCTTGGAACAATGACAAGGGGCAGACACCTTCCTCAGGAGGAGCTCATAGATAGGATGCTGCAGTTCATCAAGCAACTCAGGTTTGACGGGCTCTGACGCACCAAGTGGGGAGCACAAAAAGCCCATCTGCGGCTGACGTGCATCAGGACAAGGTGCGCCCCAACTAAATCAATCAATCAATCACGGCCGTGGGATGTGAACAGAAATTTGCCGCAATTGCAGAAGACAACGTTTCCGTAACCGCGGGAGTAGAAGATAATGTCTACACGACCACGTGAGATGTTTATGATTTTGCCGGGATCGCGCAAGACAACGATGACGTTTTCATGACCGCAAGAGTCGATGATGATGTTTACACAGCCGTGGAATATGAACAGAGATCGTCAGATGTCAAGAGCGATTGGCAAGACATTGGGAGTGGTAGGAAGACATTGGGAGCAATCGGATGATGTGAGGAGCATTTGGCAGACATCAGGAGCAATCATCAGACCTCAGTTGTATTCTATATTAGGCGGAGACGGTGTTTCCGCTAATGTCGCAAAAATGACTTTATGTTCAGTACCGGTAATTATCATTTTCAATAGTCTGGCAACGCCCGACCCAACAAGTCTCTATAATGGAGACACTGCATGTATGAAATGTCGGCAGTACGAGGAGACCACAGGTCATCTACTCTATGACTGCACAGCTCTGAAAGAGGTAAAGGAAAGCAAAACACTCTTGGACGCAATAGGTCCTGATCCCGCCAAATTAGCCAGCGTAAAATTGTTTAATATTTGTAAAATGTAATTCACAAAGCTTACTTATTTACTCTTGAGGACCTGATACCGAAGTTGTATTACTGAAAGTGCAGTAGTCCTAAATAAAATGACTAAATGAGGTGCACTGTATTATAAATAAATACATAGGCTAACTAAAACTCACAGACGCTGTGGCCGCCATCACGCTCCAGTCATTGACAGTTTCCACAGTCATGTTGGTGAAGGCAGTCCTCAGTAAAGGCAGCAGGTAGTCCCACATGTGTTGCACCTTCTCATATGGCCAATGTTTCGCCCCTCTGATCATACCTTGACCAAATTATAATCAGTGTTATCACATAGCTGACACACAAGATTTAGCTTGGTTCTAAAAACCTCAAAAAATCCCTTTTTTATAAAATACAAAAAGGATAGTAGCTAAGATAGAGCAGAGGAATTATGTTGCCCAATGTTTATGTTTATAGATACTTCTATATTTCAAACGTTAAAAATAAAATTAAAAGCAGCAAAAGCTCCAGCCTTTATTTTACCTTAAACTATAACAGAACATTTTCTCCTCAGACCCCCGCAGCAGCAATCCTGCAGACTTAGCGAATGTCCATTTACCTAGTTGGATTTTCAGTAAAATATTCCCTTAAATTGTCAGATTTATTTTCTATTGAAATATCATTAATTTTAATTAGTGCTTAGGTTTGCTGCTAGAGGTATGGTAATTTAGTGTGTTTGTTATTGAAATGTTAATAGCTTTATGAAATAAACAAATTTGATCAAATATATATTCCTAAGCAAGCAAAGTACAAGAGTTTTGCTCTCCATAAAAATAATAGTTTTTTTATTCTCGCTGTAAAGCCGCGTTAACACTGGAGTTAGAAACACGTGTTTACAGCTAATGTTCCAAAAAAACCAAGCAACACATAATTATTATGGTGTTGGAAACAGTGTTTTAGCGATTACAATAGAAATTTAGTTTCCCACCAGAAGTCGGTACCAAAGAAATGGTGTTCCAAACATGAGGAATTTTTTTTTGTTGAACAAATTTTTCTGTACTTCTACGCTGTTTACAACACTTAACCCCCGAGGACTGACCTTGTGTTCCTGGGAACGGTGATTAAATTATTTCCAAAAAAATCAAAGAAATGTGCTCTATCTGTTGTAAACTTTTTTTTTCTAAACAAGTGCTACCAACAAAAAGCTACGAACATTTTGTTCCAAAATTTGGTGTAAACGCAGCTAAACTGTCTCTTCGTACAACAACGCTACAATCTACTCAATTAGCCTATTAGTTTTTCAAGCACTATAACATATTTTAGAAAGAAATTGCAAAATGTTATGTTATGGGGGTCAAAAATGGGAAAAATCAATTTTTACCCCATAAAACCTCCAAAAAGCCCCATTTCCATGGTCCATCATGCTGATTCGCGAACCTCATACGAATAATTGTAGGTTTACAATTATTGTTTGTACCCACAAAAAATACAACAAAAAGAGATATGGATATAAACATAAACAAATTACATCTTTGGCCCAAATGCATAATTGCATACACTAAAAGCTTATAGCAGCTGGATTGACATTTCCAGTTAAATAATAATAAAATGATGTTTATATTCGGGCCAGGGACATCATTTGTTTGTTAATGATCCGCTTTCTGATCTATTCATGTTTGTACCAAATGTCATCAAAATCAGATGGTTTTCACTCGAGTTATTGTGCTATACTATTAGACATATTTGTATGCTTTGGAATTCAAACTGGTAGTGTTTTTGGCGTCTGGAGACATCAAAACAAAAAAGTTAATCAGTCCCAGTTCTAGGTCTTACCATGAGACCTACGGTAATAGCTTATTCTCTAAACGGGAAATTTGCTAAAAGAACAACTTTGAGAAAGAGAGGCCTTTATTTCTCAATGAAATGCTTAACATTTCCCACATGTAGCGAATATTTAAACAATCCAATATTGATTCAAACCTTTAAAGAAAAATTAGGTTCAGCCTACTTTCAAACTGAGAAAAAGCTGCTGATTTTCCTCAGGATATAATTTGTGTTTTCGGTACGACGCGCGTCTACATGTCCGTAGTAACGAAAATAAAAGTAGGCCTACCGTGTATATGTATGTTTTATTTGTGATGTATGTAAGTGTAAAGTTCGTGTACGTGTTTCAAAACTTCAGGACACACCCAACGGGGAAGATCAAGACCTTATATTAGGACTGATAATGGCAATTTAATTTTGCCGAAATGCATCTCCTGTATTAGGATACAGCACATTAGGATCGACTGGCGGACACAGGTAATTTAACCTCTTTAAACTTTAATTTAATCACTCAGCTATTTAGCTAAGTAACTAAAATAGATTTAGGTTTAATCTAAATTACAATAAAAGGAGATCAACTAGATAGCGATCTGCTGCGGTCAAATTCACAGTCTAAATTTATGGTTTTTACCTTTCTTACTTGTTTTGAGTCTATATCCTTTATCCATTCATTGTATTGGTAATGTGTTTAGAAGTTTGACACTAATTTGTTTGTATAAATGAATATGAGTTCCTTATGATGGTAAAGTGGGTATCTCACCAGTGATAATCTCAGCAGCACACCTCTGGTTGCTCTCCTGTTTGTCTGCTATCAGCCGCTCTAGATGAGGCTTGAAGAACTCCACATACTTGTCTCCAGAGTTACGGAACAAGTTCTGGTCAAACAAATTAATATCACTCAATAGTTGGTCAAAACTGATATTCATCCACAGTGTAAACATTTTTTGAGATTTGAACAAGTAAAGCATAGTGAACAAGTCACGTTTTTACACTTGAGTTAAATTAAACTAAGAACGATGTTAAGAAACGATGCCATGAAGAAATATTACGTAGCGGCAAACGTGTAAACTAAGCAAATTTCAAGTTTCATTATTGAAATATTCTAATATGGCCAAGATAATAACTAGTTGTTTGAAATTTTAAACTTAGAGGCTCGCCCTGTATGAATTACATTTGTTCATGATTACTTAGTTTTGCATCTATGAGGAACATGACAAATTACATTTTCATCAAATTTAAAAAGCCTTAGGGTAAATAAAGAAATCAGAGAACTGTTACAAGAGTCACTGTGACTATATAGACAAGGGTAAAATACATTACAATCATACAGTGTTTTTGGCTTTTAGAGATCCTAAAACAAAAAGATAGAGCGGTCCCAGTAGATGCAAACCATAGTATGAATTTGTATAAAAAAACTTGTTATAACAATTTAGTATTTTCTCAGAAGAATATTTTGATGTTAAATAGATAAGTTTTAACTACCAATTAGTAGGTGTACCTCATTGAAGTTTTATAATGAACTATGATTAAAGAAGATATGTAGTGACTAGAGGTAGGCCGATACTCGATATTTGCCTGTTTTGGGTTCGATACCGATACTGACACTGAACCTTTGAATGCTACGAATCGGTGCGGATTAAGTCAGTTCAGAGCGGGTAAATTGCCGTTGCCGTTACGAATCCTAGCTGTTTGCCTACTTAGTTAAATATGCTCGCAACTCGAGTCGAGTAGTAGAGGTTAAGCCGATTTCGTTGATATTTGACAGGTAAATAACAAGAAAGGAAAATGTTTGAGAGTTTTATTTAATCCCTTAACCCCTTTCAATATTGACATACTAGGCCTAATAATAATCGGCAACCTAGACATCGCTTGCGTCATCCATTTCACTGACAGCGACAGCTGACACTGGGTGATAGTGATAGGTAGTGGTGTGCAGCGAGTGCGATGCATTGAAATTTCAATTCGATGCATGGAATCCCGATTCGATCCAGCATGCATCGACTTGGTCACGATGCAGTTCTAAAAAGGGATGTGTTGATTATCGTCATCGATACCACCATCCATTCGTTACCACTTGGACATTGGTATCGGTAACAAGACTCGATTGTCAAAAGTCGATTCCGATAATACCATCACCCGACAGGGATAAATATTTTATTTTAACATTTATTTACTTTATAGCTACAGTATTAGTTTTGTAATCACGGTTAACAATTTTCATAGCCAACTTAGAAACTATCTAGTTCAAAACAGCCACGGTGACATTGTTTTTCTTCAGCTCATTGCACAACACAATCTACATTTCAAGATGTCAGACTCAACTCATGAGACAACCGGCGCGCGAATGTCCTGCCAACACAAAATTAATTATACTAAACAATGTCTGTAACAATAAGTCAGGTATTTAGATGTATTATTTTTATTTTTAGTACAAAATAAATAACCTAAACACGTCGAAATGTTCAGTTTCATTCTGCATTATACGCATCATTAGACAAATTATATTCAACCATTAAACTTTAACAGTCGTATGGTTAGGCTTGCTTTATATTGCGCCAAAAAGTAGGTCCATATTTGTCTGTACTATCTACCTGATTAAATAGTTTAGTGAAGTTTTAAGTGCTACTATGACATAATGTATTTATTGAAAAATATCATAAGCCTTAGTCCATGTCGATTTTGTAATGTTATAACGAATGGTGAATGTTGACAATAAAAGTATGTAACAACAGTTCTCATTGGTCAGGAGGCGACAATGCACTACCATGTCAGCCAATCGACTTTCGTGTTTCAATGGAGCAAATGACGATCGCTTAGACATCGTTTTATGTGCTTATTGTGGGAGGGAAGGGTGTCGATAATTATCGTGATTCGAGATCCGATATGTAGTACGTGTTCGTTTATACATAATGAGTATAAAAAACTAGGTTAGTTACAGACAGGTTCAAAACATTGATTGTTCCAATCCATTGTTGACACCCATACACCGAGGTTATAGTGACGTCGTGCATAAGGGCCAGGCAGGCCGGTTCATAGTGAATCCACTCTGCCGAACCTATACTCTTGGTATCATCGGGAACATAGTCAAACACTTTTGTTACTAAATAAAACTATGGCATGTTTTATAACAGCACTCTTTTGGAGATTTTAGTCCCAAAACATAATCTTTATTGTAGGCTAAAAGTAAAACCTATCTATTGCCATACTTTTCTCCAAAGAAGTCGACTTATTCTACAATGTCTTTAAAAAATACCAGGTTTCAGTCAAAATACTTTTGTAAAAATTGACAATGTGCTGTTTTAGCACAGTCATTCCTTGACCACGATCTTTTTTACTCACTAGAGAAAAAGACTATCCTTACAAAAAGTATTTATAGGCCAAGATGTATGTAATTTTGTTTAAAGTATAACTGCAATTGCTTTTAAAAATAAATACAAAAACTGTCAAATGACTTAGATTAATACTTATAAGCCTATTTATAAATTAGAGGAAACTTTATTAGATCTCATTTTAGTCAAATTCAAACATTTACAGTGTTTTAAAATAATTAACACTCAGGAACTTTTGTGTAATGGAAATCTGCAAGCGACTGAGGCCGAGGGTGAGCATGTGAACCAGGCTTTAGAGCAAACTTTCTCTTTTCCTACCCAATGTCCCATTAGACGGTGGGCGGGGCTTCACACTAATAAACACTCAGTTCATTCATTCACAGTAGAGAATAGTTTTTGTGGCAGTGACGTATGTCTCTTGTCTGCTCTTCATAGCTCACACGTAGATTTCTTTTGAGAAATTATAAGTGATAACCTTAATTAAAAATAAGTGAAAAACTGTTGATATTTTCAAGGAAGAAAAGTTAAGAAATAAAAGTGTTAAAAATAAAAAGGTTCTTTGATTAGTTATTCTTTTTTTTCAAAAATATCCTCATTTATGAATGTGTTTTCAGCTAGACTTGGTGACTTTTTCATAGTTGAACAAATTTTGAAGATATATAACTGTTTTTCATACAACTAGTGAGGAACTGTCATTATATAGGAAGTTTGTTTTTACTCTCTTAGGGAAAAAACTTACAGAGTATTTGTAGGCCAAGATATACGTAATTTTTTTAAAATTTAAATAGCTTAATGAGTTAACTAAGACAATTGATGCAATTTCAAATAAATACAAAAGCTGACAAATGACAGATAAATACTTACTTATATAATCCTATTTATGAATTAGAGGAAACTTTATTAGATCTCATGCTTTAGTCAAATTCAAACATTTACAGTAGGCCTATTTTAAAATAAACACTTAGTTCCATATTTTTGCAATTGTTTTTTGCAATTAATAATAAACCTTTAACACCAAAATATAAGTTTGATACCATACATATTGTGTTTTTTTATGGTATACAGTAACAGTTTAGATAGGTAAGATAGGTATCGAGAGTACTTTGGTGGTATCGGTATCGACAATTTTGGGTATCGGCTAGGGGTGTGCGAATAGCGATTTTCAACCTCGAGCCGAGCCGAGCCGAGCTTTTTAAAAAATTTTCGAGCTCGAGCATTTTTGAGCCGAGCTTTTCCCAGCGTCACCTTATCTAAGTTATTAAACTTTTTTTCTTAAAAAAGTGCATAATAATAATAATTTCTGTCAATTTTTAAATAAACACAATGTTATTTTAATATGTTTAAAAACATTGAGAATTGCCAAGACATCAAATAGTAGATAGTTACGATAAGAACTGAACTGAACTAAATTAAGATGCAAGAAATAAAAGGATATCGATTGAAGGCCTGACGAGATATGCTGTGCAGACTGAGACAATCAAATTGTCTTTCATAACAGAACAGCAACGCGACATTGAATGACGACAAAACAACTAGCAACTCGATTACATAATGTATATTGTAACTACTATGAATATTTAATCCTATTTTGTATAAATAAATACAAAATAAATTTTAAAACACGTGATTATTCTTTTTGTTTTCCATGCACAAAATATTTTTGTTTTATGAATCGTATTAATCAAAAAAAGAACATGGTTGGTTTGGATCCCAAAAGGTGGAGGGACAAGTAAAAAGTAAACTTATACATTAAAAAAGATATAATTTACATATAGAGGAAATAGACCAAAACACTAAATTTAATAGAATAACACACAAAGTAAACAAGAAATGAAATAAAGAACACGATGATTTAATACTGTCACTCAATTTTGTTATCTAGAAGGGTCGGCAACTAATCAATAAATAGCCAAAACCAGTTTCCTCCCCTTCACACAGTCTCACCGCCCCCCTCCCCCCCTAAGCCGGGAGGCCCAACACTTTGTCCTTGAAACACCCTTGCATCTGAAACAATAAACCCTTACACCCGTGTTGCTGTTTTGACAACAGGTTTATGAATGCGATCACTATTTTTCATTTTCCAGAATTAACTATCAATTATTATTATTTGCAAGTTACAAATAGGAAACTACATCACATTATGGTATTCAATGATCCATGTATTATCAAAAATTAATAATTCATTACTTATTTTGATAATAAAAAGCATTCATTACAGCCCGCACCACTTATTGATATATATATAATCATCAAAGTAACTGTTACTTTTAAACAAAATAAAATAGGTACAAAATTGTGTGGCCAGTCAAACTTTATAAACAAACATTTTATTCTATAAAATATAGATGGTAAATAGGGGTTGGTTTAAAGGGAATAAAATACAAAACAGATTAACTAATTATTTTGATAAACATTAGAAAGGTTATGGGTTTGATTGAACTAAAATAACTGCAGGGAAACTTATAAGTAGAAAAGTCGTCAACCACAATCTGTTTAATCAGTACATTGTTAGAGAGAGAGAGAGCAGAGAGAGAGAGAGAGAGAGAGAGAGAGAGAGAGAGAGAGAGAGAGGGAGAGAGAGAGAGAGAGAGAGAGAGAGAGAGAAAGAGAGATAGCAGATAGGGGCGTTTGATAAGGAATCTGAAAAGTAAACAAACAAGGAACAACGGCATGACGATACTCTTTACAGCCTTATTGTGTCGCCCACTACATTTGCACACGTAACCACTTTTTGTTTCTTCCTTATCTTTCATCCGTCCCAAAATAGAATTCCTGAAATAGTTTGTTGGTATAATCTCCCCTCCCACACAAGGCGCAGTGCTCAATGCGCACTGTAGGTTGTCACGGCAACCATGTGTCGTCATAGCGACGAGCCAATCACGCACTCGCACTGCGTTGTATATTACGATACGAATAGCTGTGTTAGAAAGACAACGCGATAGGTGGTAGTTTGTCTCTTTCCTATCTCCTCAAAATTACGATCGATAATCATTGCGTCTTGACTGAGCTGAGGTTCGTGCGTATCAAACCTCCAATGCATGAACAACGTAGAATTGTGATAACATTGTTTTCAATTACGACCCAAATTAAGTGTTTTTTTTTTAGTTTTGACTTAGTATTAAAAGCTCGGCTCGAACTTCGAGCTTTTTCAAAATGCCTCGAGCCGAGCCGAATAATGAAAAGCTCGACCAAAAAGCTCGAGGATTCGAGTACTCGCACACCCCTAGTATCGGCCCATCTCTAGTAGTGACTTTACAATAGTCTGGTTTATTAAATATTGTTGAAGTAACACAATACACAGTAACCTACCTTAAACAGGATAAATCGCATGCCATTGAATTTGTCCTTTCCTTTCTTATCCTCTAAAGAGAAAAATGACATTAACTTGTCAATCATCCTTGGATCTGAGAAGAAGTCATCCACCTCTCTCTCCCCCGCACTTAGCTCTTCCCTTGTTCTGTCTAGTGGTGGTTGTTCTTGTGATGGACTGTAAACTTTCAGCTCTCTGAAATAATTTCTGTGGTTTTATGTTTGTAAACAGGAAAGTGAAAACTGGCTGAGATGTTTTTCCAACTCACATCTGCTTAGGTTGAAATACTGACACTAACTGAGAAATATTTTAACTTTTATGTATGGTGTTTAAGTTTCTTGTACAACAGTGGACTCTTTTCCATCTAGATATGATGATATCTGAGCTCGACCCCCTAAAAAACTCTTGGGTGCTGTTTGACATCATTAATTATCATATTAGCAAATTTCCCTATAGGTAAGTAGTTATTACTGTAGGTGGCACGATAAGACCTAGGCCCGGGACCAATTTACTTTTTCATTTTGATGTCCCCAGAAGCCAAAAACATTCAAATATATATTATACGTCCGTGAACGCGATAACTTGAGAAATTTCTGTCGGATTTTGATGAAATTTGGTTTAAAGGTGTAAAGCGGGATAAACTTGAAGTTTGCGAACCAGAACGATCAGACCATGGGTTTTACGGGGGGTTTTATGTGGTAAAAAATGGGCTTTCTCATTTTTGACCCTCAAAACACTAAATTTCCCAATGTCTCTCTAGACTATTTTTAAACAGCTTTAAAAAACAAGTAATTTAGTATATGAAAGTGTTTTTGTACAGTTATTGGTAACCAAGAAAATAAAAAAAAAAACATGTCCTATGTGTTTGGGGGGTTTGTCCTATGTTTATGGAGAATATTGTAAAATGTTGTAGTTTGCTTGTTTATGGATATATATATATATATTTTATTTGAAAATTTATTTTATACTAAGCTATTAATATTTTACTGAAAACCATACTTTATTCGTTTCCTTGTAGCAGCTTACTTACGTACTCGTTAAACCTAATGTTATTTAAATAGATTTAATTGAAAATCAATTCAGACGGATGGAAATTCGCTTAGTCTCAGGTTTGCTGCAGCGAGGGTATTTTTTTGTATGGGAGGGGTAGGAGGTTAGGAAGCTTGTAGAATTGACTATACAAACAAGCAGTGTGTGACTCACTTGGGCCAGTCGTAGTAGCTGACGTACTGATTGTGTACATATCTGGGCTGGTCCCAGGCATCAGGTGATCTTGGGACTGTAGAACTGTTGTACTGCAGCCACTGATTGTCATCTCTGTCACCATAAGGCACTCTACCACTGCTGCTGCTGTCTTGTAGTACCACACACTGCTTATTGTGCTTCCGCTTCTGCTGTTTCAGCACAAATATTGTACATCTAATGGCAACCTGCAATCCCAAAATAGCTATACAAACTCTAAATTTGAACAAAATTTTCTTAAACTGTAAATATTATATCTGAATTAATCCTTTTTGCAACGGATTAAGTACACATACAAACTTGCATAAATGTGCAGTTTCAGGACTGATATGCCTTACAACATTGTATATTTTGTGCTATACCACATTTATTTAGTACCCTTTAGTTAAAAAAAGAGTAAATACTTGATTTTAATAATAAGCTTCCTTGACTGAACAATGTTGTCAAACTCCTCCTTAAAGGATTGTGGAGTTCACCTGAACCGGAATAGGGAAAAGGTACTTTGTAACGTGATATAAAATTAAATAAAATTCCTCAGTCAAATAAAAAAGAATTATGTTCCTTCTCAACACCATATATTTGCATCAACACATTGGACACATCAATAAGTATTTTTGTCAATTCAATGACACAGTCTTGTCCCGAAGACCAAGATCCAACAGTTAACTTTGACTGTGGAAACCTACTTTCTCATTAAAGTACTAAATGAAGGGCCTGTTTAACAAACTAATAATAACTGCTAACAAAACTACAACTTTTACACCGGGCTAGCAAACACAAACCTTTCTGAATTCAATGTTATCATGAACTAGAGTGTGCAGAATGTGACGGATCATGTGGGGAGGATATGCACAGTCCGGGTGTCCAAGATCTAGCAGAAAGTTTAGGGCCAGAGAATGATGCCTCCAGTGTCTGGAAAATACATTTTATTCATCTTACTTTTAACTTTCTAAACATTTTATTCAAAATACATTTTATCAACATATGAGAAGTCAATTAATAACTCAACAGAGGCCTGGCTTATAGTTAGTTTTACCTATGAGCATCGACGTAAACAAAAGCATTAAATGCTCTGTGTACGTTATACATATTCATTACTACATGTAAATTACTAAAATTCATGCGTAGGCCTATATAGTTAAGACAAATTTCTCGTTAACTAAAAAAAATTTTACATACACAGCTAAGGAAATGTTCCTCATATGATGAAAACTATCTAGTATTTTGAATAGCAAAACTTACAGATTTGAATTGATGCAAGTGCCTAGTGTGTCTAGCAATTCTAGATAATCTGCTTTGTTTCGTTCATTCAACTCATTCAAACGTTTCTGTGCGGAAATAATGTCTTCAGAAGAGGGTATAGGAATGTTTGGGGTCGGATTTGAGGTCTTCCACAACTTTTTGCAAACTTCTTCGCCCTTTTCCCCAATCTGAAAATGTAAAAGACAAATAAGTTTTGATTTGTCAATGGTTGTTAATTTGTTCAACTGTAAATAATATAAAATTATATTTCCCTCTTAGTTGAGCTTTAACACATTCGCTACCGCAATGGTAACAAATCTTTCATTCATATGGACCAGCGAAGCACATATGCGGCGGCTGGTTTAAAAAAATAGACTGCCGTTGCATATATGCGACGGCTAGTCACATTAAAATAGACTCACGTCGCATATTTGCGTCGGTACTCCAATGTAATCTAAACGCTTTTATATCTTTGTAACATTGTAACGGTCTATTTGAAGGCCCTGAATTCTTTGCACTGGTCTACAGGGATGTTTGTCGCACAACTGCATCGCTTGGATATGGTGATTGGTGACGTCATATGATAGTTGGAATAACTATTTGCTGCATCACTGTATGTATCTATGCAGAATTATCCTTTGTAGCTTTTATATTTACTCAATTACAAACTGTTCTTGAAAAAAAAGTTTTTTTTACTTACTTTCACTTAAAAAAATAAACAAAAATGAACTGTAGCATATAAGCGGCGTTTGGGCTATTTCAAGAAAAATATAATAATTTTAACTATTGTCTTCGCTACAGACCGGGCGTCGCAAATATGCAACATTACATAAGGTTGTCAAAAATATAAAAAAACTAGAATATATTATTTACAAACACGATTGCAGAGTAATACAAAAATGATCACTTTTTAACAGGTTTTCACCCGTGGTCTGCGTGTACTGTTAACCGATGTGACAGCCGGTCTATATGTAAGATTAAATTGTATATCTTGGTCCGTGGCAATGACCGCGGGGTCGCATAAATGCGACGCTCGGTATCGAACGTGTTAAGGCCAATTGTGCTAAAAATGCAATATATCAAATCAAAGTTGTCAGAGGGAGGGTTGGACACTCTAATCATCATATGGCAACACCTACAACAATCATATTAAGACTTCCGGTATTGACTTGTATTTCACTTTGAGCCTGATAGTGAATCAGCCTTCTGATTGAAACTTATTACCTATCTAAATAATTCTGATTGTTATTAGGATTGACTTTTGGATACTGGAGAAGAAATTTCCATGTATTTGGACCAGCTGTAGCCAGTTTTTTTAAGAACAAACTTGTTTTGTTCTATTTGATAACCAATGATTAACTTAACATTCATTAAACTGGTTCTTGGGAAAAGTACCGGTGTCAAGAGTCGGCCTCGAAATTTGGTTGTGGATAATTGGGTAGGCCTACGTACCAATAGGATAAGGACCAAAGGCCTATTGGCAGTATGGTCCACCGATAGTAGCGCAATAGAACTTTTTGCTTGTCAGCACAGCAGGCAAATGGAATGATTGTTGCATTTATATTTTCTCACCTGTATGTCAATTTTAAGGGTGTGGACCTTTTTGCTTGTTAGCACAGCAGGCAAGTGGACTGATTATTGCATTTATATTTCTCACCTGGATGTCAATGTTGAGGGTGTGGAAGTGTTTGCGCACAGTGTCACTCAGTGCATTGAGCAAGTTGATGACTGAGGGCTTCTCTGAGGGCTGTGCTTGCACCAAAGCTGGCCACAGCTGCTTCAGTAAGCCCCACTCCCGCTGTATGACCAGAGGATGATCCTTCGGACCTAGCAGGACGTACAAGGCTCCCTGAAACACACTTAATCATTGACAAGTAGAAACAAGCAAAATTGTACAAGGTATAGTTGTAGCTTCTTATATATAGTGGACAACAAGACTGGATAACAAGTCAACAAGGTATTCCAAAGACTTTTTTTTACATTTCAATATAAGCCTGCTAATCCAGCATTCAATGGTCCGGCATCAGTTCAAATATCTAAAAAGAAATTTTAATGCTGTTTTAAAACGTATTAGCACATTTGGCAGAGTCAAGAGTGGTTAGGGGTGGTTATATATATGAATTTGAACAGATGGTGTTTTTGGCCTCTGGGGACCTCAAAACAAAAAAGTAAATCGGTCCCAGGTCCAGGTCTTACCATGAGACCTACGGTAATAGCTTATTCCCTATATGAGATACTCGCTAAGAGTGTATGATCATAACCTACATAAGAATAATACAAACACTTGTAAAAAGAATATAAAGATAACGATGTTGCTATTCTTTCTCTTTGTTCTTATATTCTTTCTTAGGTTTCTCTTCATACACCAATTCAACAAGTTCCCGTAGTTACTTATTGCCTAATAACAGTTTACTAAGCCTTGCGTCGTCATCAGTCCCTAGCTAATAAAATCAGTTGTTACATAGCGCACAGCAGACAGATGTGTAAAAGGAGCAGATGTTTGTTAGCACAAGCGTTGACTTTACCCTTCTACTTTATTTTCATCGCAGGAACGGTGATTTTCAAAAACAATAATGTGGGGGTTTTTTATATCAAGAGAAAGACCCAGACAATTTGTTAAGTATAGGTTAATTTCGCTGTCTGGAGGTTCTGACAATGATAAATTCGTTATATTGAGGTGTTTTATTTTTGCCGGGATTGTCAAAAATTTGTTAAATCGAGGTTGTTGATATGGTTTGTTTGTTATATAGAGTTAAAATATACATTGTGTCTTATGGAGAATTCTAGGATATAAAAAAAAAAAAATACATGAAGGAATTCATGATATAGAGGTTCCTTATATCAAGGTTGGACTGTAGGCCTACTGTGAACGCCAACCCATTATTTCTAAATAATTCAAATTAGAACTTAATCTTTTATCATAACATAAAAAAATTTGGTTTTGTTTAAGGAAAGGTTCTAAGATAGGATTGTGATATAAGGCTTAGCCGGCATATGAAGTTCAATTGTCAGTAGAAGTGTTTAAAACATTAAGAATTTCAATTGTCTAAAGATTAGCTCTATTTACCTTTAAATTCTTACCTTGATCTGTTCATGATGAATGTTGGAGTCTCGTTTCAGAATATCTAAGAGTTTGGAGATCAACATTGAATTGTCTGAATAAAGTCTCAAGGAATAATTCAATTTACCCTGAGCATTCTTCCTCACCTACAAAAAAAAAAAAACAAGCCCAAATGTATCATTAAAATGTGCACATGCCAAGTACAATTTGTAACTAACATCATCAGTTGTCTAAAAACATCTGAAATCAAGTTTAGTGAATGTGTAGTTTTTAAAGAGTTCAAATGTGTTATTTTCTGCAAGAAACAAAACAGACATAAAGTTTAGAATAGTAAAAAGAGTTTGACATGCGTTAGCAAAATTTGAGCAGCAACTAAAAAGGTGTGTTTTATAATGCTGAGTGTATGGGCTATGTCGGCTTCTGCCTGTCAGGAGTGGGGGAAGCTAGACCGAAAACCGCATTATTGGTCCATACACACACTCCAGCTAGCCCAAAAATGCACACAAAATGGAAGGGATCAAGGTCACATTATTAATTGGTTCCCTAAAATACCAATAACTTTACACAAATAATGGATTTTTGTAGGGATTACAACCACTTTGTTAACTGTTACTTTAGGGGGAGCTGGCATGCAACACTTTTTAGATCAATTTTAAAGTCCAGAATAATGTTTACGCCACACTAAATTATTTTGACGAACTTCCCACGCAAGGATTTAGTCCAGAAAACAGCTGTTTGTCAACAGCTTAATCAAATAGGGTTTCATTATGTACTACTGTACTGTAATAAGTTTTTACCGGACACCAAACAGCTGATTATACTCTATTTGGCAATGAGTCGTTACAAACAAAAACATAACCTCTTTTAGAGGTTATTACTAGTGATTGTAAGTCCTTTACTCGGTGGTAACATATAAGGATTTGTACAGATTTAGTAGTATGGCCTAAAATATCGTACATCACTCGTTCAAAATGTGTTTAACGGACTTGTATGGTAATCCCGTGTGAGACACTATTTTCAGGACTAGTATCGTAATATACTATTACAGTCAGTGTTTTAGTAAATTCTGCTTAATCTTTCCAACATTACATATAATTACTGTACAACTGTGTGTGTATGACAGGTTCACTTACGTCACTGTAATGGCTTGTGCACAGTTCCAGCAGATGATCAAACACCTTCACATGAGTTGCCGTTCTCAGTAGAACACTCAGGATGATGATAGTTTCGTGTTGGTGATAAGCTCTGTTCACCAAGATCGATCGTATGTGTCTCTTTTTACCCAGCATTTTGTTCTCATATATTTTTCTGCCAAGTAGTAATGCTTTTGACTGTGCCTCAAATTCTTCACAAGATGGGAGCAGGTTCATTAAAAGTAAGCCCCAAATCTGTTACAAGAATTCAAATTCTTAAAGATACTAAGTGTATTAAATTGTCTATTTATCAAGTACTACTTTAATTTGATTCTATTTTAGAACAGATTGGTGTAAGACCTTTTAATTTGTAGACAGAAGTTACTAACAAGTAGGGATGGACGGGTCCCGAAATTTCGGGAATTTTTCGGGAAAAAAATATTCCCGATTATCGGGACGGGATTACATTTGACTCGGGAATTTTTCGGGACGGGATTTGGTCCGATCGTCGGCGATTTTTCCGCTTCGCGAGTGCCGATAACGCCGTTATTGCGAGCGATAGGTCCGCAAACGCAGGAGACGAAGTCATACCGACAATCGCGCAGTGACCGCGAGTCATGACGACGATCGCGCCGTGACCGCGGAGTCATGCTGACGATCGAGCCGTGATCGCGAGTCATACTGACGATCGCACCGTGACCGCGGAGTCATACCGACGATAACCCCGTGACCGCGGAGTCATACCGACGATCGCGCCGTGACCGCGAGTCATACCGACGATCGTGCCGTGACCGCGAGTCATGACGACGATCGCGCCGTGACCGCGGAGTCATACCGACGATCGCGCCGTGACCGCGAGTCATGCTGACGATTGAGCCGTGATCGCGAGTCATACCGACGATCATGCCGTGACCGCGAGTCATACCGACGATAACCCCGTGACCGCGGAGTCATACTGACGATCGCGCCGTGACCGCGAGTCATACCGACGATCGCGCCGTGATCGCGGAGTCCTACCGACGATCGCGCCGTGATCGCGAGTCATGACGACGATCGCGCCGTGATCGCGAGTCATGACGACGATCGCGCCGTGATCGCGAGTCATGACGACGATCACGAGTCATTACGACGATCGCGCCGTGACCGCGGAGTCATGCTGACGATTGAGCCGTGATCGCGAGTCATACCGACGATCATGCCGTGACCGCGAGTCATACCGACGATAACCCCGTGACCGCGGAGTCATACTGACGATCGCGCCGTGACCGCTAGTCATACCGACGATCGCGCCGTGATCGCGGAGTCATACCGACGATCATGCCGTGACCGCGAGTCATACCGACGATAACCCCGTGACCGCGGAGTCATACTGACGATCGCGCCGTGACCGCGAGTCATACCGACGATCGTGCCGTGATCGCGAGTCATGACGACGATCGCGCCGTGACCGTGAGTCATACAGACGATCACCCCGTGACCCGCGAGTCCCAAGTTACTATAGGTACCTGTAAATTGTTACCCATTTTTTGGTTTTTATAGATCAGTGCCAAAAATGGTAAAAATTGATTTCGTATGTCTTTTTTTGGTAACTGCAATACAGTACTTTCTTTTTATGCACAGAAAAAAATCCCGTCCCGTCCCGTCCCGAAAATCGGGAAGGAAATAAAAATCCCGTCCCGTCCCGTCCCGAACTAAAAATTCAATCCCGTCCATCCCTACTAACAAGTAATGATTTAATGATTGGAAGAATGATCACTAAAATTTACAGTATAGAAAAATAATTAGCAAAACTAGAAGAAGTTGAATAACATTTCTTAATTTAATATGCATTACTCTTGCACAATTGTATATGAAACTGAGAAGGGGAAGCTTGCATCATTGAAACAGATGAGCTTGAATAGTAATTCATGAGGTGCTCAGTGCTCACTTTACATGAAACTATGTTGTACAAACAACTGTGTCAACTATGTGGTACAAAGCGAACGATTCTAGAGCTCTGAGCCTTCCACTAAATTTAATAAATTTATCAGTCAAAGCCGTGACAACTTCGTATCGACCCCTGGATTTTTTTCGGCTCCTTCTGAGCACTCTGGGGAAGAAATTTGAGTGTGACCGGTTCTAGGGGTAGGCCTAGCCTAACTTGGTGAACACTAGTTTGTTTCCCCCCTAGAATTTTGTGTCACAATTTATCTTTAATATGGAAATTTTTTAATGTGCTTAGAAGGGTTTAGACTTAAATTGGCTAGTTCAAAAATGTATCATTGCTGCATAAATTGTTTGTTTACTAGAAAAACACCCCAGTACCTCAAAAATACTTAATGAAAGGACGTAAATACAGGGATTGGTGTAGTACAACCAATCAATTCAGAAAATTTGGTAAAACAATTAAAAAATTGTATCGGTATTGACAATAGAGGATAGATTTTTCAGGTATCGGTATTGGTATCAAGAATCGATCAATTTTGGAATCGACACATTGATAATTGTAAACTACTAGTTCCATGATAGAAAATATCTGCAATGGTCCCTGAATAATAAACAGCTAGTTTTTTTTTTTTATGTCATGCCTTTAAATGAAATGTGTCTAGTCAAGATTATATATTGGATTTTAGATTCCACAATATTACATTTGCGATGCTGATGAGGGACTTGGTGTCGTCCTCAGTATCAGCACAGGAGAGCAGTTTTGTCTGAAGCTGACCCATGACTAAGGCGATGGTTTTGCGAACATTGCTTCCATCAGGCATCGACACAATCTCTTTGAATGCTGATCGCACAACAAAATTCTTCCTGTCTGCCACAGTCTCTTTGCTGAAATAAAAATACAATATAGAAATTAGGAGTAGGCGAGTACTCTACTTTCGAGTAATTACTTGAATTATGAGTAATTGACTTTTTCCAACTTCTCGACCTCGAGTCAAGTAGTTATAAAAAGAGTGACTTCATAATTTTCTACGCCCGTTATAAATGGCATTTGTTTTTGTTGATTTTAAAATTTATTTTCTTCTGTATCATGTCATGTTTTGCAATATAACGTTCCATTACGAAATCAGTGGAAAATAATTTTATCACAGTAACTCTTACAATTATTTCTTATTGAACTATGTTATATCTATTTTACAGGTTGGTGTCTGCCTTTTTCACACCTTCTCCCTATATTTTATCATATTATTCTAGACAGATCATCATAGGTTCATGAGATTATTGTCATACATGTTTTCAATCATTGAAAAAATCTTCGATTATGTAATACAATACAAAATATTAGCCTACAAGTGCAGAAGGGCACGGTGCCCATTTGAGCCGTGTCCATATTTTGTTAAATTAATAGTAGTTTAAACAGCAACTGGATAAAACATTTTACAATATTTATGTAGAAATACTTGCATGATTTTGAAAGTCATTAAGCTGGAAAACTGCAATATACTGCAGACTTTGCAGAGAGGTTACTTCGATGTATTCATTCAGCTTAGTGAAAACATAATATAGATATGTATACAAATAAGAACTTGAACTCTTAGAGAGCCTTCGAATGTTATTAGACTAACGAAAAGGGTTGTGCATGTTTACTAGCGCTACTCAGGAACAAAAACCATTTAATTTATCTCTAAAATATATATTCTTAAAGTGCACTGAGCAGCAGCCTAAAAAAATCTATTTAACTTACCCATATAGTTACAAAATGCTCAAACTCGCATTGTGACATTTATAATTCGGCTTATATTTCTCCAACAGAAAATTCATCTGCAGAAAAATTTTATTTTGCACTTACCGTGTCTAATAAAATCCAAACACAGAAACCTTGCCTAAAATGGTATCTATCTTGACAAATTATTTACAGTGGCCTATATTACGGACCGTGGCCCACTGGGGTTTGGTAACATTATTGAAAATAACACGACATTTTGGCTGTAAAAAATGGCCCAATTAGTATATACTATTTAAGCAGCTACTGTCATGACAGAAAGGTCATATTCCTTTTAAACTAGTTCACATCATCCTTTATAAGATACGTTGATTAACCATGCATGTAAACGTCAATATTTACGTAACAGCCAATTTACATTATTTTTGCTTTTTGGAAATGCCACATTGCTATGTCATTTGCATTATTTGTTGCCAATGAAGCCACACGACCATATAAATGAGGAGGCCCCTAACAGTTCAAGAATAAAAGCCAACTTCACTTCAAGTATATTCCACTACACCTAACATTCCGTAGAGAGATTCAGATTATATTGACAACTTTATGTAATTGATACGGCTGAGACAACTAACTGACATCCCCCATGTCTAGGAATTCCAGCTTTAACAGTAACTCCACAACCAATTCCTCAAAACTGTGCTAGAGGGTTATTCATTGGCACAGAAGTACGATATGAACTGAAAAATCAAACTTACACTGTAACGTATATTGAAGTTAGAATGTGTCTTCCCAACAAACATGTATATATTTTGTTCAAATAAAATCATAGATTAATCTGCATTACACTGATGAAATCACGGAAGTGTTTAACTACAAAAGATCCACCAATACGATTTTAATACTATTTAAAGGTTCTTCCAAAGGAAAAGATATCAGATAACATACTATCTCCGACGACGTATGGTATGGGAAATATTTTATTCATTGAATGATCAACCATATTTGGTAACTAACGCAATTATATCATTATTGTTTTTACACTTATTAATCTTTAAACAATGCTAAATGCTCAAAATATGTATAATTTCACTCAATTTATCGCAGTTAGATGAATTAGCGTAAGCCGTAAGCCTTGAAAGTAACCGTCGATTTCGACAGGTTTCACCTAGTGGCAAATTATTTGTTTAACTTATAATTTTGTTTTTTTGTTTGTTTGCTGTGCGTGCGTAGTGAGTTGTTTAAAATGGTTTATGTTATGATCTACGTTCCAGGGATGTTATGAACTCCATCCACGACTTTCATGTGATTCTTTAAGTAATTTAAGTTATATTAATTAGTGATGTAAGTTATCGTTGTTTCCCAGCAACGCAACGGCAACGTTTTTCACCCGCCAATAACAGTTTGCCGCATCCTGTTATTTCAGCAACGTTGCCGAGAGTTCATTGCCGAGAATCTGTTGTCTACGGCTGTTGCGTCTCAGCAATCGTTTATTAAATGTGTTGGAGGTTTATAAAACATTGTCTTGTTTTTTATTTCTTATTGTTAAGATTGTATAGAATCGATTGAATTGATTTTAAATGTAGTTAAAGTTAAAGCATTTAATGTAGTACAGTATCTATAAATAAATTAGATATTTGCTAAACTTAATTTTAGTAGGTATTTTAGCAATTGAAACGGCTAAATTAAAATGATAGAATTATTGCCCAAATTTCTAACATCATAATAATAATTGGAAAAAGCCATAATTTAAGTAAAAATAATGACGATAATTTACAACATGTAAATATATTAATATAATTACCAGTATCCACTTATTTTTATTTCTCAAAGCATTATCTACTGTTTTGAAACTTAAGTTATTCATAGTTTAAAATTAAACTATGATTTCCCTCTTCATTTACTGAATGTTTGTAGGTTATTAAAACAAAACACAACACTTTAAGAATTTTTTTATATTTAAAATCGAAACAAGTCATAAGTGTACTGCTACAATACATTTGCTCATTATTTTACAAAAATAATGGAGAATTTTAGTACCTGAAAATCAGTGGAGAACTAATGTGAAAACGCATAAAATAACTCAGGTTTGATAGCAAACAATACGTATACTTCCTGTGAGACTTCCGACCTACGTACCATTCCCACACTCCACAGCGCAACATACACAGCGCCTGTTTAGTTTATTACTATTTGGCAATATTGCCGTAACGTAACATAACATGTGTAAGTTGTGGCGACGAGTTTAATAATTCGGTTATTTCATGTCCCACTCCCACACAACAACTAACTACCGTATCTAGTTGTCGACGCTTCCGTCAAAACTATTTAGTTTTTCAAAAACGGCGTTCTGTTCTTGTTCTGCGGATCTGCCCGCTGCCGGCTGCCGTGGCATTGTTGCAATGAAACTCGATTTTAATAACAGGGAGATCGCCGCAACAGAATGACCTGACAACAGTTATCGGGCGGCAACACTGTTATTCATCCTGTTATGTTATATAACGTACATCTCTAATATTAATGATGACAATATTGAAGATGATTTTGAGACTATAACTCAAGCAATATGGAACATTAATTGTAGGCCTAGATGTACCAATTCTTATGCAAACAAAGACCTCAGTGAACATTTTAGGCCTACTCAAACTGGTAATTGTTGTGTCAATTTAATTTAATACAATTTGTTAAAATGTATGTCTTTTTGAAATATTTTATTTTCCTTATAGGCTAACCTAATCTATGTAACCTTAATCAATAGCAATGCAATAGCAATAGTTATCTTAAACAGATTAAATAAAAATGACATGCTCCTTTATTTATAGGGATAGCGAGAAGCACACATAAGGTATATATATGTGTTATTAAATGAATGTTTAACAGGTATCAGTATCGAGTGCGGAATCGAGAATTGAAACCAAAGTTGTAGAATCGGAATCGGTAACAAAATCAACCAATTCAGGAATCGGCCCATCACTAAATAAGCTATTAAAAACCACCTATTTAGGCCTAGACCTACTTTACACGCAACTACTTGGTACCAATCTTTTTGGAATTTCAGTAGGGACAACTGCAGGATAAATGCTATTAAATGCCAACAAATGTAATAGAAATCAATTTAAAATGAATTAGGCATACCAAATGTTTAAAATCTTCTAATGTAGTTTACACACTATTACAAATTTATTTTGGTTTAACTTGTAGGCTGTCTAAAAGCATATGATCATATTCCAATCATAAGACTATTTACACACTAAACTGAACTCACAATGCAACTGGTGGCTCATCCCAGATGGGCAGGAGACGACCACAACCGAGAAAGGCTGTGACTATGCTCAGGGAACACTGCAGTTCTTCTCTGAAAAAGGAAAGAAATAAAGAAGTAAACCAGAAAAAAGTAAAGTAAAAAAGAATGTGTTCTGTGCAATCCTTATTAAACTCACTAATGCCCTCAACTTCCACCTAAGCTGGACACCTTAAGGTGGGTCCTCCACTCGAGGTAAGCTCAATAAAGATTGCACTTGTATGGATGTACACATATGAATGAGTCAAAGACACAACTAATTCACTTTTCAGTTGCTAACGAGAATAGAGACATTGTTGAAAATTTCAACCAAACATCAATATATTCTCAAAACTCAGTCAATTACCTGGGAATTGATATAGACTGGCAACTCAATTGGTAAACACGCATTAATAATTTACCAAAGAGACTCAGATCAGCTACATTTTTTCTTCGGGTAATTCGAGACATAGCACTAGGTACAATTTTAGACACACAATTAGCAGTATACCACGCTTATTTTTCTTCTATCATGAATTACGGTTTAACGGTATGGCATTCTGCTAGTCATGCCAAACAAATTTTTATCCTCCAAAAAAGAGCAGTTAGTCTTAGCCAAAGTTTCTCGAATTACTCACTGAATGTAAAGAGTTTTTCATTCAGTTTCTCTTACTTTGTATTAGGGATGGACGGGTCACCAAATTTCAGGAAATTTTCGGGGAAAATATATTCCCGATTTTCGGGAACGGATTACATTTGATTCGGGGATTTTTCGGGATAGGATTTGATCCGATCGTTGGCAATTTTGCCGCTTTGCGAGTGACGATGACGCCGCTATCGCGACAGATGTTCACGATACTTCCAGTAAAGCAGAGGGCGAAGTCATTTCGACGACGATGACTCTGAATCATACTGACAATCACGCCTTCACCACGGAGTTAAAACGACGATCGCACCGTGACCGCGTAGTCATACCAACGATTATGCTGTGACCGCGATTCATGCTGACAATAATGCCGTGACCGCGGGTCATAACGACGATTGTGCCGTGACCGCGGAGTTATACTGACGATGACGCCATGACCGCGGAGTCATAACGACGTTCAGGCCGTGACCGCGGAGTCTACAAACAAACATACCGTGACCGCGAGTAATACCGCCGATCACTCCATGACGGCGGAGTCATACCGACGATCACTCTGTGACAGCGGAGTCATACCGACGATGACACAGTGACCGCGGAGCCATACCGATGACCACACCGTGAACAAGGAGTCACACTGACGATCGCACGGTGAAGGCGGAGTCATACCGGCGAACGCGCCGTGACCGCGGAGTCAAACCGACAATCACGTTATGACCGCGGAGTCATACTGACATTCACGCCGTGACCGGGGAGTCATACCGACGATCCCGCCATGACCGTGAGTCATTTTGACCACCAGTCACAAGTTTTTATACCTGTAAATTTTTACCCATTTTTTTGGTTTTTATAGATCAGTGCCACAAATTGTAAAAATTGATTTTGTTTGTCTTTTTTGGTAACTGTAATACTTAAGACTTTCTTCTTATGCACAGGAAAAAATCCCGTCCAGTCCCGTCCCGAAAATCGGGAAGGAAATAAAAGTCTCAACTCAACAGTCAACTATTTCAATAATAGGGCCCTACAATAATAGGGCCCTAGAATGAATGTTGGCCACAGATTTTGTGTTTGCTTTGATGAAGTAATGTAATTGACATTTCTGCTTTGAAATCTGCATCAATGAATTTAGTAGGATAATAGGTTTCAAGGTAAATGTTTTTATTAAAATAGGTTATTTATATAAAATAACAGAGAAATTTATTGTATCAATTTATTGATTCAGTTTACTACTATTGATTTACTAGATTTTTTTAAAACAATAATCATATTTTACCTATTAATTCAATTATTTATCCAAGTCAAACAGGATACATAAGGGGGCATAAGGGGTAAATTGGTGCTGTCAAAATGTATTGAACAGACATTTAGCAAACCATGATTTCAGAACCCACACAATTGAAATAAATGTTGGCAAATAATTTGGGAATTTCATGTCTCTTTCATCTATAAAATAATTTGGGAAAGTTTGTGAATGATAATGATAGTACTGATTATCATTATCAACTTTGAAATCTTTGTACAATTGGGATATAATGTTTACTATGGCATATAGATTACAATATTATCAGACTTGCTTACCTTGTGAAGGAGTGTTTGTCCTTGGAGTAGGCTTCAATAAGGTAAAGTTCTGGAACCAGGTACTTGGCAATCAAGTGTTCAACATATTTAACTTCCTTTTCACTTGGTGTATACCATTCCACAGCTAAGTCTTTTGTCTGATATGACCTACCCCAATCCTGTGTAAAACCCTTTTTTAAGTAAACTTAGTAATAAAAGTATTTCTTAAGTATTCTTATATTAAGGAAGAAAGAAAGAATACATAACTAACTTAACCAAGAAAATAGTTCCGGGCAGTTAACAAGACACAAAAAGTTTACAACCCAATTAATTTGATATGAGGAAGGATAATGTATAAGAGGATTTTTTCAAAGGGAATCAATGTTTTTAACATAATTAAGCTGAAATGTTGAGCCTAAACCTCAATCTTGCTAGGTCCTTAAATACACCAGCCACAGCAACCCTGCAGTCTAAGCAAATTTCCATTGCCTCATTGGATTTTAACTAAAATACTTCCTCAAACATGTGAGATTTATTTAAATAACATTAGTGTTAACAATAACTTTGGTTTCCTGATACAGGGAAGGGAAAAAGTGTGTCGTGTGTGAGTGTTCATTACAGTATGAAATAATCAAATTTGCCACATTTGATAAAAATATTAAATATATCTATACTCATACTATAAACATACTAAATACAATAATTGATTTGTTCTGCAAAAGAATAACATGGGATTTTTAGGCCTACAGTTTCAGGAGATTTATCCATAACAATTGTACCGCAACACTTCAAAATAAAAAATTATATTCTTTTTTAAGCTCTACACAATGGTTGTAAAAATTGGGAATTTTTAAGTTTTAAGGGCTAAAATTTTTTAAAAATTTTGTAAAATTTGTAAAAAAACTTTGTTCACATGACCCGATCTTGCTGATTCGCCAACTCATTCATGTTAATGCCGCCCTACACGTTCTTGCCAAAAATGATCAAGGTTGTAGCAAAATTACTAGAGTTATGGTGTTCACAGACACAAACATACATATATACATGTATTATGTATACATTTGAACGAATGGTGTTTTTGGCCTCTAGGGACATCAAATAAAAGTAAAAAAAGTAAATCGATCCTGGGTCCAGGTCTTACCCTACCACCTAGGGTAATAGCTACAGGGAAATTCACTAAAAATAAAGTTAAGATAGCTTACCATCTTTTGGAACATAAATTCTTACTTACCCTGACAGGAAGGTATTCTGAAATCGGTTTTCCATAGTTTTCATTGCTACTTTTGAAATCCTGAGGTTTTGTCACCGATACTGCAGACAAGATGTTGTTGAGTAATTTGGAGGCCAAAGTATATCCTTCGCAGCATTTCAGGTGAAGAGTGAGGTCTAAAACCTTTTCCAACAGTTCTCCGTAGCCAATGATGAATTTACCATAGCAGTTGACTACCTGCAAATTTATATTATAAGACAATTAACGTGTAATTGGTACTTAAATAATTAATCGTACTAATTCAATTATCTTTTGCTTTCTAAGTATCTAGAGGGGGGAAATCAATAAAATAGTTATTTGTGTAACTAGTGGGAGAAGTGGCACTTTGCTGCACACGAGAGAAATGTTTACGCACAAGCCGTAGGCGAGTGTGGAAAGTTTATAGAGTCAGCAAAGGCAATTTGCACTCTTGTTACACATTATATTTTTCCTAAAGTTACTATAAAGAATAGAAATTAGTGATGGTCGGATCCGGATATCGGACTACCGGATCCGCCGGATCCGCCGGATCCGAGCTAGAACCGGCACCGGATCGGATCCAAAAAATTCCGGATCTTAGACTGAATCCAGTTTTGATAGATCCGATTTTTTCCGATTTTCCCTGATTTTTTTTACTAACACAAAGCTGTCTGTATCTATGTAAAAGACCGATTCTCCCCCGATTTTTTACTCAATGTCACAGTGCTGTATATTACGACGTCAAAAACCTCTATAGTTAGGCAATGTCACAGTACTGTAGGCCTATATTACGACGCCAATAATCTCTATGGTTGTGCAATGTCACAGTACTGTATTACGACATCAATAACCTGTATGGCTGGGCAATGACACAGTTCTGTATATTACGACGTCAATAACCTGTATGGTTGGTAATATGCAGTATACAATATATACCTGCATGGTAATATACAGTACTGTGACATTGCCCAACCATAGAAGTTATTAACGTTGTAATATACAGTACTGTGACATTGCCCAACCATATAAGTTATTAACATCGTAATATACAGTACTGTGACATTGCCTAACCATACAGGTTAATGTTATTTTATGTATTATATTATTTTTATGTTGGTATTCTTAATAATTGACACTATTCATGTATATATTGTACATTATGAATAAAGGATGATTTTATTTGATTTGATTGACGTCGTAATATACAGTACTGTGACATTGCCTAACCATACAGGTTATTGACGACAGTACTGTGGCATTGCCCAACCATACAGGTTATTGACGTCGTAATATACGGTACTGTGACATTGCCCAACCATACAGGTTACTGACTTCGTAATATACAGTACTGTGACATTGCACAACCATAGAAGTTATTAACGTCGTAATATACAGTATTGTGACATTGCCCTACCATAGAGGTTATTGGCGTCGTAATATACAGTACTGTGACATTGCCCAACCATAGAAGTTATTAACGTCATAATATACAGTACTGTGACATTGCCCAACCATAGAAGTTATTAACGTCGTAATATACAGTACTGTGACATTGCCCAACCATAGATGTTATTAACGTCGTAATATACAGTACTGTGACATTGCCTAACCATAGAGGTTATTGACGTCGTAATATACAGTACTGTGACATTGCCCTACCATAGAGGTTATTGGCGTCGTAATATACAGTACTGTGACATTGCCTAACCATACAGGTTATTGACGTCGTAATATACAGTACTGTGACATTGCCCAACTAATATCATCAACTAATAGTTTTATTTTAAGATTTGAACAAGTTTTAGTGTCCCCAAAAAATGAGGGATTATGGGCTTAACTGTAGATTACTCTATATATAAGATATATTAACCTTTAAACTTTACCAATTTAATTTTAAACAGTATGATTTAAATTGTCATTCTGTTAATTATGTTTTTTTAACAAGCCCTTATGACAGTGTGTATCTGGATCCGGATCCGAAGATCCGGATCCGAATTTTTCAAGATCCGGATCCGGTACCGACATTTTCTTGGATCCGCCCATCACTAATAGAAATAATTAGTTTTTCAAACAGTAAACAACACATTTTAGATTAGGTTAAATCCAAGCGTTGAACGAAATGGGAAACAACTGAACCAGCTGATGTTAATCGGGAATGTTAGCTATCATCATGCTAAATTTTAGCGCGATCTGAGCAGTAGTTAATGTGTGATTGAACATCAAACAAATACACAAACTTTAACACATATAATATTAGTATGACAACATGAAATTTAAACCATTTTATTATATAACCAGCCGTTTTTAAAACACAAATAGACAAAGCCAAAAATGAATTTTTTTGCCACATCTTTTAATGGACTTTCCTCACATGGATTTAGTCCAGAAAAGAGTTGTTTGCCCCCTGCTTCGTCAAATGGGATTCCATTGCGTACTACTAGTAATGAATTTCACCGGAAACCAGCTGATTACAATCCTTATATATAATACGTGAAGGTGATTTCTACAAAACACTACTCCTCCGTTAATAATGGACAAACTTTTACAAACGATACACTGGAGTCCCGATAATCCGAACTTCGGTAATCCAAAAGTCTGCTTAATCCAAAACCAAAAAATACATTTATTTTTTTTTATTTTATTTTTTATCTTTTTTATTTAACTTTCAACACAGTTAGCTGTACCTCTTCAAAGTATTCTGTAACGGCCAGGCGAGATAGACTTGTTTTATAGAGCATTTAAGTAAATATTTCGCAATTTTTTTTTAAACATTTTTCATTTTCGTCCTGGGTTCCAATCCTGCCAAATCACAAATTGATTTTATTTAAGTGATAATGCTGCAGCCCCCAGTCTAGCCTAAAGTAATGTGAAAAACAATCCCGGGCTCGTGCCTAGCGTCCCAACAAGAATTTTAAAAACAAAAATTTTTAAAAGTTTTCAAAAAAAAATAAATAAATAAAAGTTTAATCCGAAATTCTCGGTAATTGGAAATTGGTCCGGTCCCAACCATTTTGGACTAACGGGACTCTACTGTATGTCAAAATTAAGTATTTTTTGTATAGACCAAACTTTTATTGCCAATTCCTGTAATAAAAGTCCTCGGGCTTTGCCCCACAAGCCCTCAAAATCCCTTATGCATTTTTTATGAAGAAAGAATTTTGTTTACTTAAACAGACGAATAATTTGTATTAATTACAGCTGTTCATAGTAAACACATGATACACACGAGAGCGTTTGTTTTCAGAGTGAGTTCGTTTTCAGTTTCGATAACTGGAGTGGGTTGATTGATGACATTATCTTTAAGTCGACTCATTAAGTCATCGGAATTTATTACTGTTGTTCGTCTTGAAATAACGCCTGTAATAATTTGCAATTGTTAGAATTTGAGCAACAGGTGCACTAGTCATTTTTTGTGATTGAAAACCTCATACATTTCATAAACATAAATAATTATTAACTAAACAAAATGTACACTGAACCAAAGAGAATTCTATTCATCGTCCCCTTCCGCTCTACTTTCCTCCCTCACCGTCACATACAACAGCTGTACAAGAATGTGATGTGGTACAAGTACATCTTCGTTGATCGGTACAAGTACAGTTTAGCCCTACCATACCAGAGCTGAAAGCGCACAGTTGTCGCATAAGCTAGTATCCTCTGTATCTTACATCTCTGTTACTAAACTTAATTCATAAGAAAAAAATCACAAAAAACGTTTGAACTAAGTAGTCTAAAATGGCAGCGAGTGGTTGAACAAAAAAAATAGTTGTGACGGATTTAGACTTTTTTTGATAACGTAAGACTAAATTACTTACGTAATACCGTCACAGCTCAATAAAATATGTTAATTCAGGACATGTTTTGTTGAGCTGTGACGGGATTGCAGAAGTAATTTAGTCTTACATTATGTCCAACATCTCAGGTGCTACACACATGGATTTTTTTGTTAGTTTCACTCGTCCAAAATGTGTTTACTGTAGGCTACTCGTATGGTATTCCCAAATACTTGTCTCCCCATTTTTCAGACAAGTAACGTGATGTACTATTCATAACAAAATGTTGAGCCTTAGAGGAGATATTTGTTTGTAGGCCTACATATTAGGGATGTCAAATGACAATGAAGAAGTTGATATGTCACATTGCAGGGTTTGACATGGGAATACATTTGATAAAATGTACCTTTGTGTTAGCAGTTAAATAAACAGATTAATACTTTGAGCCCTAGGGGTTGATCATTAAATAGATTATTTCTATTTTTATAATTTTTCTATTATGAATATAAAAACAAAAACTTCAGAGTAAAGTTGAACAAGGTTTAATGTTTATAAATCTTACTTTACAACTGATTAACACCAATTCTAACACACTGCATTGTTATTTTAAAGCTGCAAGTTCCCTTCTCAAACAAATTCAGTACCTACAAAATTTCTTTTCTATAATTTTATCTTTATGTTTAATGAGTTTTTTCTTTCTCTTTATAATTCTATTCTATAACTTCATTTTCTTTACCATTTGTAATGTCTCAACGCTATAGTCACAGTTTAGAAATAACAGTTTAGGCTAGGGCATCAGTTGTCAAAGCTTTGTTACCAGTAAATTTGATTTTTCTTAATAACTAGCCTAGGAGGCAAGAGGCAAACGTAAGCTCCTCAAGGAGGGGGAGCTGTCTTTGACAGCTCCTCCTTCAAGACCTCTGTGAGTCGGCTTTGCCAAGCAAAGTCAAACTGTGCTATGTATAGCCTGCGAGGGTGCCTCTGCACTCGCTAAAGGCAGCGGATCTAGTGCTGGCTGTGTCGTGACTCGGTAGCCCTAAAGTAGGGGAGCGGCTGCTCTAAGTACTAGCCTTGAGCGGAGGTGACAGTCACCCATCTGGCCTTGGCTCAGACGACTTAATGCAACTGCCAACTGATACAGGTATGTGTGCAGCTGTTACAGGACTGAGCTGGAGATGATGAGGGGTTCAAGGGGTTCAACCTCAAAAGGGTCCAGCCTCGGACATTGACAGGCATAGTGAGCGCGTCACGGTTTGGCTGCTGAACTGCTAACTTGTTGTTTAATTGTTAGAAATATGGCTGAAAGAAAACAAACGGAAACACTACCCCAGGTGGGTACCTGCTCAAGCGGAGAATTCCACTCCTCCTTTTTGGGGAACTTGCCCTTGGAGGGCAACTCTCAGCTTTGAAAGAAAGGAAAACGGCACAAGGCAAGTGGATCCCCAACAAACAATGGAGAAAGAGGAAGTGAGAGTCCTTGGGTTCTTCAGGTGACGGTGCTGGTGTTTTACCATTACGCAGAACCGGACCCGATGGGAACCCAGGGTCATCTCAAAATCCTCCACAAAAGAAACAAAGATCTAACAATTGTCGGTATGACTCCGCAGTCACGGCATGATAGTCGGTATGGCTCGCGGTCACGAAAATATTCAATCCTGTCCATCCCTAATTTATATTATATGGTGTTTCCTTGTTGTTTGTCCACTTCTTGTAATTAACTCTAGAACTTATGACTGTTTGTGCCAGTTGGGCAGCCATGGGTCGACCTGGTTAAATTAGGTTAAGGGTCTAGTGTGTTCCACTAGGCAATGCACAGTTGTCAACATCAATAACGTATATGGATACGGATAGATTTGTATGGATACAGATAGTAACATATATGGATAAGGATAATCACATATGTGGATACTAGTGATGGTCGGATCCGGATATTGGACAACCGGATCCGCCGGATCTGAGCTGGAACCGGCACCGGATCAGATCCAAAAAATTCCAGATCTTGGGCTGGATCCGGTTTTGATGGATCCGATTTTTTCTGATTTTTCCCGATTTTTTTGCTAACATAAAGCTGTCTGTATCCATGTGCAAGACCAGTTTTTTTCCCGATTTTTTACTAACACAAAGCTGTCTGTATCCATGTACGCTCATCCGGACTAAAGTGGCGGGCGTCCGGTCCGGATTACGAAAGATCCGGACTATCGAGAGTGGAGCAAATACACAGTACTGTATATAGCCGTTTTTTTCAATTTTGTTCCAGGTCCACAATAATGATAGCAGGGCATATGCACTTCAACCGGTAATAATTCAAGATTCAAGATTCAAAGAGTCTTTATTCACACAGTACAAATTTTCGTACATGAATAGTGTCTATTGTTACTTACTACCTAAATTAGCAATAAGAAACATTTAAACAAAATACTATAGGCTACATTATTTTAAATTGAAATTACTATAATCTTCTATTTTGTAAGGTGCAAGGTCAAGTAAGAATGCCTTCAGATTTTTCATAAATTTAGATTTGTCTTTTTATTTTTTTAAAAAGCTAGGAAGTTTTCTAAAAAAATAGTTTCCAATATAAGAAGGTTTATTTTTAAAAAGTTCAAGTCTTGGTTTTTCTTTAGCTAAATAATTTTTACCCCTTGTATTATAATTATGCACAGGCAATTCTTGAGTCTCAGCAATATTTAAAAAATATTTAATTGTTTCAAAAATATATAAGGCGTGAACTGTAAAAATGCCCATCCCTTTAAAATAAGATTTGACAGACTGGTTGTATTTTAATTTATGTATTATCCTGATAGCTTTTTTTGTATTTTCAAAATCTTTTTTAAATTCTTTTTCTTTGTCCCACCATAAATACTAATTCCATAGTTAATATGTGATTCAATGTGAGCATGATATATCATTTTAAGTACTGATCCTTCACAGAGATATGACATTATTTGTTCTTAGGACGAATATACCAGAATTTAGTTTTTTTATTAAATACTCGACATGTTTATTCCAGCTTAAATCCTCATCTATTATCAAACCCAATAGTTTTGAGGTTTTAACTTGAGCAATGGAATTTGTATCTATATCTAACTTAATACTTTGATCATTTTTGTTTCTTTTTGTTTTGAAAATAATGAAATTAGTTTTACTAGTATTAAGTACTAAATTATGGTCTTTTAAAAACTGATTCAGACTTTTTAATTCTGATTTAGCAGACATTTCTAAATCAGTTAGGGATTTCCCAGTTGTGTTAAGATTAATATCATCTGCATATATACTTATCTTACTACCTGGGTCTTTTAGAGAATTTGGAAGATTTTTAAGGTAACATATGAATAAAAGAGGACCAAGAATCGATCCCTGTGGGACACCAGATGATATCTTTGATAAATTAGATCTTGTTTTTTTGATGTTATTTTTTGACAAAGTTGATATTTCCACAACTTGGTAACGTTCCTCTAAGTATGATTTAAACCATTTGAGAGTGACTCCTTTAATACCCAAATGATCAAGTTTAGCTATTAATTGATGGTGGTCTACATTATCAAATGCCTGGGACATGTCCATGAAGATGCCAGCTGAATTTAAACCCTTATCTAGTGAATTTATCACGGCTTCAACGAAATTAACCGCTGATGTAACAGTTGATCTACCAGCACGGAAACCATGTTGTTCATTATCAATTAGATCATATTGGTTCAAGAAACTGTTCAACCTGTTGTACACTGCCTTCTCATTTTATACCTTTGATATTGCCGGGAGAATTGACACTGGCCTGTAGTTTGAAATATCTTTCTTAGAGTTTTTCTTATAAACAGGTACCACTCTAGCAATTTTAAGCTCATTTGGAAAAATTCCTGTTACAAATGATGAGTTAATTAGTTGCATTAAAATTAATTTAATCTCATCTTTCACCTCTTTTAACATTTTTACTAATAAATTGTCATAGCCAGATGTTGTTTTATTTTTTAAAGATTGTAAAATAGTTATTATTTCGGTATCAGTTACTGGTTCGAAATACAATTTTGTATGCCATATATTTTTTGAAGAGGTGTCTGATGTAGTATTACAAAATTTTGTATGTAACGTTGAGGACTTTGTAAAAAATGAGTTAAAATTATTTGTTATTTCTTTTGGATTGTTAACTATCTTATTGTTAACTTTTAATGACATATTTTCCTGTTCTTTTTGTTTTTTGCCGTTAAAGACTTCCTTGTTAATAATTGACCATGTTGTTTTTGAAATGTTTGATGAATGTTTAATTTTTTTGTTTTGAAAAGATCGAATTTAAATTTTCTTTGACGAATTTTAAGCTCTTTGCACTCTTTTTCTTGATTTCTTGCACACTTACTTAGCCTAACAATAGTTTCCCTCTCTTCTCTTAACCTAGTATTCATCCAGCAATTCTTTTTGGAGCCTGTTCTAACAGTAATTTGTGGAAAACACTCATTAAAATAATAAAAAAATTTCTGATGGAACTTAGAGTACTTATATTCAATAGGAGACATGTAAATTTCCATCCAATTCTCATCTTTCAGTTTTGATTTAAACAAATTGATGTTTTCTTGGCCAAGATTTCTACAAGTTTTTACTATGGATTTTTTTTGTTATGATCAAGGGTAATATTCATCTCAAGTACCTGACCATCATGGTCTGACAAACAAGTAATTAAACCATATACATACATCTGTACATCAGTAATGTTAGTTAAAAAATTATCAATAGAGGATTTGGAATTTTTAACAACTCTTGTGGGAAAGTCCACCAAATATCTCATGCTGTGGCTTTTTAGCATGCTTGAAAACTGTTTATATGTGTGATTTTTATCCAATACATTTATATTAATGTCCCCAGCTACAATTATATTTTTACAAATTCCTAAGAGCCTGTCAATCACAAAACTAAGTTTATCTAAAAATAGTTTACTGCTTGCGCTTGGGGAACGATAAACTCCTAATAGTACAAACTGATAATTGTTGGTACAGCACTTCACCGCACAACACTCAAAAACCTTCTCCTCACATGTTTCCTGTATTATAGAGGTTGAAATTTTCTTAATTTTTAGATTATTTTAATTATTTTTAGTCATTAATGCCACACCTCCTTTTGTAAAATTGCTTCTACAAAAATAATGTTTAAGAGTGTAACCATCAATATTGAATTTTTGAATTTCATAATCCTTCATATTATGCTCTGTTATTACTAATAAGTGTGGATTTATTTCGTCAATAATAATTTCTAATCCATTTTTACGAGATTCCAGATGTTCTATATTTTGGTGAAATATTGTTATTTTGTTTTTGGAGGAGTCAAAGTTTGGTTTAGGTTTGTGGCTTGAGAAGTTCCGAAAACTGTGTTGTGAAGAGCTGTACACATTCTTAGTTAAGGCTATACATTCTTTGGGATTTGTTGTATTATTGGTAAAAAAGAAGAGGAAGGAACAACCATGTTACCTGAAATCACTCCTGAACTGACTTCACTCACAGACACATCACTTTACTCTGCTTTTCACTGACACTGACATCTGCACTAGTGTTGAGGGAGACACATTCTGCGTAACTGCAATGGCCAGGTACTAGATGAGGTGGTGGACTGGTCTGCTGCTCACTAGGCCTGCTGGTCTCGATGGTCGGGGACTGGCTTGACAAGGGTTGCTCACTCAGAGGTGAGGTGACACTAGAGACTGTGTTGAAATCTTCCATTGACGATAGCGATGGACCAAAAACAGATGTCTCCTGCAATTCTTGGATAGCAATTATATTGCGTAATCGTTTGACGAAAAAATGATGAGGCATCCCACTCCAAAGTAACCTTTTGGAGTTCTGATGATAACTTACTACCTCAACCATTGCACCAGTCTTTTTTTGGAAGTTAGTTAGATTTTTAATAAAGTGATTTGGTGAAATCAAATCCCTTACGCAACCCATCGCAGAGCATACCAGTTTTTTAAATCCCTTTTTCTGAAAATCTTTAGTAAGTTCGTTGAAAGCTGTGTCGTAATCGAAATGGGTTGGCTTGTTGAAATACTCCAAATTTGTTATAAGGCTATACACACCAGCACCCTTAGCACTTTTCTGATATGCTAAAAAATCGTTAATACAGTTTTTCTTTGCGGGCCTTCCGAACATTTTTCGAAATGTAGCTGCCACACCAGCAGTCATATTTCTTGGACTTTCTAGATCTGCTGATATTGTATGTGCAAAAGCGACATCTTCCATCTGTTGGTATTTCCTTATCATGTCCTTCATGTCCATATCGATGACTGAGATTGGTTCTTCATTCTCTCTGTTGATTTCTGGTCTTGAAATGTTCATTGGGGCTGGGGTATTTGCTTTTTTACTAAGATAAGTATGTTTTTTATTTGAAACTAGCTGTGTACCCGTTCTACGCACGGGGATCTTATAATATTCAGTTGAAACCTTCTTATATAACGAACAGCAGTTGGTTTGCATATTTTAAGATATGCTGGCCAAACTATTATACATAGCTTCATTTTATGTTGTTTTTTGTTGTTCCGGATCGGTATGACAATCAATAAAAGGTTAAATTACCTCTGTGTCTGCCGGTCGATCCTATAACGGTAGGCTTACTTTTATTTTTACTATCTGATCTCGTTTGCATGGCTCAATCACGTCCTGGTTGAAGTTCGTTCGCTACGCTCACTCACCTGTATGTTGGAGCTCGTTCGCTGCGCTCACTTTCCTTCAGGTTAGCTCGTTCGCTACGCTCACTTGCCTTCAGGTTAGCTCGTTCGCTACGCTCACTCGCCTCCAGGTTGCAAATTAGCTGTTGTCATAAATGTAAAAGAAATAATAGTGCTAGTGCTGCACCCTGTTGGTAATCCTTGTAACTTTAATGCTATTGAACATCACAGAACAGAACCAACTTGTTTAATTGAAACAGCTGTTAAGATTCAATAATTTCATTTCTCATAAGGTTAACATGGGCTTCCAGAAATTCCACGTCAAAAATCGACAAAAACTTGATTTTCAAGGGTTTACTGTTAAATATCTAACTGTCTCATATTCGATGAAATACGTCTAAAACCATCTCATATATGTATAGTATTTGGAAAATAAGTTTCAGGCGGGACAGTGCTATAGTTATTGAGGAGTAGTTGTAATAAAGTGCGTATTTTAGCGTTACCAAGAGAATGACAGATAGACAGACAGACAGACAGACAGACAGACAGACAGAAATTGAGATAAGGTTTGATTCGGTTTCTCTGACCTATGAAATGTAAAAATAACCAAAAAGTTCATTATTCTAAGCAATGTACAGACAAAACTCTAATTTTATTTATATAGATTTCATTAATTTTTTGTAATTTTGATTTATTACAGTTTTCTGACATTCCTTTGATTGAGCTCTTGTTTTTACTTGCATGCCACTGACTGAAAGCATAGATTATAATACGTGCCAACTCTTGCTTACCTTTAACATTCAAATGAAGGCCATGAGTCGTGAAGTGAAATTTTTTTAATCTTCTTAGGTCAATTAAATTAACGTTTTTCAGCCTCACTGTCAATTCCGAAATGTAATTATTTACCATATTGATATTTTTATTCTGTGCCCTATACAATGGAGTGTCATATCTTTTGGGGATTGTGCACACAAAAACAGGCCTGGTGCTACTGACCAAAGACAGTTTTTTTTTTCTAGGTTACTGTATATATCAGTAAAATCATTGTTTAAGCTGTCATTGCTACCACCTAGAAATACAATTGGGTTCTTTGGTTCAATTGTGGATGAGTCAATGACTTGATTCAAAGTTGTGTTGGCTCTGACATAGCCGAACGTGTTGAGTTTATTTGAACTCATTTGGGAAATCATCAGTGGAACAGAGCTTCCCTGACTGTCAGAGCAGAAAGTGATGTCAGTGTCAGTAGTAGGGACATGAGCCTCATTTTGAACTTTCTTTCTGACGGATCCATCCTTTTTCACCTTTTCCCTCTTCTTGTAGGTACCAGAGCTTTGTTTCTCATAAACAGACTGATTAGCATCTCCCATGTCTTCAAAACTGTCTTGGTTTTCATCTGTTATCCCTTCCAAAGCTTTGAACCTGTTAATTACTGTTAATTCGGTGGCTATTTGTTGGTGTTTATTCGGTTCTTTGTTACCAGTTTTTTTCTTAACTGTGGTCTAGGTGTCTTTTGATTTGTCACTAACATGGCACTCAGATGAACTCTCCTTTTGTATCTGCTTTACATGTGCTGTTTCATTTTCCAGTATACCATGTATGGTTTTATTGTTCAAAGATTATCTATTATTTATCATGTAAGCCATGCAACCTCTCTTGCGAATCAGCTCAGCTTCCTCAACTTGCATGTTCAGTTAACTAGTTGGTATTCCTTGTCCTTTTTTAATGTGTTGTATCGTTTGCTCTATCGCCAGTATTGAATAAATCCCGCAGTCGTAACTGTTAATCTGCTTCTGACAGTCTATAGCTAGAAGTTCTGGCGTCGGCTTTGTCACTTCGAGATAAGCTGTTATTTTCTGTAAAATGGCTTTTGCATGGTCAACATTATGGTTAATTAAAGAGTCATAGTGGAAGAATTTGTTGGCCTCCTTGTCAAAAAATAAAACACTCCAGTGTGATCCATCAAAATCATTCAGATGGTTTGCATCGTTTATTGGCATTATACAAAAGTTGTTATGTATAAAATCAGCATGATTCAGCAAATGGTTGTAGTCATTGAGCAACTTAATGCCATACACAACAGCAGGATTTAGTAGCAGAGTTTTATAACTGGGCTGGAGAATATTAGCACTTAACATATCCAAATAAACATGCATTGTTTGGTCAGTCAGCCACTGCTTGCTGAGAAGTTCCGCACAGGTTGTTATTAGTGGAGAACAAATTTCAGTTTGAGTCATTGTTGTGTTGATTTGTGACTATAATACATTTTTCTTTTGCAATACATTTTGTTTCATTATCAGTTAGCTGTAGATCAGATATTGTGTTTTCTAAGCTACCATAACACTCAGAGCTCTGAGTTGAGTTTTCAAAGCTCCCTGAACATTCAGAACTTTTAGTGGAATTAAGAGAATTAAGAGAACTACTAGATGTACTTGGTGGATTTGTGTTTACTTTATTTTTGGTTGTAAAATTGAAACAATTTATGTCATGGGGTAACTTTTTATCTTTAATGTACATTTCAAGGGATTTTTTTGATCTAAATGTTTTCCCACCTGGAGATGTGATATAAATATGGACGCGTTGCAGAAAGTCAACAGTCCCGGAAGGTCAAATAATTTATACCTGTGCCACTAGGTCAAAAACTACAATGTTTGCAGTGTCTGTAGATCAAAAATCCCAGTAAGTCAAATAGTACAGTCCGGGCTAAAAACGTAGTCTATGTTAAAGCAATTGACTTATTGGGAATTTGACCTAATGCAACAGCAGTTTAAATTAAACGAAATAAGATAAAATATAAGTTCAGTTTCGCTGAGTCAACAGTGCCGGAAGGTCAAAAGTATAATCTGTTAAAAACAACGATAGTCCTCTCGACGCATGACTTCAATAATTTCGTGTTTTGGTGTACTTAAAGTTGTGCTAAGATTTTGAAAATTGGCACAGAGCTTCTTGGTTAGTCCTACTCGATGACTATTTTGTTGGAACTTTAAACTATTTACCGATATAATTAATAAAAATTGATATGTATGGTGAAATAGTTTTAAATCGTGATTTCTAACATGAAAAAGTTAGCATGCGAGATTTTTGTTTGTTTTTGGGTTAGAGAGGTTTTGTCTGTGGCAAAGTTGTAGCCAAAAGTGTGATGGGTAAAATATATTTTTTTGAATTTTTTACAATCAGTGGTTCAATAGATAACTTGGGTTGAAGAGGACGGCAAATTTAGCATTTCGCAACGCATGGAAAGAACTACATCGTACGATGCGACTGCTGAGTGGACTTTTAATTTACAGTTCTAAGGACAAGAAAAAGATGAATATACAGATTACCAGTACATTCATATTACTTATAAAACATCTTTCTGTATTACCAGCTTACATTTTTCACTTATATTAATAAGAATGCATCACAAACAAGGTATTAAAAATAAGCCGAGAGACACTTTACCTAGTAATTCCTTGGGTCAAAATAAACAGAAAATGAAGGATAACATTTTTTCCAAAATCGTTTCGTTAACCAGATATCCGCCATTTTGTATTTTTTACATACAAATATTTATCTTTACACTTTTCCAACCGATGTTTATGAAACTTGGTATGTACGTTAAGGTATGTTATAAAAAAAGATTCATCTCGATTCACCCTAAAATTTCGAAATTTAACACTTAACTACAATATAATATACTTTACTATACCACAATATTTACGTATCACCATAAATCTTTAATAAAATAAAACGTCCACTTTTTAAAATCCAAAGTAAATCAATTTAATCTTCCTTTTTTGAAAAATATAGTAAAAAAAATTAAGCGATGTTAAAATAACGACAGGCGAGTTTCGATCTGGGTGTTTAAGGTTTGAACCTAGGAGGATTTAACATTAATTAACATTAATGTTTAATCCTCCTAGGTTTGAAGTGATTGAGAGGAATACATGAAACCGAAGGGGGGAGGTAGCAACAAGTGCACTGGTACTTACTAGTGTCCAATTACAATTTCAATTGTAATTGGGATATCGGATACGGTAAGAATTAGAGAAAACTTTAAATGGGGGACATTCCTTTATTTCTTGTGGCAGTTAAAAATATGATTTTAGTTTTTTGAAATTCAGCCGCCATTTTCCAAAATGGCGGCCAAATTTGAAATTTCTTATGGAACACCCTATATTTTATCATGTTTTCGGATAGAATATGCAATTTAAAAACTTTTTTATAATTGACATTTTTTCGATAAACCGACTCGTTTAGGAGTTATAGCCTATGGAAAAATGACTTCCGGTGTACATTTTACATCATGTAGCTCCTAAACAAGTAAGTTTATAGCAAAAATGGGAAGAGTAAAAAAGTCTTACAATTGCATCCACATTCCAAAAAGACCATAAAATTCATTAAAAATATGAATTATATTATTTAAAAAAATGGCGGCAAACTTGAAAAGTGGAAAACTTTTTATTTTATAGTCTTAAAGGAATGTAGATGCAATTCTAAGACTGATTTACTTTTTGCAATTTTGCTCTAAACTTACTCGTTTAGGAGCTACATGATGTAAAATGTTAACCGGAAGTCATTTTTCCATAGGCTGTAATCCTAAACGAGTGGGTTTATCAAAAAAATGTCAAAGCTAACAAAGTTTTTAAATTGCATATTCTATCCGAAAACATGATAAAAAACTAAAATCATATTTTAACTGCCACAAAAATTAAAGGTATGTGCCCCATTTAAAGTTTTCTCTAATTCTTACCGTTTCCGATTTCCCAATGGTGGACTCCGTGAGTTGATCACCCTGTATATATGAATTTGAACGGATGGTGTTTTTGGCCTCTAGGGACCTCAAAACGAAAAATTAAATCGGTCCCGCGGGTCCAGGTGTTACCATAAGTACTACGGTAATAGCTTATTCCCTATATGGGATATTCGCCAAAAACGTAATAGTTATATAGAACAATATTACATTCAACCAGCTGTTAGTTAAAACAAATTATATGGGACTAAAACAAATCAATGATTATAAAGATTCCTTTAAAAATAATTTGAACATCCTACAATTTTACTATGCATATTTAATTAATCTGCCATCCTCATACCTAAGAATTGAATGGATCAATGGTCAGCATTACACATAGTATAAATATGTCAACTCTAAATATGTCTTTAAATTTGTTTCCAAATGCTGAATGTTTACAGCTGTTATGTTAAGCAAATTATATTGTACTAAAATCTAGCTTAGAAGGTAAGCGTCGGCTGCTAGACTTTTTAAAAATTGAAACTTAATTTCTAAAAAACTGGGACCCTTAGTTATAATTATGGCTTTGACATTCCCTAGTTCTCAAAATTATCTTTCTTTCAACACAAAAATAATGAAAATCCGTCGACTGGTTGATTCAGAATGTGAAAAAACCATATTTACGTTTTAATAATATATATGATAGTTTGGACAGGTTTCAACCCTTCCGAGGCGTAATACATTTACACAGTTTATGTGTAGACTACATTATAACTTATAAAATAGTTCCAAAATTAAATGGATCTCCTTTTACAAACGTATATAATAACCAGAAATTTTTAGATCGTCCTTGCGTGTATTTTATGCCACAAATTTTGACGAAAGGCTTTTCATTACATAAACTATACCTATTTACAGTGTTGACCAAACAGTTGGCAAGAAGCATTAATAGATAAGCTATGTACCAAATATGATAATTTTAGCTCTATTCTAATTATGACAAAACACGAAGTAACTAAAAGCAAGTTTTGTTGGTGTAGTAAGCGTTGCAGGAGGTCTACTTTACACTGAATCGACGTTCACTTTTATTGCTTTTGATCTTCCGGCACTGTTGACTCAGCGAAACTGAACTTGTATTTTACCGTATTTCGTTATATTAAAACTGCTGTTGCATTAGGTCAAATTCCCAATAAGTCAATTGCTTTAACATAGACCACGTTTTTAGCTCGGACTGTACTATTTGACTTACTGGGACTTTTGATCTACAGACACTGCAAACATTGTAGTTTTTGACCTAGCGGCACAGGTATAAATTATTTGATCTTCCGGGACTGTTGACTTTCAGCAACATTCCCTATAAATATCTACCTTTCCAGCATTTAAACCTTTCTTTCTCACCACCTCCTGTCGCTTCCACCCACTTGGGATATTCATAATTTTATTTATTTATTTATATTTCATATGGAGCAAGGGGACTGTTTACAGGCTTATCACTGTGCCAATAGATAACAAGGAAAACACCAATGTTGTTGTTTATGAACACTCGGTGCCTACCTTCAGCTCAGTTATCATCTAATCAGGGTCAAACTCCAGTTACAGGACACCCAGTTCAAATATGAGTGACGTCACTTCCAGCTGGTTAAGTTGCAGGATTATCCTTGTCACTCTGGTGCATGAATTTTCAGGGAAAACTGAAGTGATCCAATAAAATAGTGCTGTGTTTGTTTGTTAAATAGAGTAATATACTTTAATAATACAAAATTTATATTATGCTTTTATGTTTTAAAAATCCCATATTTTGTTTGAGTATTACTACTAGATTTCTGTGTTTATAAATAGACTAACCAAAAATCAAGCACTTTTGAGGACTCTCCTACCTGTAAGTAAAGTTTAGAATTATAATTTAAATATTATCTTGTCACCGTGAATAAAAATTAATGTCTCATTTTGTTAAAAATATTTAAGTTCATTATTATAACTCACAACTTTGGTTGTAGCTTATGTATTTCCTCAAAAACTCACTTTTAAATGTGGAGCAATATACACATAGACTTGCACTTTTTACCAACAGCAGACGACTTGTTATCAATTGTTACCAATTGTTACCACCGAACTTAGTTCCAAGTCTACAGTAATGATAGCTGGGCATATGCACTTCCACCGGTAATATTTTTTACTGCCGAATTTTGTTCCTGGTCCACAGTAATTATAACCGCACATATGCACTTCAACCGGTAATAATTTTTACCGCCGAATTTTGTTTCAGGTCCACAGAAATTATAACCGGGCATATGCACTTCAACTGGTAATAATTTTTACCGTCGAATTTTGTTCCAGGTCTACAGTAATGATAGCCGGGCATATGCACTTCAACCGGTGATAATGTTTACTGCCGAATTTAGTTCCAGGTCCACAGTTATGATAGCCGGGCATATGCACTTCAACCGGTAATATTTTTTACCGCCGAATTTTGTTCCTGGTCCACAGTAATGATAGGCGGGCATATGCATCTTCCACCGGTAATAATTTTTACCACCGAATTTTGTTCCAGGTCCACAGTAATGATAGCTGGGCAAATGCACTTCCACCGGGAATAATGTTTACCAAACCGGTAATAATAACCGGTAGTAATGTTTAAACCGGTAATAATTTTTACCATCGTGTTATCCGGTTAATCGGTCTTGTACATAGATACAGACAGCTTTGTGTTAGTAATAAAATCGGGAAAACATCGGTCTTGTATGCCTGGATCACCCCTTGCTTATATATCTATGTTATTCGTTCCAGGTCCACAGTACTGATCTCCGGGTATGTGAAACTCTACAGGTAAAATACCCTTTGTCTGTGTACAAGAAGATTATCTGTGTCCATACAGAGTGAATAAAAAAGTCAAGACTCCCCCATCTAATATTTTTCTAAGTTAGAACACAGTACAGTCTTCTTGTACAATAGACACCGGGTATTTTACCTGTAGAACTTCACATACCCGTCTATCAGTACTGTGGACCTGGAACGAATTTAAGGAAGAGATTAACAAGAGGTGATTCACGCATAAATAAATTGGATGCTGCATGCAATAACCACGTTATAGCATACTCAAGATCGAACTATAGTAAAATATACACAGATACCCTTTTGGTGGTCGTGCAAACTTAGGACAAAGTTTCATTTTATGATTTTGAAAAATGAGGGATTATGAGCTCAACTGGAGATTACTCTGTATATAAGATGTATTAATCTTTAAACATTACCAATTTAATTTTAAACAGTATGATTTAAATTGGCATTCTGTTAATTATGTTTTTTTACCCGCCCTTATGACAGTGTGTATCTGGATCCGGATCCGAAGATCCGAAGATGCGGATCCGAATTTTTCAAGATCCGGATCCGGATCCGGTACAGACATTTTCTTGGATCCGCCCACCACTAGTGGATACAGATAGTCACGTATATGGATACCGATAATGTCATATTGTGACGATGGGTCCCATTTTCCCATCGTCGGGACTAATTACTCATCATAATTCCCTGACCGTGGCATCCTGTTCCCCGTGTATGAAGAGGGGGCAGCTCTGTGTTAGCGCCAGAGGCAGTGAGTCGGTCGGAGCGCAGTGTCAGAGACGGACGGTCGAGTCAGTGAGTCGGGAGCAAGGAGTAGGGGACTAGACGTCGGAGAGAGAGTGTAGCTGTGGCGTGAACGGAAGACGTGACGAGCGCGGGACGCAGAACCGAGGAGGTCGACATGGGAAGGTACCCTGAGTTGGAGTGATGACATCAACCCCTGAGGAGAGGAGAGTAAGAGAGACGGGACGGGCAAGGCGTCATGAAGAGGAAGTATTATTGTCGCGTAGTTGAGGTCAGTCATAGTTTGTAATTAGGGATAATCAGAGGAGGACGAGCGCCAAAGTTGGGAAAATAAAAGTATTGTGGTAAGTTATTTCTTTGGTCTTTATTTTCTGAGCTACGACCCCCCCCCCCCCCCCGTTGCTACCCCTTTGGTCGAGGGGTACGTGACAATATATATGTCGTCACAATGCCACAATATATGTTGATGTCAATAATTTATATGGCTAGGCAATGTCACAGTATATGCCTTGAAATCGGCCTCTTCCATTTAAAATTCTTTTGTTTGTTGAAACAAAATTGGATCCATCAAAACCGAATCCAGCCCAATATCCGATCTGCAGGTTTGCTGCGGCAGGAGTATTTTTGTTTCTACATGGTTCTTGAAAATTAATTCCGATGCAAAACTCTCATACAAGTACCATTCAATAAACACACTGTTTTCATATTTCAAAACTAAATACCAACAAAGTATACAACTATGTACCTCAGATAGTAAGAGCAGATTGTAAAGTAGCTCATTATCCAAGTTCTCTTCTTGTTTGATATCCTCATGATCTCCATATGCTAAAATAATCTGGCAAAAGTGAGGTAGGAGAAGTTTCAAAGTTTCCTCTGGGCGGACCTGCAAAAATACGAATTACTCAAATTTATGAAAGTCCTAATGATAATTTAATACTTGAACCCCCATCACTGAGTGGAGTTTTGGATGGATTAGTGTAATTAGGAAAAAAGGACAGTGATGATATTTTAACAGACTTTTTAGAGGGTGGGTGAGTAGTAGATTTTTCTGTGAAGTCAAGTATCAGATTGACTACTTGCGTATCAAGTTGAGTCAGACTATTGTTTGGTTAGTATTATCTAAATTAGTCAAATTTTTATTAAATGATTTGGTGAAATATTAACACAATTTGATTTTATCCAAATTTTTTGTACTATCTATATATTAATTTGAAACTGTTTTTCTTTGTGACAGCTAATTTGAGAGAACGGCTGGGTGTAGAAACTCGGTAGGGGTCTCTAAAGAAAGGTCTTGGTCTGTAGATGAGCCATCAAAAGAGAAACGTGGTAAATTCCCTTGGGGCTCTGCCCCAGTGGCCTTTAAATTCCCATCCAATGTTATTCTTATGGAGGAAAAACGGGGTTTTGTCACAGCTAATTACAGAGAACGGCTGGGCGTAAAAACTTGGTAGGAGTCTCTAAAGAAGGTCTTAGTCTGTAGATGAGCCATCAAAAGAGAAACAAGGTAAATTCCCTTGGGGCTCTGCCCCAGAGGCCTTTAAAGTCCCCTCTTCAGATTTGTTTACATTCCGACCATATGCATACATTTACACTACCTACTTTTGAATGAAACAGTTGTTAATATTTAAATTGTGATTTACTAAATTTGTCAAAATGAAGTATTTGCAATGGGTTTTTTCTGATTTTAAAATAGATTTTCTTCTGAATCGTGCCATGTTTTGCAATATAATGTTCTATTACCAAATCAGTGGGAAATCCTAATATCACAGTAACTCTTAAAATTATTTCTTATGGAGTTAACTTATATTATATAATATCTATTGTATGGGTTGGTTTCTGCCTTTTTTACCACTTCTTGGAGATTGCACTTAGACGATATTCTTTGGCGTAGGCCTATTGCATCTGTAGTAGACAATACTTGGTTGGTGTAATTTTTAAAATTACAATGGAAAAAAGTGAGAAATACTAGACAATTTGATATACTAAAAATAAAACTGAATTAACACTGTGTTAAATTTCTTGAGCAATATTTGAAAGAGCCGATTTGCAAACAATGGAAACAGGAAAGTCATAGAACACAACCAAGTACAGTAGAAGAAATAGAAATAATGTTTTTTTTTTCATTTATAATCGTTATTATAGACAATCTAATGCGGCTATGAGTGGGGAAAATTTGTAGAAAACACTAAAAAACAAGGTCAGCTTTTGAAAAAAGATAAGATATTTACAAAAAATTTTGATTATATCTAACTGCTGTGTACATCTTGAGTATTTCCATAATCTTTGAGTCGACTCTTATAAAGTCATCGGAAATTATGACTGTTATTCGTTTTAAAATAACGCCTGTAATGCTTCGCAATTGCTCGAATTCGAGCAACAGGTACACTAGTAATTAGTTATTCCAAATCTAAACATATAAAATGCAAAGCTGACTGACTCACTGACTGACTCACTCACTCACTCACACACTCACTCATCTCTAATTCTTCTACTTCCCATTTACCTAGGAGGCTGAAATTTGGTACACTGATTCTTTAGGCATTAAATACGAAAACTGATTAAATCTGACTTACCTGTTGCTTGAATTCGATCAATTGCAAAGTATTATAGGTGTTATTTAAAATGAATAACAGTAATAATTTCTGATGACTTTAAAATAGTCAGCTCAAAAAATTATGGAAATACCCACGATGCATATAACAGATCGATATAATCAACATTTCTTTTAAATATCATATCATTTTTCAAAAGCTGATCTTGTTTTTTAGTGTTTTCTACTAATATGTCCCACTCATAGCCGCATTAGGTTGTCCATAATAACGATCATCGATCATAAATTTAAAAAAAAAAAACAATATTTTAAATTCTTCTACTTAGTGGTGTTCTATGACTTTCCTATGTTTCCATATTTTGCAAATCGGCTCTTTCAATGATTGCTTAAGAAATGCAGCACAGTGTTAATTCAGTTTTATTTTTAGTATATCAAATTGTCCAGGCTTTCTGGCTTTTTTCCGTTGTAATATTTAGACCAACCCAAATTCAAATAGTAAATTTTTCATTTCAACCAAGTAAGTAAATGTTTGTAGCACTTGTTTCCTTAAATTTCAACTAAAATATTAACAGCAATTAAATTATCCAGCTGATCATAATGTAAACAAATATGTTCTTCATAAGGATGACATAAGAACTTTAAAAGCCACTGGGACAGAGCTCAAGGGATTTTTAAGAATTTAAGGTCAGTTTGCACACCTAGACAAACGTTTTGGTATATAATATGTGGGGTTAAATCTAAAAACAAAAAAGCCTTGTTGTTCACAAAGTTTCATGTAGCGTATTAGTCAAGTGGAATCATTTATTTTCACACAACGTTTTACAGATCCAGCATAGCTGGGAAACAGGTATGACAATTAAAATACATAAAACTATAATAACCATACAATATGCTAAGAAATCAAATATATACATCATTTAAAAAATCATTGACTTTGTAATGCCCTTTATTAAGCAGCAATTTGGTAAATTCTTTTTTGTATTTTTCAAGAGATTCTGTAAGGGTTCATAAGATTAGTGAATATTTATAATAAAACTAAACCCTTACTAGCAGAATCGCCTCGCCAATTCGCCGAAGTTAAGTTCAAAGATGTAAACAAAACAAATTAGCAGATGACACAAGTTCAGCAACAGCTGATCTTGTGGTTCACCGCCGTACCACCGGGCCGCGCATCAGTCGCCCGCGCCTGCGCAGGAACCACAGCGCTGGATGTGCGCGGCGCTCGGAGGGTCAGTGAGTTGGAGTCGGCGAGAGTCGACAGTCAGCAGGAGCAGTGGCCTGAGCAATTAGGCAGAAGAAGGACGCCCGACCCTACACTCTCGCTCACGCCAAGTAAGTGGACAACATTCGCCATCGTTGTACCTAGGGCGCCTAGGATAACTCGACCTCACTCGCTATCGCTGTTATTACGCCTATCGTTTATTCACTGTTAATCGATTATGCTATTTAAGTCAAACGTCCGCGGAAAGTTTAGTCTTAAATTAAGTTGAATAATTAGCAGAGATCACTTTATTTAAACTTGTGATTATTCCTATCGTTCTACTATAACATAGAGTGTTATCTGTTTTGTTAAAATAACTTTGTAAATATATAACGATCAGCTTTGATTTGTGGAATGTCTGAATTTCGTTCGATACATAATTTATAGACCGTGAGTTCAAAGAAGTAACGGTCAGAACGAGATCTGTCCGGTTATAATTCCTTTCTGTTTTAATTGTGTTGTTTTATTTGTATTGTTTAAATCTATTCAAGTTCGATCGGTTCCGGTCACGCAAGGTGTCTTTTCATATTCGTGTGTTTTTGTTTATTTTGTTTATCGCGTAGGTCCGTGAGAACACGGTGTTACTTAAATATAATGTGTGGTGTTTAGTTGTTAGTCAATGTTTAGCTTAATTACTATAGCAGCACTTCAGCTGTGAGATATTTTATCCATGGGAATAAGAGTAAATAGTTGATTTATTAGAGTGATTTTAATAATTGGTTGGCTTCTTTACTAACTAACACGCTTTCATTTGTTTGTACATATTTCAGAACTGTACTAACCATTGTTATACTATGCTGCAGCAACCATTATTCATCGTCTTTTATACTAGAACCAGTGCACAGTAGTTCTGTTCTATGTCGTTGCTTAGCCGCTATTAACTGTTAATGTTCTATGTAGTTGCTTTACTATTCTTTACTATATTTACCACTTCATTATTAATTATTCATTTAGCCTTCTACTAATTATTGAGGTGTTGAACAAGGCATTAAAATATTCCACCTTACGATACGATTCCGCTACTAACACACTAACCTTCGAAATTGCTTCAAATCTTAGCATAACGCTTAACCTTTGCTTAACCTTTGACTATCAATGCTTAACTAAGATACTTTGGGAAAACTGATTGGCTTTGGGAATTTTAATTAGCCGTGACATTAGACAGTTAAGCCCCAACTTCTATTTCCATTCTTCACCATTTCCTTGGTTCCTGGACTGTTGCTAATTGAGTGATCTGTGTGTTGTATGTGTTGTTTGTGTGCAGCTAACTGCTTTGGTTAGCTGTAGTTTGCTAAGTAGCTTTTCTTCTTTCTCTATTACTTCGGGCACACCGGAAATAAGTTAGTTATAAGTTAGCTTTAACCTATTCCGGAAAACCCGGAAATAAGTTAGTTATTAGCTAGATTTAATCTATTCCGGAAAACCAGGAAATAAGTTATTTATAAGTTAGCTTTAATTACTTCGGGCACACCGGAAATAAGTAATTTATAAGTTAAACCTAAGCTATCCCGGAAAATCTGGGAATAAGTTAGTTTTTAGTTAGGCTTAATCTATTTGAAATAAGTCTTTGTGTGCTCAACCTGTCTCTGTGTGTGTGTGTGTATCTCGTATCTTACTCTTCCTGTTAGCGATCCTTCTCCACCCTACTCTGTATGTTCGTTTGCACCTTTCCATATTCCTACTCTCTCACGGGGCTTTGAACTAGTCCACTCGCCCGAAACGCATTGTATTATTTTAAATAATAAAGACGTATCTAAACTAATTCTGTTCGGTCCGTGGCGCATGGACGTAGGGTAGTAAATTAAATAAATAATTGACACTCCACCGAGGATGTTGTGAACAGAGTCGCGCACGAAACTATAACTTCGAAACAAAATCTCGCCCTCCCTCTTTTATTCACTCGTTTCCTGGCGATGATGAGGCACGAATAAAGCCAAGAGGCATAACATTCCCGCCTGAGCCAGGAAAACGACTTTAGGAGACAAAAGCGGGAAACTCGACCAAAATTGACCCCCTGAATAACCCAGTTCGGCTAGGCTATCAGGGACGCGTAACGCCCCGACCCGACAAATTAACAAAATACACCCGGAAGCGGGTTACATTTCTAATGATTTACTATTATCAGGCAGTTTATTAAACAGTTTTTTCCCTAGATATTGTGGAAGGGTTTCAAGTGAGGTAAGTCTATGAATGGGCAGTTGTAAATCATTTTGATGTCGTGTTAAATAATTATAGTTATGGTTTTCATTCATAAAAGATTCACGATTTTTTTTTATCAAGATTAATGTTTGCAGGATATAAACTGACGGAAGTGTTAATATTTTCAATTCTCTAAATAATAATTTACAGGATCGGCTAGGTTTTGAAAATGTCATAACTCTAAGGATCTTTTTTTGAATTTTGAAAATGGTTATCTATATATATAAAATCCAATGTATGTATGTATGTTTGTTTGTTTGTCCTGTATGGACTCCGAAACCGCTCGACAGATTGTAATGAAACTTTCAGGCATTATTAAGCATAATTCAAGGATGGTTTGTGTGAAGTTTGGTGCAGATCCGTCAAAAGGGCTCCGCCCCAGTGGCTCTGGAGTTTCCCATGTTAACCTTATGAGAAGTCATATTTAAATGGAATTAAAGAATCTTAACAGCTGGTTCAACTTAAAAATTTGATTCTGTGATGTTCAATAGCATTAAAAAGTTAATAGGTTTGCCAACAGGGTGCAGCACTATTATTTTTTTTTATTTATGACAACAGCTAATTTGCAACCAAAAGGTTAGTGAGCGTAGCGAACGAACTTCAACCTGGAGGCGAGTTAGCGTAGCGAACGAGCTAACTTGAAGGCGAGTTAGCGTAGCGAACGAGCTAACTTGAAGGCAAGTGAGCGCAGCGAACGAACTTTAAGCAGTACGTGATTGAGCCATGCAAAGGAGCTCATCTTGAAAATGAACGAGCATTGACATAAAACCACATTAGGACAGGCAGTTGGTTTACCAACAGGGTGCAGCACTATTAACTTTTTGTTTGAATTTATGATAACAGCTAATTTGAACAAAGCAGCAACAAACTGTGATACACATTGAGAACTGTCAAATACTAAATTGTTGTGGTATTGTGCGAATAGGGTAATTTTATTTTTAAGTCCATAATTCATCAACCTATTGACTTTATTTTTTTTTTTCAAATTGTTATAAAAAAGTACGAGGTGTTAGCCCGTCCTAAGTACGGGAGTAGTCAGTTAAAACTGTGAAGGCCTATATTTCAGAACAGCTAGTTTACACGTATAAAGACAAATTTTATTGTAGCCTACAGTAGAAAGAGTAATTATCAATTGAGAAGTGTATAGGCCTAGTCAATGATATCACCTTCCATCGCATACCTGCCTCTTCCATAATCAATACTGTATCACCACAATACAATTACTCATACTATACACAATTTCCAGTAGGTCTGAATTGAAACTCCTTAAAATAAAACGAAAACATCAAATAAAATTCACAGTACACATAATTATAACGTTGGTGTCCTGACATCATTAAACGAATCGTCCACACAAATCCTTTATGTCAATTTCACTGCATCAATTGCTAAATAAATAAATGTAAACAAAGAAATGTAAACACAACAACATATTAGTTTGTTTTGTCAACAGCTGAGTAAAAAATAAAATAATATCCATTTGAACAAAAGAACTGGTCACATGTTGAAGGAATTTAAAAAGTAAAAACGCTAGTAAAGCTAGTGACGTAATTAATTGTCCATGTTTATTATCCATTCCGTTATCAGTTCTAATATCCTTGATAATCAAACCACCCTCATTGAATCAATGTACATCGTAATTCCCCATATTCATTTATTTAAACTATAAAATATTCAGCACCTCCAAACGTAACCACAACTAAACACACGCCAAACAACTTTTTAGATTTCATAAAAGAATGGTTAGTCTAATTGCAGTATCCTAGGTCAATGATGACGTTATGTTCAATCTATGTCATTCATCTGTATATCTTTGGATAAAACCCGTCTGAGGTTGTAGTGGTAATTTAAAATCGTATTCCTGAGGATTCTTGATCTCCATCTTTATGACATCAATATTTCCGGGCCTAATCCAAACAAAGTTCAAGCATTCAAAAACATTGATTTTAAACAAAAAGCTGCCAAGATGAATTAAAACATTTAAAAATTGTGATTTTCCTACCCTTTCCAAAAAAGTTGAGCAGTAAAATAATTTGCATATTTTTTTTTTTAACTCGTGTACAAATATCATGTAAACCTCGACTTGTATACATCGATGGTGTTACTTATCTCGGTGGTCTACTAATCTTACTTATTTCCTATAATCAATGACAAAATCAGAGTAAATAACCTTATAGTTCTATAGGGCATTTTTATAATTAACCAGCTGTTAGTTAAAACAAATTATATTGCACTAAAACAAACCGAAGATTACAAAGATTACTTAAAAAAATAATTTGAACATCCTAGTATTATACTATGTATATTTAAATAATCAATCCGTCATCCTCTTATCGAAGGATTGAATGATTAGCATTACACATAGTATAAATAAGTCGACCCCTAGTATGTCTTTTAATTTGATCCAAATGCTGAATTTGTGTTACAAACGCTGAATGTTTACAGCTGTTATGTTAAGCAAATTATATTATACCAAATGCTAGTTTAGAATCTTAGCGTCGGCTGCTAGACTTTTCAAAAATTAAAAGTTAATTTCTAAATAACTGGGACCCTAAACTAAAATTATGGCTTCGACATTCCCTAGTGCTCAAAATTATCTTTCTTTTTCAACACAAAAATCATGAAAATCCGTCAGGTGGTTGATTCAGAATCGTGAAATAAAAAAACCCTATTACGTTTTAATATTATAGATAGTGTTTATTTTCTTCAAAAATAATGCCTGGGAAACATAGTAGCAAGTCAAAAATTGTAGTGCATTACTGATCGAGGCAATGACTTGGATGGAAGGAACTAATATTATAGACATGAATGTTTGAAGTATATCAATAACGTGAAAACTACTTGACCAATTGAGCAGATTTTTTTCATGAATAGAGCCACAAATGAATAACCACAGGCTTTGTGGATATAGTTATTTTAATACTCTCCTAGGGACCAAATAGTTTCTGGCAGATTATTAAGTCCAATGTTGTTCTTTGAAGTAACCATGAAATGCCACTCATAAATGCCACCCAAACTGGGCCCGGCAATCTATAGTTTTATTAATTAGGCGAATGGGACAAATGGGTCGAATAGGCATTTGCCTATTGGGTCTGATAATGATTGGAGGGTCCAATCAAAATCGATCCCCACTTACCATCTTTTAATAGTAGTTTATGCAACGATTGCGTAGAGATAGTGTTAACGACACGAGTAGAAAATTTAAGGTACGAGCCTTGGCGAGTGCCTTAAAAACTTCTACGAGTGTCGTTAACATTATTTATGCGAGTTGCGTACACTACTTTACCAACGACATTGTTTTAATTACTAAAAATCACTACACTCATAACTTCTAAAAGAGGTTATGTTTTCGTTTATAACCTCTCATTGATTGCCAGTGACAGTGATGAAACGAAACATTGTATCAAACACTAATTGCACCAATCAACAATTAAAATGGCCTGAACAGCTGAATAGTTGAATTTTGAATCATTACAATTTTACTTCTCCTCTCTCAATCCTTGAACCTCATTGGTCTGTTACCCCTGTTGTTATGAGTAAAACTATGCTGTTATGAAAGTAAACAATGCTGTTATGAGATACTTTTCAATTCTAATAACTGTACTGAAATGGCTACTTTAACAACGGTCGTAGGTAAATGTATTTACTGTCTTGTGAGTAAACAGTATAAGTGTAAATATATTATTACAAGTGTTATTGGACGTATTTTTTGTGCTTTCATTTAATTCAATAACACGTACGATGCTGATCAAGAAGTTAGAAATATTCCACTGCTAATGGGTTAATCTTCATGTTCATTTGTGTTATGTGTTTAGCTTCAACAACGCTGCTTCAACTGAGATAGATAAAGATATCTTATGATGATATTGTGATGTTGAACAACAGTTCCAACTTTTGAGCTGATTCCTGATTGACGAGGTTAAGCCTAAATTTTAGTATCCCAAGACAAAGTTTACTCAGTATTCACTACAGTACACTCCAGATAATCCAAGCCCCAGTTTTAGGAGGTTGTCTTAGGCAAACACCAATGAGGGCTACTTTAAATGTTACTATATGTTACTTAAGTTGGTGTATAATCTTTGGTTGGTTAGCCATTATTATTTTGTCATTGGTGTATATAATAACAAAATAATAATGGCTAACCAACCAAAGATTATACACCAACTTAAGTAACATATAGTAAAATTTATTTTAATTTACACTTAGAAAAAATAATTACTGTATCAATGAATTTTTCTGTTTAAAAAAGAAGAAATAATGGGTAATTAGTGATTTATTAAAATTATTACTTGAAGTAACCATTAGGTATTATTTTAACGCAAGAATGATCCGCAATAACCTAGGAAATGAAAATCACACAGAAGGCCTACTAGGTTGGCCGCTAACTGTTAGCAAGCTGGGAGAGCCGTCTGGACAATCTAAATATCAGGCTTTGTCATTTTGATGTTTTTTATGTAGACGTGATTGTGTAAAGTTATAGCTCAGGTCAAACTCAAACAAAATGTAATTTTTATGCTTTTCAAATTAGAAGGATCCACGTAATTGCTTAGTTTGAAATACTGTAGCATATTATATAGTTTGAATAATATTGTGTTTAAAGTTTTTGAAGACAATTGAAGAAGTGTTGAGCATGTTCTTATTTTTTTTTTTTTTCTTTAATAAAACTACCTTATTTGAAAAACAAAAATTCCATGAAAATTCCATTTGATAATTTTATATTTGCTATAGGGATGGACGAGATTGGATTTTTAGTTCGAGACGAGACGAGACGAGATTTTTTATTTCTCATAAAATTTCGAGACGAGATCGAGACGAGATTTCTCTTCTCATACACAACGGGAAATGCACGTTCGAAATTTTTACCTGATTTTGTAACATTGTTAGATGACTGTTTAAATACTAAAATAATGATAATAGGCAAGAATATTTACAATCTTTCATTAAATAACATCAGCATAACATTTTTTTATTAATCACGCCTAACTTATTAAAAATGCCTACGGTTAGGAAACATGGTGATATCAGTTAGGATAGAGTTCAACTTATCCTAAAATAAAATAAATCATAAAATAAAAGCAATATTAATTTTTATAAAATAGTTACTTGTTTTGACTTTTTTTATAGTAATAAAACATTCCTCACACTGCTTACACTTAACAAAACTTCTCAAATGTTATTAAAGTAATATTATTAAAATAATGAAAGTAATATTTACATTAAAAGAATTAAAGTAATATTTACATTAAAAGAATTAATTAAATAAGAACGCCTTCGAAAAGGAAACGCAACTACAACACGCTCCTGTATTGCGGGTATTGCATTGACTTTCTGCAGGCGTTTTTAATTTTTTTTTTTTTTTTTTTTTTTTTTTTTTTATTCTCGTCTCGATAAAAATCTCGGCCAAAAAGTAATCTCGTCTCGTTTAACGAGATTGAAAATTTCCCGAAAATTTCCCGAAATTTCGAGACTTGACCATCCCTAATTTGCTATGTACAGTTATGTTTAAACTTAATTTTTATAAGTATTTTACATAATGTGGTAAATTTACCATAACCCCTAACCTCAAAATCTATGCAACCTTTGTGTTATCTGAGATTCTCAGTGACCCGAGGTACTACTGTAACGTAACGGAGGAGTGTACTGTGTTGCTAATTCTGTTCAGATAAAAATCACCTAAAATGCCCAAGAAAACTACAATTTAATTAGTAAAAGTTTAATCTAACCTTGGCAAAAGTCCTGCAGATTGAGCCAACTGATTTGCCAGACACAGTAGTCTCAAGGATCCGGCTAGTCACAAAAGTGTGGAGCTTCCGTAAGGCACTCTGTAAAAAGTACAGGTTTAGTAATTAATTAATATAGCTTGGATGCTGAGGCAATTCAATCTCTAATACAAAGAGCCAAATTCCATTTAATACTAAGTGTAAATGTGATTTCATTTTGGTATGATACCGTATGGATACTAAAGATTTTGTCATGATTAAAGTCAAAAGTTTTATTCTTCTCTGGCGGTCCAGGAGGAGATAACATAATTGTCTTCTGCAAGCAAAATTCTTAACACCTTCCGCTGTAGTATGGAAATCATCATCATCCGCGATGATGGAAAAATATTGAAAATATTGTACAGCCTTATAGACATCTTCACCTTCCGCAATTGTGGTAAAGTTTTTAAAATCTCCCGCAGTCTTGCAGACATCATCATCATCTTCCACGGTCACAGAAATGTTATCAACATCCCTAGCTTTCAGGCAAAAGGGTGAATATTTGGTTTGCTTAATCTTCGCAGATACGTTCCGCTCGAGCTCCATTTTTTTACTTGGTGCTCGATCACACAGCTTTAAGATTAGGCTAAGATCAAGATCCGCCAAACACCTGTATTTTTAAACCTTTCTTCACATTTTATTCTATAAGGATTAAGGAAATTGGTTGCCATAAAATAGCTTAAGCTAGAAAGATGGTCAAATGACATTTCAATGCTTGCTTACAAAAGCTAAGGACTGGGTAGAAAGATTATTAAAAATAATTTGAAAAAATACTCGAGTTGAAAGAAACATTAGAAATAAAGTAATGTAGAGCTAACAACAGCAAACATGGCTAAATGTTAGAAGACATACCTTGAATATCTGTGGGGATGTCTGATACAAGAGACAACTGAAGGTGGAGACGATGGCACTCTCCGCCACATTCTCCATGCGGCTGCGGACCTGCTTGTGTTGGTCTTGCTGCTCTAGCCGTGTGTTCTCCAACACACTGTTGTCCACTAAAGTGAAACATCGGTCCATGAACTCCAGCACCAGGTCCTCCAACTGACTGGTGGCTGCACACACTATCTCCTCCTCCTAGACATTAGATTACACAATGAGATAAGTAAATCATCAGTCCATGAACTCCAGCACCAGGTCCTCCAACTGACTGGTGGCTGCACACACTATCTCCTCCTCCTAGACATTAGATTACACAATGAGATAAGTGAATCATCGGTCCATGAACTCCAGCACCAGGTCCTCCAACTGACTGGTGGCTGCACACACTATCTCCTCCTCCTGAGCATTAGATTACACAATGAGATAAGTAAATCATCAGTCCATGAACTCCAGCACCAGGTCCTCCAACTGACTGGTGGCTGCACACACTATCTCGTCCTCCTGAGCATTAGATTACACAATGAGATAAGTGATTCATCGGTCCATGAACTCCAGCACCAGGTCCTCCAACTGACTGGTGGCTGCACACACTATCTCCTCCTCCTGGACATTAGATTACACATGAGATAAGTGAATCATCGGTCCATGAGCTTCAGCACCAGGTCCTCCAACTGACTGGTGGCTGCACACACTATCTCCTCCTCCTGAGCATTAGATTACACATGAGATAAGTGAATCATCGGTCCATGAACTCCAGCACCAGGTCCTCCAACTGACTGGTGGCTGCAAACACTATCTCCTCCTCCTGAACATTAGATTACACATGAGATAAGTGAATCATCGGTCCATGAACTCTAGCACAAGGTCCTCCAACTGACTGGTGGCTGCACACACTATCTCCTCCTCCTGAACATTAGATTACACATGAGATAAGTGAATCATCGGTCCATGAGCTTCAGCACCAGGTCCTCCAACTGACTGGTGGCTGCACACACTATCTCCTCCTCCTGAGCATTAGATTACACATGAGATAAGTGAATCATCGGTCCATGAACTCTAGCACCAGGTCCTCCAACTGACTGGTGGCTGCAAACACTATCTCCTTCTCCTGAACATTAGATTACTCGAGATAAGTGAAACATCGGTCCATGAACTCCAGTACCAGGTCCTCCAACTGACTGATGGCGGCTTGTCTACCACCAGCAAAGTCCATGATTGTCATACAAAAACCATGTTCGTATCTGTGCGCATCAATTCGTATTTTTGTTCAATGTTAAAACTTTCATCCTCACTGAATCCATGGTTTAGTTATGTGGTTCATGGCTACTATCAAAAATTTCCTGGTCTTTTAAAATTCATGTGCAATTCACAAATGATTTCCCAGTTATCAAAATTTACAGTTCCCAGTTTACGGTCAACCAGATATCCTAAAGTAGGTTTTAACTTGCTCTATATACGTCCCGTCAAATGTTCTTGTTCTGTTTCTTTCTTTGAGTTATTATTGTGTTTGTGATGTTTTTGGATTTTTTGGTTGTTTTACGTTCTAAACCAAACATAATCAAAAAACAAACAAAACATGTAATAAGCCTTATTTATGTCTCTATTATGGTCTAGGTACCGTAGGAGAAGTAATTTTTACACATTTACTAGTTTACCTGATTACTTTGACATCACTAACAGTACAGTAAAATATCCTCAATACAAATAGTAAAAAACCATAACCTACAGTTAAAATTGCTCTACTCTCACCTCAGTCAGGTCTTTCCAATGTTCTGAGGCACCAGAACAGTCAACCAGTGGAATCATTGCAGTAAATGTGGTGAGAACCTACAACAATAGACTCATTACTTTGATATAATGGAGAATTAGCTCCTAGACTGTAATATGTAGAATGTAAGTGTTGCAATGTGTTTATGTGATGTCCAGTACCACATTTCCCATTAGGCCTACTAGGCCCAGGCCTAGGGCGCCAAATTTTAGGGGGCGCAAAATTTTAACCTCTTGAATGAATCCCACGAATGCGCCCGCACGTCATACCGGTAGCCCTGCTAGTGCTACGAACCCCCGAGTGTAGTTTGAATTTGCTGCGCTTAGTAAGCAAATCGAAGAAGAAAAAATTTTGTCTTGTTTGTGTAATATATTTATATAAGTAATATAACAGTTTTTACTATTTAATAATTTACAAGGCTATGTTGGCATATTTAAATATGTACGATGAACTGTAACCGTTTGTATTTCCCACTACCAGTTAATAATATTTGAATAAACGAATGCTATTGGACGATCGGGTCACGCCACTTCCCCAACCCATGAGTCCATGTTAACCGACACCTCTACACCTCAGTTATAGCCAGCTTCCATCCTGAGTAACTCCGGCCCGGTCGGTCGTTAGCAGTTTACAGTGTTAAACCGTAGTGCTCATTAACTTCCCGATTCCCGTAGTGTAAGACGTCAGGGTGACGTAGTGACTTAGTTACAGTGTATAAGGATAGCCCGTGTCAACGAAGGTACGTCAGGGTGACGACACTTCAGTGGCGACGAGGACAATTGGAGCAGTTTTTAACGTTCGGGAGTGAAGCGTCGGTCTACGTCCGATACTGTACGCGTGGTGTAAATGGCTTGTTTTAGCGCCATAAAAAGATTTTCGTTAGTTTGTGTGGGGAAGGAATGAACATAGAGAAGCTATTTAGTGAAGGATTTAAGTTCGGACATAAAATGGCGGGAATTATAGGAAGCGTCGGGGAGTTCGACCAGCACGAGGAAACGTGGGATTCGTATATTGAACGTTTCGAACTATTTTTAAGTTGTAATGAGGTCAGTGAAACGAAAAAGGTTAGTACGTTACTCACAGTAGTTGGTGTAAAGACGTTTAAACTTTTGCGAGATTTGTGTACACCGGACAAACCGTCTACTAAATCGTACGCTGAATTAGTGAAATTAATTAAAGACCATTTGTACCCGACCCCATCTTTCATTGCGGAACGATATAGATTCAGCTTGAGAAATCAGTTAGAAAACGAGAGTGTTTCCCAGTATATCGCGCAATTAAAGCATTTGTCGACACATTGCGAATTTGGCGCGAATTTAAATGACTATCTACGAGATCGCCTGGTTAGCGGCATTAGAAGTGATTCAATGAAGCAGAGACTTTTATCGGAATCAAATTTAACATTCGAGAAGGCAGTGCAGATGACGTCACAGTTTGAGATGGCGGAGAAGAGCGCGGCGTCACTTTCGGCGGGAAGCAGCGATGGTCACGGCGGGAGGATCCAACGCATGGCGGCGGCATCAGCTTCAGCTTCACCACGCCCATCAGGTCAGCAACCCCGCCCACGAGGTTCAGCGCATCACAACACCGGAAGAGGTAGACAACAGCAACAGCCAACATCGTCTGCAGCGGCGTCGGCGTCAACGTCAAATGATAGAGTGCAGTGGCAGTGTTTTTGTTGTGGTGACTTCGGTCACATCGGCAGGAATTGCCGTTTTAAAGGTTCGACATGTCACAAGTGCGGTAAGAAAAATCATTTAGCAAAAGTGTGTCGATCTCAGCAAAACAGTAAGTCACAGTTTCAGTTCCGTAGTAATAAGAGTGATTTTAGATATAATAGAAATAAGCAGCATAACTATGTAGATGAGGTATCTGATGATGTAAGCGTAAATGATGATATTGAGGAGAGTATAGGTAATCTGTTTGAAATTAGTGAAGGGTCCAGTAAAATAACTAAGGTTGATCCTTTCAAAACAGAGGTTATTCTTGAGAACAAATCAGTAACTTTTGAAGTTGACACGGGTGCGTCAGTAACTGTAGTAAGCGAGGCTTATTATAAAGATAATTTGAGTACTTTGAAATTGTTTCCTACTGACGTAAAGTTAAGCTCCTACACTAATGTACCAATTTACCCTGTGGGTAAGCTAGAGGTAAATGTTCAGTTCAGAGATAAAAACCGAACTTTAAGCTTGTACATAATTAAGGACGGAGCTCATCCCCTTATGGGACGAGACTGGATAAAGGAGTTAGGAGTAGAAATTTCTTTCAAAAATATTGAGGAATTATTTGTTGCTAAAACTGAATCAAAGAGTAAACATGAAAGTTTAGTTAAGGAACTAGTAAACGAGTTTCCTGAAGTTTTTTCAGATCAATTAGGGCAATGTAACTGTAAGCCCGTAAAACTGGTTGTAAAAGAAAATGCCATTGCTAAATATCATCGACCCAGATCACTACCCTACACCCTTAAGGCTAAGGTAGAAAAAGAACTAGAACGTTTGGTGGAGTCCGATATTTTAGTCCCAGTTTGCAGTTCAGAGTATGGATCGCCTATTGTGCCAGTTCCTAAAAAGGATGGTAGCATTAGGATTTGTGGGGACTTAGGCATGTTAACGCACAATTAGAAATTGATAGGTACCCCATTCCTAGGGTCGAAGATTTGTTTACAGAACTTCAAAAAGGGGAATTTTTCAGTAAGATCGATCTAAGTCAAGCCTATATGCAGTTAAGATTAGATGAGTCATCACAAAAGCTGTGTACAATCAGTACACATAAGGGGTTGTTTGCGTACAAAAGATTGCCTTATGGCATAGCATCAGCAGTAGGTATCTTTCAAAGAGTCATCGAACAAGCTTTGCAAGGGTTGCAAGGTGTGAAATGTTTTTTGGACGATATAATTGTATCAGGACCAAATGACGAAGTACATTTAAATAGACTAAGGGAAGTTTGTTCACGCCTCAAGGCTGTAGGTTTCACAGTGAAACAAGATAAGTGTAAATTTTTTGCATCAAAATTGGAGTTTTTGGGGTTTACTATAGACAAACATGGGCTTCACACCTCGCAAGCCAAGATAAAAGCGATTGTCGATGCCCCTGTACCGAGAAATGTGACAGAAGTAAAATCATTTGTGGGTCTAGTCAACTATTACTCTAAGTTTGTCCCCAATATTGCGGGTGTTTTGAGACCTTTGTATGACCTTTTGAAGAAAGATGTAGAATTTTGTTTTGATGACGAGTGTATGAAATCGTTTAAGAAAGTTAAAGAGCTATTGTGTACGGCTCCTGTGCTAGCACACTATGACCCCCAAGCACCAGTAATACTTACAGTAGATGCAAGTAACTATGGTCTAGGTTGTATTCTCAGTATAATAGACAAAGATGGTACTGAAAAACCAGTAAGTTTTGCATCACGTACATTGAACCAAGCAGAGCAAAACTATTCACAAATTGATAAGGAGGCATTAGCTGTAGTTTATGGTGTTAAGAAATTCCACCAGTATTTGTACGGGAAGCATTTTACCCTTAAGAGTGACCACAAAACCCTTATTAGTATTTTTGGACCTAAGAAAGGCTTGCCTGTGTTCGCAGCCAGTAGATTACAGAGATACGCCCTGTTCCTGTCAGGGTATGATTTTGACATAAAATATGTTAGGTCAGACAACAATAGCGCCGATGCGTTGTCTAGGTTACCGCTTAAAGTGTCCCCAGCAGATGAGGAACCCGAATTGTTGTGGTTAGGTACTTATTTACACTTTGTTAACACGTTCGCTGCTACGGACGTTCCGGAACGTCAGCCGGGCCACGGCGCCAGGAGCTAAGAACGTTCCAGAACGTCACCGTTCATTGTTGTTTAACGTTGCTATGGATAAGCCAGCACGTCACAAGCGTTCTATATTTCTTTGCAGCTCGTGGGGACGTACTTTTCTGACAATAAAAAATATAGTTTCCCAAATCACCACCAGGGTTGTTTGGAACAGGGCTTTGTTTTACCTCTTTCCTGCTAGATAGCGACACTACTTTACCGACTGTAACCTGGGTAGTGCTGCTATCTATCAGAATCACTTATTACTAAATCCAATGCCAGTATTATTGCAGAACATTGCCATCCAGTATAACTACTGTTGTTTTTACTGTAATTCAGTGTATCGGTGGCAATGTAACGCAGCGGCCGAGCGTTAGTTCAGCAACTGGCGCCGTCCCGGCATCTAGCGCTCAGCAGCGAACGTGTTAAAGAGAGCTCAGTACCAGTGACATGTGATCAAATTAGAGTAGAAACACAAAAAGACCCGTTATTACGGAGAGTGTTAGGCTATGTCATGTTTGGGTGGCCAAATTTTGTCCCTAAAGAGGAATTTGAATTGTTCCCATTTTATCAGAGGAGGGAGGAACTAGCTGTCGAGCAAGGTGTTTTGATGTGGGGGTACAAGGTAATTGTTCCCAGTAGTTTGAGAAGTTATGTTTTGAATGAACTTCATGCGTCTCATCTGGGCATAACTAAAATGAAGTCTGTTGCGCGTTCTTATTTTTGGTATCCAAGTCTAGACAAAGACATAGAGAACCTTGCTAACAGCTGTTCGTCCTGTCTTCTTGAAAGACCAAATCCTAGTAAAGCCGAATTGCATCATTGGCATTACCCGAGTAGACCATGGGCTAGGTTACATGTAGATCACTTAGGCCCATTCAAAGGAAAGTTGTATCTGATAGTAGTTGACGCACATTCAAAGTGGCTGGAAGTTTTCGAAACTAGTTCGACTTCAGCCAATCACACTATAAATCACCTTCGTGATTTGTTTGCACGGTTTGGTTTGCCAGAATCAATCCATAGTGACAACGGTCCTCCATTCAGTTCAATGGAGTTTGCCTCATTCTTGAAACATAACGGTATCAAGCACACAACGTCGGCTCCGTACCATGCTCAAAGTAACGGACAGGCCGAGAACTCGGTTAAGTATGCTAAGGCAAAGTTAAAATGTGCATTTAGGGAAAATGTAAATACTTCTGTAGCCTTAAGTAGAATTCTTTTTGACTATCGCAATTCTGTGCACATGACCACTAATGAGACACCTGCTATGTTAATGTTTAACAGACCTTTGAGAACCCGATTAGACCTACTCAGACCTAATTTGTCTGAGACTGTACATAGACAACAACAAGCTCAAAAGATGTATGCTAGGGGTAGTAAGACTCGATATCTGTTTGAAAACCAAAATGTATTGATTAGAGATTATAGATCTAAGGATAAGTGGATTGAAGGATGTGTGGTTAGACAGATAAGTCCAACTATGTATATAGTTAAGTTAAGTTCGGGTGTTACGTGGAAAAGACACATTGATCAGCTGATAGCTATCGACAGTGGCCCAGTGTTGACATCAGACGCAGACAACAGGCCCACAGCAACTACAGTCATCGCGCGCCCAGCTGTTCAGAGTACACCAGCTGAGCGTGACGTCAGTCCTATGACGCGCGAGCTTCCGGGACATAGTACGCGCTCGTCCCTCTCTCCCACCACTCCGCGGCGCTCTATGGTTCCACAAACAGCTGATCGCAACTCACCACCAGCTGTACACCGTACACCTGTACAACACCGTACGTCCACTACACCACAGAGACGTTATCCCATGAGAGCTAGGAAACCAGTCGAGAGAATAGATTTATAATTAGTTTGTTTTGTTGTCATATAACGGTTGTTGTGTTTGTGTGTTGTTAGGTTGTTTTATTTATGTATTTGTTTGTCAGCATTTATATTCTATCTGTTTACTGATACTGAAATTGAAAAATAATTATTGGTCACATTTTATGGTCAGATTTAAAGGGGAGGAATGTAATATATTTATATAAGTAATATAACAGATTTTACTATTTAATAATTTACAAGGCTATGTTGGCAATATTTAAATATGTACGTTGAACTGTAACCGTTTGTATTTCCCACTACCAGTTAATAATATTTGAATAAACGAATGCTATTGGACGATCGGGTCACGCCACTTCCCCAACCCATGAGTCCATGTTAACCGACACCTCTACACCTCAGTTATAGCCAGCTTCCATCCTGAGTAACTCCGGCCCGGTCGGTCGTTAGCAGTTTACAGTGTTAAACCGTAGTGCTCATTAACTTCCCGATTCCCGTAGTGTAAGACGTCAGGGTGACGTAGTGACTTAGTTACAGTGTATAAGGATAGCACCGTGTCAACGAAGGTACGTCAGGGTGACGACATTTCAGTTTGGTACTGCCATGTTGGAAATAACCTGCTCTTTCGCGTGGGATATTTCGTTTTGCTGCAGTCCCAACGACATCCATGCAGCGACTGCCAAAAAAAAGATGTGTAATTCACTCCTGTTAACTAACCTGATTGACCAGGTTGTGTCATTCTGTTATGTTTATATGCTTTGTTAGTAAACAACATCGAATCGTTCTGGTAATTTCGCTTAGAGACGATGAAATAGGGAATATTTAGAAAACGACAATTTTAATGAAGTTTCGGGACATGAATGTTGCCCATCAGAAACATATTTTGTGGGATTGAGATATTCTGACAGAAGATATTTATCATTGTTCAGTTAATCTCATTGGAGGTGTAGTATTAGGGACAGGTTATATGCCAATTACTGTCAAGTTTAATATGATATTATACATTGTAAAAGAGTTGATCTTTTTTAAATATCAACAGATTATCCTTGTATATACTTCTCAATGACAATGATCGTGACATTATTTACATTTTTCGGCAGGAGGGCGCAACTGTTTTGTGTGCCTAGTAGTAAAGCCCTGTTTAGGCTTACACGAGGCCAGTTGGCAGGCAGGCTACAATAATTAGTGAATTTCAAGTTACCTGAGGCAGGTAACCTACCTGCCTACTGGCCTTATTCAAACGTTGCTTTAGTGACTATAACTTTTAAGCCATCATAATGGTACTCACATACAAGCTCTAACAGCGGTTTTAGATAGATTTCTTTCTATTTACATTAAAATGTTAGTTTATGATTAGGTGTCTGTCGGCCAGCCTTTCTTACTTTGAGTCTGGTAACAAATTTGGCCTTCAGGATGCTTTGGCAATTGTACACTATTGAGGTAATATGGTATTGTACATGATCTCGCCCTCATCATGGTGAAATTGTGAACATCTTCCATGTTCATGGATGGATCTTCCAGTCTAGACAAAATCGTGAACGTCTGCTCAGGATTGCGGCAAAACTGTCAATCATCAATTTTCAATCAAAATCTTCTCTAATCGGCTTTCTGTGATCGTCAAAATAAAAGCTCAGCTTGGCTTGATCAAACCCAAGCTTGGCCTGAAACGACCCCTCAGTCCAACTGTTGATCCGAACCAACCTGAAAATATTGGAGACATGCAGACTCCTATTTATGATATAGACTTATGAGATAAATGTACCTGGAAGGTGATGAAACACTTGCGTATATCATTGGGGTCGATGCCAGGCAGTATAGCCATTAGCAGAGGGATAACGTGGGTGGGGCCCTCCTTGTAGTCATTAGGCTCTATCATGGGCCGAGCTACTGACACCAGACTCAGCATGGCTGCAGTGTACTTGTGAGGCTCAGTGAGAGAGTCCAGGGTATTGTACATGCTGTAGACAAAAGGAACAGTGTCAAATACTCAACACCAAAAGAGTGAGATAGAGAAACATTTTGTAAAGGTCATCTGCTATCCACCATTGCATTACTCATTGTGTTAGGGGTTATATATAAATAATACTGTTTTAGGATTAAGATATTATTACAATTTTATGATTTTTAGTGTGTAACAAGTTAAAGTTAGAGTAGCCTACACAAAACAAACAAAATACAGTAACTTCAAATATCCAAATCACCGATTTTCCAAATTGCTTCCAGAACAAATTTTAAGAACTGAAAACCCCAATTAATAAGAGTTGTTGTTAAAGAATGCAGAAGACGAGATCACGGTAAAATAAAAAATCTCTCCCATGAACAGTAGACATAATTATCGTCTCCCACGGTCACAAACACATTGTCATTGTTTTTTGCGATCACGGAAAATCGTGAACATCTTCAACGATCTTGTAGACATCATCATCGTCTCCTGCGGTTACAAAACCATCATCATCGTTTTCTGTAGCTATGGCAAAGTGTTAAAGGTATCACAGTGGCATGTAGACATGATCATCGTCTCCCACTGTCATAGAACATTGACATTGTTTTCTGCGATCACGGCGAAATCTTTAACATCTTCTGCGGTCTTCTTACACAGCCGCAGTGTATGATCAAAATTTTGCGGTGATTGCCAGGAAGACGATGATAATGATCCCATGAATGTAGGATGTGTTTCTGGCTTTCGCCATCACAGGAGACAAGTTTCTTATACTGCTGAGTGATATTAAGAATTTTCCCCGACTACGGAAGACAGTAACAGTAGAATATATACATCAACATGAAAAAATGAACCAATTGAAACTGTTACTATCCACTCTAAAGAAAATAAACACACTATATTAGTTAATAATAATATAAAAATAAAAATCATAGGAAATTACTGGGTTTTTCATGGACAACCATGGTCTGTCTCGTTGGCCCTCATATATTTCCTATAAAATAAAGCATAACATACTGTTGTAAAATATTTGTAGTAATTTAAATAACAAAATTTTAAACTGAACTACAAAATATATACTTTTATTAACAAACTAGCAGTTACCCAGCACGCGTTGTTGCGCTAACAACTATTATTTTAAATAATTTTAAACTTTAACCTTAAAACCCTCTGGGGCGGAGCCTTTTTGACGGATCTGCTCCAAACTTCACACAAATCATCCTTGAATAATGCTTAATAATGCCTGAAAGTTTCATTACAATGTGTCTAGCGGTTTCAGAGTCCATAAGGTACATACATACATACATACATAGTTCCTCTTTTATAGATATAGCTAATTTCAATACCACTGTAATTGCATATACAGTTTAAACAATATAATTTACTTTCTATTATTTGTAGCTGGGAGTAATGAACCCAGGTATATAAACCTCTCAATTGCTATCTACACAGTAGGAACCAACAATGTAAGTTATTGGCATGAGATCAAGTGTGATAGTAAAGATCAATAGAGCAGGCTATATGTAGAATGGCTTGGCACACAACATAGAACTCTTTTATAGATTTTGTTAAAAACTTGGGTGTTATAGGAATTAAAGTGAACTGTCTTCCTACTTTTCCCTATTGACTTTAGCAGGCTGATCTACTAGTTACTTAGACTAACTCTATGTAATTTAGACTAATAAACTTTACAGAACTATATTCCTTGCCAACTCTATTGAAACTACGTTATTTCACGATTCTGAATCAACCACTTGACAGATTTTCATTGTTTTGGAGTTGAAGGAAAGATAATTTTTAGATCTAGGGAATGTCGAAGCCATAGCCTAATTTTAGTTTACGTTTTCAGTTTTTTGGAAATAAAGGTTTAATTTGTTTAAAGTCTAGCAGCCGATGCTAACATTCTAGACTAGCTTTTGGTATATTATTATTTGCTTAATGCAACAGCTGTAAACATTCAGCGTTTGTGACACAAAATTCAGCATTTGGATAAAAATCAAATTACATGCATAGGTTTGACTTATTTATACCATGTGTAGTGCTGTAATCATTGATGCGTTCATTTATTTGGTAACAGATTATTTAAATATAGCCTACATAGTCAAATACTAGATTTTCTAATTTATTTCTTGGAGAAATCTTTAAAATCTTGGGTTTGTCTCAGTACAATATACAGTAATTTGCTTAAACTAACAGCTGGATGGATTTTAAAATCTTCTATAGAACTATGAGGTTATTTTATTTAGTCTATGATTTTGTCATTGATTATAGGAAATAAGTAAGATTAGTAGCTAGATAAGTAGACTACAGAGATAAGTAAGACCATTATTGCTGTATACAAATGGAAGCTCTGTCCACAAGCCTTTAACGAAAAATCTGTCTAAGGTGGTCACATGATTGTTTACAGGATGATTTTCCCTATTAAAACTGTCACAATTTTTGTCTATTCTTGTAAACTAGCTGTTTTGAATTCAGGAATCAAGGTATAACTATAAGTGACAATCTCTATCCTTTACACAGTAGAGGTGCTGAAGCCACCTTCTGTGTTAAGCAAAGGTGCAACAGGCAGCTCCACTGCCCGCGGAATTTTAATTCACCGCGATTCATTAACCAAAATTTCAACTTAACTTTTACATTTACATTTTTTTTTGTTTATCCTTTAGTTTAGCCTTTAGGCAGGTGTAAAGTGAGAAGTTAAATTCTCAACCGAACCTGGCCGCCGTCGCTGCATCGCAGGCAGTAGAGTGGGAGCCGATCGGATTACTTTTTATACTTTACTTTACTTTAATACTTTATATTTAAATTAATTACTTCAATTACATTCTACATCCACATTTCTTTCTCCAGCTTTTAACAATAGTTATTGATATTTCGGAATAGTGAACCATCATTTAAGTTAAAATTAATACATGTTTCTTAGGTAAACAAATACATTCACAGTTTTGCAAGCGAATTATTCTTAAATCTGAATTTTCTAAACATAACACTTCAGTAATAATAAAAAACTAACTGTGTTTTATTTTCTCTGTTATCTAAACTCTCAGCGACAAATAAATTTAAAAAATGTATCTTCAAAAATATCACTTAAAAGGCCTTAAAACACGAATTAAGTTTTATTTTCCTCTCTAAATTGTAAACTGTTAAGTTAAGACATCATTCATAAATATATAATTATCCTTCCAAACAAAAATTATTGAAAACATAATTCATGTAAATCATTAAACAAATAAAAAATACTTGGGAAACAATGTATAATAAATCTACTGGCCTTAAAACGTAATTGTTTTATTTACGAAGATTCTAAATTCTTATATGTGAATTTTTCACAAAACAATTTTACTATATAGGTGAAGCCCCACAATGTAATATTTTGTGCTTATAGTTTTTGTTAACAAAACAAAATGATTTTGTTCAGGGTCTTGTTTTGAGAAGTGTTCATTATCTTTAAAAATGTCCGTACCAATACAACGTTTCATTACTTTACTTAAGATAACAAAACGTGCAATACAAACAAACACAACTAGTTGAGATGGCTGTATAAGCCCCCCAAGACGTCTGCCTCTAGGGAGACTCATTGCCACCAGAGGTTCCGGCGTTTCAAGGTCGGCTTCAGTCTGCGCTCCACATTGCCACTCTATGGTATGCCTTGCTCGCTGTTTGAATTACAGAACCCCAGTAACCGAAATAAAGGGGGGAGAGCCGTTTCGGATAACCAATCTTTCGGTTAACCTGTCATATGCTAAAAATAGCCTATGTATTACCTCGGTGAGTTGGGAAAATGAATTTAAAACAATGTCTATATAATACAGTATTTTATTTCAGCTACATAAATGTTAAAATGGGCTAGAAAATACTTCAAACTATAAAACTGAAGTTACTAAAGCATTTTACATTACGTATTACTTATACTTTAGCCCTGTATTATTTTATGGAACCTTTTCGGTTAACCGGTGTTCTACTGTATATCCAATTATAATCGACTACTTGATTCCCTTACCCAGGACGGGCAAACAGCTAGTTTATCTTATCTTTGGATAAGAATTATTTTATACAATTGCTAAAATAATCATCCTTTATTTTAAAAACAATAGGAAAAATATTATTTTCTTCTAAATAATACCTAAAATAACTTCCAGACTCCATAGTTTTCTTCGTGGAAAGGCTCTAGGTCAGGATTTTGAATTGTGGAATTAAGAGGATAGCAGGTAGCTTACCTTTAGAAGAAGTACTGGTAGCCCATGGAACACATAGAAGACAAAGAGAAACACAATATTGCGTCCTCTGGGGGACTTTGTCAGGTGTAGAGAAAGGGAAAGAGAGTTGTTATGTGTTCAATGACCTGTACTTCTTCTAAAGGTAAGCTAGCTCCTATCCTCTTTATTCCTCATATGAAAATCCAGACTCCATAGATCATTACCATAGATTAAACACACTCCCTTAATAGATTTCGCATCCTTATGGAACAGCTGAAGCCAAATTTTATTATTAGTTCTGTCCGGTGCACTGTTGTAGAGGTTGTGTTTTGTTTACTTCATTGTTATTTCAGTCATTTTAAACCTTGTTTAACCAAATAAAATGATCTAATTATAAACAATAACACGTACCCTAGTTATATAACCAAACAGTAAAGCACAAATTATGAATTTAACCCTAAAATAATAGAAACGAAATTTCGACGACACTACAACTAGTGACACTGACAATGAACGATGAACTAGACACGAAAAATGAACTTCAAAATTTACAATGGTATGAGAAGTCTACTGGTGTTGGTTAGCCTATGTCATTACTAGATAGCACCAGTTAACTTTTTCCAACACACCTCTCAATGATGGGAGGTATGACAATGTTTGGCCGCAAGGTTGCCAAGTACTGAAGAGGAAGGCTGATCTCTGATGCTACTCGGGAATACATTGCCAGTTTTACACTTGGAGCCATGCAGTCCACAAACAACGTGATGTCTTCCTCTGTCAGTCGGGCCCGCTCTGGTATACTGGGAAGCCATGAGGGCTTGTGGTGTCGTTCTCTAAAAACAAAATTACATTTATTTCTTTATTCCACACTCATATGCCACTTTAAGTAGTTGAGATGAAAAATACCGTGAATTTGCAATAATGGTCAAGAACGGAATGTTCTTTTACCAAGGAATTTAGCGTTTTGGTAATAGGTATTTTAATGTTTCGCTGGTAACAAGATTAGCGTTATCTCACTCACTCAATCTAACAGTTCAGACAACCTAATAAAACAATATAATATATTCAGTAATCTATTACCGGTACTAAGATACTCCTATTCTTTTGTGATGCTTGCCATTAATAGGAAAAATCAATCAGCGTTATTGCACTCGCTTGTTCTAACAGTCCAGACAATGCTAAAAGAATAATATAGTTCTCAGTAATCTGTTACCATTTACCAAGATACTAATAATTTGTGATGCTCGCTGGTAATAGGAAAACAAGATCAGCGGGATGGTTATTAAATAACGCCAACATCTATAGCGTTAGCCATGAGTCATTCTAGACTAACTATAACTTTATTTTATATGTAGCAAAGTGTCAACGGACAATATTATTGATTTATTATTTTCTCTTCCTTTATTAAAAGACTATAATGTACTTATAAATTAATTATCTTTTACATAAAAAAAAAAAATAGTTAAGCTTAGGAAAATACAATGTTGCTAATTCAACACTTACAAATTTAATCTATGTATGAAGTGATGGGTGATTTTCCTAAGAAACTCTCTCAAGCGGGCGACCCACGTCCCAACATTGGCCGGGTGAAAGTAAGACTCCATCACTTTCATCATTCTGGTCAGATATGTCTGTGAACTACTCCCTCCACCCTGCAATCATTTACCACTAAAAAATGTGTTACATAGTATATATGGTCTAAAAGTGCACTTTTTGGTTAGTATTAAAAATGTTTCCTGGAACCAAAAAAAATGGGATTGAGAACAGCTAAAAACGTTTAAATGTAAAGTTTGATCAAGTGACACCTAATTTTTAAGGCCTTTGTAGAAGAAGAATATCAGCAAAACCAGAGGTCTTTATCTCAATCCAATACATCATAGCATTCGTTTGAAAATGGATCAAAAATACATATTTATGTGACACTGGTGAAAATTTTATGTGATCCCCATTTTGTACTTTGTTGAGATTAGTGATGTGTCGGTCCCATTTTTTAAAGGTTCGGTTCCGGTTCGGTTCTTGGCCGAAAAAGGTTCTCGCTTCCCGGTTCAAGTAAAAAAAATGAGAAAAATTTGAACCAGTTTACACACGCTAAAATTTGTTTAAGCACTTGAGTTTATTTAAAAACTACAAATGCGTCTGTCAGTAGCAGTACTTCCACCTCTTGATACTATTTTAGAAAAGAGGTGTGCGGTACCAAAGGTACCAAACTTTACCTTTTCGAGATGGCGAGCACTCTGGATATGTGGAACTACAATTTATCAGTGAATTATACCCTAAATATTTTTTCGAGTACACAGGGAAGTTGCCTGAGAAACTGTGACTTACAATTTCGGTTCTGGCAAAAAAGTGTGTGACTTGATGTTTAAAGGCAAAGTTGACTCGGGTCATTACAGCATTATACAACTCATCATAATCCCCAGGGTGTAAAAAGTACAAAAAGAAAAAGAAAAGGTAAAATGTCATTCACCATGCGTAAAGAGACAACCAGAAGAAAAAAAGTTTGGAGAATCATGGAACTAAAAAGTAAATACGAAATAGCAATGTTGGTGTTAAATGTGCTCTGGAAGTTCCTAAAAAAACGCCGACTCTTTTGAATTGGGGTCGTTAAAATGGATTTATCACGACTGCAAATCTATGAATTTAGAGTCAGAACAGACTAATAGGGACACTTTTTTTTCTTTTTTTTTTTTTTTGCTCGTATCTACGCCAGTGGCATTTTTGTAAGAAGTCAAACACTTTTAGGGAAAGCGGTCCAAACCCATTAAAGTTTTGTGGATGTGCCGGGGATTGAACCCGTCCCTCCCGCACAAGGAGGTTGTCACAAGGGAGGTAAAATTAGCTTCTTATCAACATTCTGAGTTCATAGAAAATCTTATCAACGGGGCTACATAGACTATAAATAAAGAATTAAGTATTAAAAGTAAACAAAAAAACGTTCAAAAACTATTTGAATAATATAAGATCATACAACTCTGCATTTACAATGGCGAATTTATAAGTCTCACAGGTCTCACTTAGATGAATCATCATTCTGGTAGTCTATATAATTTTTAGATCCGGGACTCCTTTTACCATTGGATTGGACCGTTAATACCATCTAACATTGAACCAAAGTATGTCCAACTTTATATTATAGCTTTGACTATCAATACAACTAGACATTCCATCCCCATGTTAAATTTGCAGCCAGTTTTTTTTTTTTTTTATCAAAATCGTCGTAGTTGATGTGAGCCACCTACAGATTGCGCTGATCATAATTACTAAATTCTGCCGAATACACAATCTTTTTTACCAAGTCATATAGGCAATGGCTTATAGCAACTGTTATGATCCATCAACCTAGTGAGCAACTAACAAAACTACAAGATCGCGCCACTCATCTCCATTCATACTTGGCTTAAAATACTTACTTTGTATGGTCGCCATTTTAATGAAAAGTATTAAAGTATTATAGCAACAACAAATAAGGTATGAATAGAATTGTAGACAGTAGCGCATTCTTTGACTGGCTCACACAACTACATTCTTTTTTAATAAAAAATGGCTACAGCTGGTCCATATAGATGTGAAGTCTACTTCAGTATCCAATAGTCAATGATTATAGCCTATACGACGTAAACCAGGGTGTCTACTACATTCTGGATAAAAAATTCATGGACAATTCCCGTACATTTAAGGAAACTTTGCCGTAACCTTTATCAGTGTCATCAGGCCTACCGAATAATTTTCCTGATTTGTCAAACTGTATTAATCTTGTTATTAACTGTAGTTGTACCAGAGAGAAAAGTAAATAATAATAGATAAGAGTTAAAAATTTCAAAATAGAAATTCATTGAAAGTAAACAAGCATAGGCCTACCTATACTTCAGGTAAAGCTTTTATAGTGTAACAGAGAAACGCAATCATTGTCTCCTGCGATAGCGACAAATATCTCCATCGGTCACGTAAACTTCATAACACAGCTTATCCGATCCAGGCGGATTAATTTGGCATGATTCGCCCTGGCACAATATTGGCTCGCAAACCAAGCTACAATAATACTACAATAATACACAATATATGGCTCTCGACTACTTTTGAAAAAAAAATCTTTAATGCACATTGTTACTCAGTTCTTAGTACAAAATCAAGGTATGGTAAGCAGCTACCAATAAGCAATAAGCACAGAGTAAGATTATTGTATTTTCATTTGCTAAGTTAATATCGACACATAGCAATCATTAGTTGTTTATCTAGGCTCAATTACATTTTCTTAATATATTTTACAGCTCTTTCAAGAATCAAAATACCCAGGTCTAGACCTAATTATTTAGGAGGGCCTATATAAACTGGGTAACAAACAATGAGGTTATAATAGCAGCAAAGTCACTATCATCATTCTAGTTCATAAGATTTAGATTGCTTAAAGCATACAACTCAATAAATAAATATATGGGAAACAAAAAACATTGAAACCTGAATAGCCAACAATATAAGACAAAGATACAGAAAATGCAATGACATAATTTGAAACCAAGCAGGCCTACATAGTGATAAAACATTAATGCAAACAACAATGCTTGTGGTTTTGTCAATTGAAAGATAAAATATCCATAAAAAAGGGGTTAACTTACAAAATAAGTCTGTAGATTATTTACATGTTTAATATGAAACCATAAACAGTTTTATGGCACTAGGCAATGGCCGCGGCAAATTGAATCTTCAAGCCGAAAGTACAAGTAAGTAGTGAAATTTAACAGCCATTATAAAGCTATTAGTTTCACAATAAAATAGTTTTGGGATCTCATAATAATTCCTCATAATACAATCTCATAATAAGCCCTAGTAATAAAAAAAGAAGTTGTAAAGGAATAAAAGTGATACAACTTTTATGAGCTAGCTAACTGAGTCAACAGTTCTTGGAAGTACTTGACTTGACACTTGATTGTCGTGATAAAATATTAATGGGTTTAAAATTGCTAATGGGATTTTTATTGCATAATTACTCTAGTAATAAATTATGAAAATGTAAACAAACATCTGATAAACCTTTTATGTGCTCCTAACCAACTAGCGATCAATAAAATTATGGCCCATTAAAAATTTAAGGACATAGTCTGGCATTTAAGGACAATTCCCGTACATTTCATGGCCAGTAAAAAATTAAGTACAATTCCCGGTTTTCCCGGATTTCCCGATTGGTAGACACCCTGGTAAACACAGCTGTTACTCACAGAATGGGCCAAAGATTTGTGAAATGCGACCAACTGCTGATGTGTGATTTAAGTGACTATCTTTATTCCACACAACAAATGTAATGAGCAAGAATTATCTCAATAGCATAAGTAGCTTTTTGGGTTATCAGCATTGCACAGTTCATACACTATTTATTATTCAAATGTAACTTGAGTTGATTTAAAAAATTCATTTGGTTAAACTAATATATCGGTTTGATTAACATATATATAGTTTATACAGGCCAACTATCCATTCTACTTCATGTAAAAAATAAATTAAGCAGCCCCTAAATAAATTCCAAAGATAAACATATTATGTCTTTTATTGCTGACAGTATTCCCATGGCGGAGCACGGGCGGTTAACTAGTTTTAGGTAAACTACTAAAAGACAAAAGGTTTCTGGTAAACATAATTTAATTTTAAGCCTAGTATTAGGCTTGTACTTAATTAATTTAGTGCAGGAGTTTTCAAAATGTTCATGAACCATAATTATTGTTTTATAACAGCAAAATTTGGAATATAAACTAGATTTTTTTTTACATTTTGTTTGCTCATATACCTCCATGGTCAAAAATGTAAATAATGTTAGGCATATCATTTACATGTTTTTGATTGTAAATAGATATGTACGAAATATATTTACCAAAGTAGCAACAATCCATACAGTTACAGCAGATGTGCTAAGTTTGTGAGCCTTGTTGACCTTCATCTTCTTGAAGTTGACAGGCAAGTTGAAGTTGCGGAGGATACGAGTATACATGAGTGCCATATGAGGCTCCCAATCTATATGGCCTACATTGTGTGAAGCCACTCTAGATATGATACTCATCATATGCTGAAATAACAAAGTATAATTGATTACGTTTACTCATAAAAACTAATTTGCAAATAAATGTGCCTATGCAAAAATTAGCTAAAAAGAGTTTACTAACAGGTCATCTAGTGTAACGTCCTGATCACATCACAAATAAATCTGCCTATCTAAACATTGGCTAAGAGAGTTTACTAAGAGGTCATCTAGTGTAACGTCATAATCTCATCACAAATAAATGTGCCTATGTAAAAATGAGCAAAAAGAGTTTACTAACAGCTGTCATCTAGTATCCTGGTCGCATATGAATGTGCCTATCTAAAAACGGGCTAAGAGAGCTTACTAAAAGGTCATCAGTGTAACAACCTGATCACGTCGCAAATAAATGTGCCTATGTAAAAATTAGCAAAAAGAGTTTACTAACAGCTGTCATCTAGTATCCTGATTACGTCGCATATGAATGTGCCTATCTAAAACGGGCTAAGAGAGCTTACTAAAAGGTCATCAGTGTAACAACCTGATCACGTCGCAAATAAATGTGCCTATGTAAAAATGAGCAAAAAGAGTTTACTAACAGCTGTCATCTAGTATCCTGGTCGCATATGAATGTGCCTATCTAAAAACGGGCTAAGAGAGCTTACTAAAAGGTCATCAGTGTAACAACCTGATCACGTCGCAAATAAATGTGCCTATGTAAAAATGAGCAAAAAGAGTTTACTAACAGCTGTCATCTAGTATCCTGGTCGCATATGAATGTGCCTATCTAAAAACGGGCTAAGAGAGCTTACTAAAAGGTCATCAGTGTAACAACCTGATCACGTCGCAAATAAATGTGCCTATGTAAAAATGAGCAAAAAGAGTTTACTAACAGCTGTCATCTAGTATCCTGATTACGTCGCATATGAATGTGCCCATCTAAAAACGGGCTAAGAGAATTTACTAAAAGGTCATCAGTGTAACAACCTGATCAGATCACGTCGCAAATAAATGTGCCTATGTAAAAATGAGCTAAGAGAGCTTACTAAAAGGTCATCTAGTGTAACGTCCTGATCACGTCGCAAATAAATGTGCCTATGTAAAATTTAGCTAAAAGAGTTTACTAACAGGTCATCTAGTGTAACGTCCTGATCACATCACAAATAAATCTTCCTATCTAAACATGGGCTCAGAGAGATTACTAAAAGGTCATCTAGTGTAACGTCCTGATCATGTCGCAAATAAATGTGCCTATGTAAAATTTAGCTAAAAGAGTTTACTAACAGGTCATCTAGTGTAACGTCCTGATCACATCACAAATAAATCTTCCTATCTAAACATGGGCTCAGAGAGATTACTAACAGGTCATCTAGTGTAACGTCCTGATCACATCACAAATAAATCTTCCTATCTAAACATCGGCTTAGAGAGTTTACTAACAGGTCATCTAGTGTAACGTCCTGATCACATCACAAATAAATCTTCCTATCTAAACATGGGCTCAGAGAGATTACTAACAGGTCATCTAGTGTAACGTCCTGATCACATTACATATAAATCTGCCTATATAAACATCGGCTTAGAGAGTTTACTAACAGGTTCCCAAACAGGAGCGTTGTGACAAGTTTTCCAAAGATCCATGAATTCATCAAGCCACAACTTGTAACCCAAGCTGGTCTCTTGTGGCAGAAACACTGTGGGAAGGAATGTGTCCAACAGTTCCATAGCATTCTGAATGGCGACGGAATCAAACGGACAAAGTTGAGGACGCCACTGCTCCAACATCTCTTGGGTGGCAGACGACTCAAAGTAACTGTGGACACACAGAGAGGTTGCACAATAAGCCCTTGTACACTACTGACTGTACACTACCTGGAGGTGGACAAAATGTTTATCAGCCTCTTTACACTACTTTATTGTTAAAACCTGCTTACACAATATGTTTCTAGTAATACTTTTAGTACAAGCAAGCATATATTATTAAAATTACAGACTACTTATTATTGACAATTTAGACATTTTATTAGCACCCATAGAAACCAAAACTCACTATAAAGAGTAGGTCTAAATGATTGAGGATAAGCCAGTTGTTATAACTTCTTTACAAGTTATTAGGGGTCTGCGGTGCACCAAAAAAGTCGGCACCGAAAAAGTCTTTTATCATAAAAATAATAGTTTTATGATGACTGTAAATTTTATCTCTAATTCAGTCAGTATTTTAGTGAATATTCGATTTGCCGCTGGCCATTGCCTACTGCCATAAAACTGTTTATGGCTTCATATTAAACTTGAAACTAATCTACAATCTTATTTTATAAGTTACGATATTTGTTAGGAATATTTTATCTTTCTACTGATGAAACCACAAGCGTAGTAGTTGTTATTTGCATAGTTTTTTCCGTTATGCAAGCCTACTCCGTCTTAAATTATGTCATTGCATGTTATGCATCTTGTCTTATATTGTTAGATGTGGCTGTTTAAGGCTTACATGTTTTTTAGTTTCCTGTATTTTTTATTGTGTTGAAGGTACTTTATGCAATCTAAATCTTATGAACTAGATAGTGATTTTGCTACCCTCATTGTAACCTAATCAATTTATATATAGGCCCTCCTAAATAATTAGGTCTAGGCCTTGGTCTTTTGATTCTTTGGAAGAGCTTTAAAATAGCCTATACTAAGAAAATTGGATTGAGCCTGAGATAAACTAATGATTGGTAAGATTTATATTGTGGATATTAACTTTGTAAATGAAAAGACAATAATCTTACTCTGTGATAATCCAAATTTTAGTTTCAGAAAAAAACTTTGCAAGAGTTGTATCCATCTTATAACTAGTTTTGAAGCTGATAAAAAAATATGCTCTTTGCCATTACTTCATCATAGCCTCCAGTTTTTCATTTTCGTCTGCTGTGAACAGCTGGCAACTACACTGTCTTTGTACTGAATGCTTTTATATATTTTTTTTTTTATTTAAATAACAACAAGGTAGACATAGTGTTGGTTGGAAATAATTTACCAGTTGTGTAAAATTATCTTGTCAATAAATGTTTTAACATGTTTATTCCTTAAAACTCTTATCCTATTTTTAAGCCCACTTTTATCATGGCTATTCAAAGTATCTCAGAGTAAAATAGGTAAAGCCTTTATCTTATCTGTGATTTTTCTTGACACAATCCTCGTAGTAGTAAAAGGTTTTGTTTTAATAATGTGTGGTACAGTAATTGTTGTTAGAAAACTATGAATGTAGGATACTATCCATTTTCATAGTAATTTCAATGTATTAAAGTTAAAAATAATGGTTTAAATACAGTTCTGAGCAGAAAACCGCAAAAATACGGGTAGCCGCGTACCGTACCAATTTTGTACTGAGAACCGAGGTACAAAATATTGTACGGTACCGACCCTAGATTTTCTGTACCGCAGACCCCTACAAGTTATGTATAAAGTAATATTTAACTTGCTACTAGATGATATTGATGCTCTAATCATTAATACTTACACTCTAGCAACAATGAGTAGGTCTGCCAATGCATTTTCAGTGTTTCTGAAACAAAGTACGATCATTACTAGCTCATTAATAACACCCAAAAACTCATTAATAACACATTATATATCACATTGAATAGCTGTACTTCTCTTATCAGACCTCAAAATAACTGACCGCTTCTGATCGCCAGCTATGTTTCGTCTTGTCTTCTGACCGTGCAAGTCTTAAAATTAGTCATTAGCGTTACAAAGTTTTAGATTAAAATATTGTGCATTATAAAAATCTTTTAGGAGTGTTTGAAATTGAATTAACATGACTGACTCTAGATTTTGCTCCCCCCATTCCCTAAACTCTAACGTGGCGTCGTACTCTGCGTCCAGGTTAGCGTCAGAAGTGTTCTCATCTAGCATCACGTCTTGTACTGTATCTGTTCATCCATAGTGAAGACATTGTCACATGTCGCCTCTATACTTAAATATTGTGTTTCAATGGCTACCAGGGGTTCTTCTTTTGGCAAATCTTCTTTTAAAGCATTTTCAATATTATTATGTGCTTTCAAAAATTGTCGCCGAAGCTGTCTTCTTTTCCTGTTTAAACGTATTAGGTCATCTCGTCATCTGCCATTTTTTTATTAATTGACCTTCAGGTTTTATACAATAATTAATACTTCAAAATTATTTATTCATCTAATAATCCTGACCAGGGTCGCCAAAAATGTAAACAAACTTCAAATATGAACCAATTCTCTTAATAAAGTCAAATAAAATCAGTCTCAAGTTAGTTGGAAAAATTTACTATTTCTTTTTTAACACACTGTTTACATTAGTCATAGTCATTCATGTTTCTTTTTAATTATCATAATTAAACATCTGTTAATATATCTGAAATACAAATCATATCTTTACAAAGAGGATAATATTGAATTAAATAACAACAATATTGCATATCATATAACAATTGTAGTGAGAGAATGTGCAGTTTGGCGTTTCCAGTATTTTGGTTTTGTTGGTAAAGGTGGGGATGGTGGAAAGCCTAATTGAGTTTGCAGTTTACGTGTCGTTTCTGCTATCTTCTTTAATCTAAATAATTCCTTTGGATTTAAATTGATTTTACATATAGTACAAGGCTGATTTTGATTGTTTAAAAATCTGAAAATTATACTGTGATATATTTTAAAGTTATGCACAAGTAGTAAAGTAGTGCTATTAGTTTGTGTGTGTGGCTACACTGCCAGCGCGTTGACGTTACAGCTGGTGTCCCTGAATCGCTCTCAGTTCTACGTTATCTACAGGTTAGTCGCAGTCATAATTTCAATGTGCGGTTCCTTTAACCTAGTGGTTAGTCGAATATTATACTGGCACAGTCGGAGAAATCGGTAAAAATGTCGAGAGTGGGGCGTCTGGGATGATTTAATACCAGTGAAGAAGATATTTCGTCCTATTTGTTTGCGTTTGAAACGTTATTTTATTGCGAATGATGTCAAGGCCACGAGCAATGTTTCTGTTCTAATCACCGTGTTCGGTCCTAAAGTTCTCGCAGTGTTACAAAACAAAAAAGTAAACCGGGCCCGGGTCCAAGTCCATGAGTCCTACGGTAATAGCTCATTCCCTATATGGGAATTTTCCTCAAATGTTTTGTTTGGTGGAAAATCGATGTGCTACTATCTATCCAACGATATCTTAAACCTTGTGATCGGATGCGTAGCAGCTTCAAAACAAATGCCACAAAATTCATGTTTGCCTTTTAAATATAGCCTATAGATATAATAGATGTTTTGGCAAATAGCTAGCTAAAACTTACATTTAAATTAGGCTGTTAAATTATTCACAAGTTAGGTAAATAAATACTCACGGAGAAAACCTATAAAGTCCAATGCAGGAATTACTAGAGCACATCAAACGATCATAAATATTGAAGAGAGGTTTCCAAGGCAAAATTAGTTCTTCACGGGATACTAGCTCCTTTTTTCTGCACAAAACAAAAGAAAATGTTAAGTAATTAGATAATGTTTATCTATAACCTGAAGCATTTAGGGTAAACTGTCATCAGACACATTGGATGTAGGCCTCCACGGTACGGACGATTAAAATGTACCAACCAAGGTATTCTGCAGTAAAGACTAGTAGAAGAGGAGTGTTTTAAATTAATGAGATGACACTGACAGGCTTGTTATCTACTTAACATAAGCCTACACTGGTTCTTTAGTCCTCAGAATCATAGGCTACACACACACACACATAGAGAGAGAGAGAGATAGACACACACTGGGAAATTGTATCAGGCCTAATTTATTTTTGTGTTTTTAAACTTTAATACAACTAACTGTAAGCTCTTCCTATACAACCTAAAAACCAGCTAATAAAAAAATGTTAAAACAATATACGGACCTTTTGAATGCATACTGTATACAGTACCGGTAGTTGAATTAAATTTAGGAGACCATTGTATTTGGACACGTGATCACTGGTCTCAAATCTTTCCCACAAGAACAGTCGTTTCAGTACCACCCACTTCCTGCCGATCTAGAGGTGACTAAAATATTAATAGGTGTGTGTATAAAATAACATTAAGTGATAACAGTCTGAATTTTAATAAATTTCCATGAATAAAGTATCAACATGATAAGTTACAGTAGACTTTCTCTTATCCGGACTCCTCGGGACCGAGGCCAGTCCAGATAACGGGTTTTCCAGCTAAACCGACGTCCCCAAAAACCCATTTAAACGGACCTTTTGAATGCATACTGTATACAGTACCGGTAGTTGAATTAAATTTAGGAGACCATTGTATTTGGACACGTGATCACTGGTCTCAAATCTTTCCCACAAGAACAGTCGTTTCAGTACCACCCACTTCCTGCCGATCTAGTCCGGTTAAACCGATGTGCTGATAAAAATTGTTCGGTTGAAGAGATGTCATTTCCACCAAGTGTAGTCCGGTTAAACCGATGTCCGGTTAAAAGGTGTCCGGATATGAGGGAGTCTACTGTACATCAATTAAAACTGTCTCGTTTGATGATAGTCTCTGGCATCCAACGAGAGTTGAAGCTATGAATAGGCCTAGGCTATATGTGAATTAAACATTAAGAAAGTTTTTGTACAGTATTAGTTAAAGTGAAAAAAGGAATTGGGCAAATGGACAAAATCTATTTTAGAATGTAGTTAGTTAATTTTACTTTAGGAGATAAACATAATATAACTTAGCCTGAGTAGGTACCAGTAATATTTATTTAAAAAAACTACTCAAAATAACTTACTTTAATAACCATGTTAAACAAGTTGAAAATCTGGAAATCAACAGTGGCTCCAAATTTGGGATTGTCAACAGCTCGAATATTAATTTGATGAAGAGAATGTGATCTTCTTTTGAAAATTTCAACCCAAACATCTGGATATATCTAAAAATCAGAACATTTTATTAACTTCAATCTTCAATAGGCCTAAACAAGGGCAACGCTTGGTATAGGCCTACTATTGTAATGGTTAGGCTCTACTTATGGTGATCCTTAACATTGTTGAAGGGTTTTTCAGAAAGTAAAGAACCATTACATACTATATCTGAAACCATATTCTAATGTTCTACAGGAACCAAAAGTGGTATTTTATTTTGAGTACGGTAGGTACCGGTATGCACCTAACATTTTTCTTCAACCTTTTGAGCCGAGTCTCGTACAAGGGCGCCAACAGGGAAAACCACGGCTCCCACTGTGGAAATGATAATAAGAGTCTTCATTACCCGCATATTAGATGCGTTTTGGAGGTATGGCCTTGGGGAAAAGTTGTAGATAACTTAGCAAAGGGTCAGTATGCGACCATTCTGAAAACATCTTGAACACCTGACTGACAACTTAAGACATTGTAGGTTAACCAATTTAAAAAAAAAGGGTCATCCTACTTATTTATCAACATTTTTGGCCTAAATTTGCTTTGTTTTGTAGATAATTAGATCGTGCATTGTAAAATACTAATTTTAGTTGGGGTTTCATGAGTTAAAATAAAATATTTTTATAGAAAAGACAGAAATATGGTGCAGTTTATTATCATTTTCAACGTTTGAGTTAAAAAAAACACAATTTAAAATTATTCATTGACATTCATTTTGACATCAATTTTACAATCATTTGCATTAAAAACTAAAGAGAAATCATGTACTGTATAACAAATGTATTTATTGTATATGTACAAAAAAATATGTAAAATTTACTACAAAGAGGTCTCAAAAAATTCTAGGCCCTACCAAGCAAACAACCAAAAAGGACTTGTGTTTGTTACAGACAAAACTATATCATTTTCCATTTGACTGTATTTTATGTTGTTATTAGGCCTATTATGTTTATAATTCAAATTACTATTAGAATACTATTAGAAGCCATCCACAAAATATACAAACGGTCAAAATAAAATCATGCACCTACAGGCCTAGGACTTACCAAGTAGTCTACAGTTACCGGTACGCTTTATGTGATTAGCCACAAACTATCACCAAATGCACAAAAAAGTTGTGGTACCCATATTATAACTTTTTAATGGTATAAAATGTATTTTTCAACGATTCATGACCATAACCTGCAATTCTATAACCAAACAATTTGTAAAAAAAAACATTTATTAGAACGTAAACAGTCGAAACAACAACACATGAACCAGCTGTGTAAAGCCATCTAGCCTACTTACTATTGCGTACCGTTAATGGTTTTTGATTGGTTGGCCACATTTCTCAGCTCCATTCTTCTAGTAAAAGAGCAAAATAGTTGTTGCCAACCTCCTGTCACATTTGGTGTGATTTGCAGCCAGCTTAATTGAAATGTGATACTGTATGAAGTGATTTTCTGAGCGTCTCGAAACCTTGACCGTCTCGCTACGAGACGCTCGGCACTCAAGCTATGACAATGGTGCGTCTCGGAGCAAGACGCGGCGGCACTCGAAGGGTTAATTTCGTTTTACCGACACTCAAGACTCATCCCGACGAAAACTGAGGTGGGCCTAGCCAAATTTTTTATAGACTATAAGCCTCCAAATTTTAATTTTGATATCTTAACCCTTTCTTAACCCTTTTTTTGTTCTATGAAACAATATATCGTTGTTTTAAAAAAATCCTAAGGGATATAGAGAGGAAGGTTATTTTTTAAAAAAATAGCAAAACGGCCACTGGTGACCTGCATGTTCATAGGATACACTAACAACCACTTAGCTAAAAGATTCGCCCAATCCGATGATTTCGAGGTGTATGTCTAGACCAAGGATTGTGAACACCTCACTATGCCCCAGTGGTTGTAGTATATCGCTACAAACACACAGGTCACCAATTATTTGCCACACAGGACGGGATTCGAACCCGAGCAGACGAATGCCACTGGCCAAGTGACACACGCCCTAGCCTTCTCGGCTATCTGTGCTTGAAGACTGGGGAGTCAAAAACCGGTATTTAAGCTGTCGCCACCGATTGCGAACAGATGGCGCTGCAGATGGTTGTTCAATGCGTTACTAGGTAGCAGCACCAGTTAGTCACGGACTATTTAGATGAAATGTTTTAGTTTAAACACAACAGTGATCATAAATTAATGTGTTCCTGAGACTTTGCTGCAAAACATTAGTTTCCCTAAAATTGCTATATTACGATAACCTCGACCAACTAAATCAAGGTTAAATTCAATATTACATTGTAAACTATATGTCTTTTGATTTTATGTGATTTTGGTTTCAAATAATGCTATCAGAACATAAAAATTTATAGGAAAACCAGGAAAATTACAACAAAAACTAAGTTTTATTTAATGTTTAACTACAAATACTGGGATTTATCTTTCTTAAATATTTTCTTATTGTGTTATTATTCAAAGTTAGCCCAATTAATAAAATAGTGACAACAAGACAGTTAAAATTCAACAACAGGTAATGGAATTAAAAGGCAAACAAAAAAGTCTTACAAAATATAAATTATTGGCCTAGCACTGAAAGGGTTAACTTACTTTATAGTTTTTTACCTCCTGAATCCAAATATAGGCTACCATTATTTTTCACCACTGATGAATAGCCTATTACTCAAGATGAGTCAATGATAATATTTTGTAATCAACGATGTTATTCAGAATCAGAGTTAGAAAATAAAGTCAAGTTGTTACCGTACTTCCAGTTTCTTGTGTAGTGTGGCTGAAAACAATCAGCTATAGGCTTACTTTACCCACAGTTCATTCCACTTGTAAATGTCATCCGTCCTACCTTGTTTAAATTCCGACATTGTATAAGTTATTGTTATGGCGATATCTTGAGTAATATTCATCAGCTGTGAAAAAATGTTATATATTTGGTAATAATATACTTGGTTTTAACCCCCTGCGCGATCAGAGGCGATAACTTACTTCACCTCAAATGAAAAGTCTTCATTTGCATTGCATCAGGGGTTGAATAAACGCAATGCAAATGAAGACTTTTCCTATTTAAGTGTAACAAGACTTTAGTGTAGGCTATCACTACGCAGCTGACGATGGAGATATCTCCGAAACGGACGTACCGGTAGTGAAGTATCGCCCCTGATTGTGTAGACGATAAGAACCAAATAACTTATTATTATATTTTCACGCAATCTGCCACACTCAAGAATAGGTACCACCGGTATGTAAATTTAGATTCAGGAGGTAAAAAAACATAGGTAATGGATTCAGTGTGCAAAAAACTGTAGGCCTACCGGTATCTAATTACTTACCCTAGACATAATTTATCAAAATTCTATGTTTAAGTTAATTGTTAGAACTAACTTAAGTTATTGTAGAACATTTGCCGATACTTATGATTAATTTAACTTATTAAATTCGAGTAAGTTAATTTTAGGAGGCTAATAGGCCAAAATTGACACAATTGAATATTCTGATATTAGTTAGCCTATGATAATTATTGGTTTGATATTGTTAGTAAATTCAACGGAGTTATAAGGTAAGTTAACCAGGCTAGGGCATACTATACTTTACGTCCTACGTACTCATTTGTATAAAAATATCGATCAATATATCTAGGTATTAACTTATTCGATATAGAGTATCGTTTGGTTAGTTAGGTAAGGTTAACCTACAAATTATATATCTAATGAAACAATCGAATAATTGATCAAATCATATTTATCATATTTTCATTCAAATGAGTGTAGGACGTAAAGTAAAGTGCAGCCCATAACTTAGGCTGCCTAAGTTATCAAAGTTTTGCTGATCACTGAGAAATGAAAACCTAGAATATGATTAATGAAGTTTTACCTACCGGTACATTAGGTAAGATAGAACTGTACTCACTTCTGCAAACGTAAACACCAAACAGTGCATCCTGGCTTCAGTTCCTTTAGTAGAACAGATTTTGCTAGCTGGCATTTGATATCTGTTAACATTTCCTGGGATTCATGATCTAAATCTTCTGCGTATGGTAAAAGTTTGTTAAAAGAGTTTTCTTTTTGAGGTCTAAATCCCAAGATCCTGGTTCGAGCTAAATTATACTCTTCATTAGTTTCTTCCAAATCGCTCATGAGTGAAGGTGGTGATTCAATTACTACATTAGATGGTAATTTGACAGGCTCCATTTGAAATCAAACTTTTGGTTAAGTGGAATGAATGATTTTTTCCAACTAGGCCTAAGTTTTAGCCTACTCTCTCCTCTCTAACTAAATGTGGGTTAGCTCAGGCTAGGCCTATGAAGGACTATTAAAAAGGCATAAAATAACTTAAAAGTTTACACATATGGTGCAATGAATTGCGTTTCCAGAGTTCAAAATACTTAACTAGAATAACTCACGAGAATAACTTAATGTCACCATTTTTCACACTATTATATTGCAAGTCACACGATTCAAACACTGTTCTTAGGCTATCATAGGTGAAGGAGAGTAACAACAGAGAAGTGAGAACAGACAAAACGACACAACACAAAATTAACAACTTCATTCAGACGGATTCTAGATTTAATTCAACACGAAGTCACGACTCACGCTCACATTTTTTTAAGGTACTTCTTTTTCTTAACCTTATCTTTTTCTAGATAACAAGCTACAGACGAGGTTTAGACTGTCTCGTGATTTTGTCGATGATTATTTGTGCTGGACCGGATGACATTCCATCTGCTGTACTCAAATACTGGCGTTAAGGCCTTCGTCAGGATTGACCATCTGCTGATTGCAAAACTAGAAGGATATGGCATATGTGGCTCATTACTCTGCTGGATGAAGAGTTACCTCACAGGTCGCATCCTCATTGTTAAATGTGACTGAGGCCTGTCTCCCCCTTTCTCAGTCACTTCGGGAGTGCCTCAAGGCTCTCACCTTGGCCCACTGCTGTTCAATCTGTTCGTCAATGACATCTGCAATTCGATCACAACAAAGTTCCTTCTGTTTGCTGATGACATAAAGATTTTCAACAAAATCACTTCGACAGATAACCAAGATGTACTCCAACTCTCGCTCAACAACATTTAGCCCCTGGTGTAAATTGAATGCTATGTAACTCAACGTCTCGAAATGTGTGGTCATGTTCTTCAGTCGAAGTAGCGTGGTGCATGAGTATGTTTATTGCATCGATGGCAGCAGTCTTAATTAATGTGGTTCAGAGAATCACGGATTTTGGTGTGACCACTCCCTCCCTTTGCCCACTTGAACATTTGGTGTATTTGTCTTCTAGAGTATCCTCTCTGCGCTGGGTTTTATCTACCGCTCTACGAGACCCCTTAAATCGCCTTAAGTCACCCTGTACAAGTCACTAGCCAATTTTAGAATACTGCTCCGTCATTTGGTCTCCATATCAAGTAGGCCACATGGACATCCTAAACAGAATCCAGACACATTTCCTCAGAATGCTAGGTCTTAAACTTGGATTCCCCTTCCCCCCTGGCCCAACAGTTTGATATACAACCTCTTCCAGTGAGACGACGGGTCTATGGTCTGTGACATCATCTTCTTGTATAAACTGGTAAATGGAATCGTTGATTGTCCTGAGTTATTTAACGACATCAACCTCACCATTCCCAGGGGCACTCGATCAAGAGCAGTCTTCACAAGGAGATACCAGCCGACTAACTATGCTCGTAACCACGGCATCTCTAGACTCCTGAGAACCAGCGAAGATGTGTCTTCTCGTCTCGACTTCTTCGGGCCATCACTAGCTTCATTCAGGAAACGCGCCAAGGCGCCACCACGTCAACCCGCCACCACGTCAACCCACCATCAAAAAGAAGAAGAAGTTTGAGGTGGCAGGTTGACGTGGTGGCTCGTTGTCGGGGTGGCACGTTGACTCTAGCGTGCACGACAACCCGCCACCTCGGAAAAACGTGTGGTGGTGGGTTGTCATGGTGGCACGTTGTCCTGGTGGTGCTTAGACGTGTTCATACACGTCAACCAGCCACCTCTTTAGTGTGGTGGCGGGTTGACGTGGTGGCTGGTTGACGTCTACGTGTGAGGTGGCGGGTTGACGACATTGAACATTGAGCGTACACGACAACCCGCCACCTCATAAAATAGTGATGGTGGGTTGACGTGGTGGCACGTTGTCGCTTACATGCGAGGTGGCGGGTTGACGAGAGTTAACATGGGGTGTACACGACAACCCGCCATCTTTGTTGGCAAAGCCGCTGTTGTTTGTGTATTATAAAATGCATCACTTTTTATGCAGTTTACCTGGACATGTGTTATCTAGTTTACTGTGAAGTTAACTATACATTAGTTATTGTTAATTCATTAATGATTGTTTATTCATTATTGTTAATACATTTTTAGTTGAAGTTAAAGTAATATGTTATTGTTATTTATTCTAATAGTTTATTTATTATTGTTACTTTTGAATTTTTACAGATATTTGTGTCAATGTTGTCTTTTTTTATAATTACTCAAGATACAATTAAGAACTCATAAAACTGCATGCTACTGTTTCAAACTGACAAAACTGTATGGTAAATAAGAAACAATATTTTTAGTGCAGACAAACCATTTGTGGTTTTTGCACTTTTGTATCCTATGTATTGGTAATTATTGTGTAAAAAAATTTCTTGATTGATTGAATAAAAAAATTAATTTTCGAATCGTTAGATCTGCCATAGAAATAAAGTAAACGCATCCACGCAAGACAACTTTTCCTTTTAATCAACGGTTATTGTTTATAAGAATTTTAAGATAAACTCAATACAAATTAACGATTAAGGGTCATTCAAGAATAAAAATAAAAATATTAATTATGATTTCGCATATTTTTATTGAAGACAAAAACATGAAACTTAATTTTGAAAAATAAGATATTAGTTTCTTATGATTTTTTGTAGGTGTACACCTGGTATAATACTTATACTTATTTTCTTTTTCAGCATTATGACAATGAATTACAAAATAAGTTACCTAAAAACTTCATTTATTAATTGTAATTCACGTGTGTATGGCCTAAACAAAAATGATGAAAATGTATTGTTCGGTTATACTTTCTCTTAAAACCGTATTGTGGTGAAAATAATAATACATTCAACCAAAAACATAAAACAAAATATACATCGTTGATATAGAGTACAACAGACTAAAATGTGCTTTGTGTGGACTAGCTGTTTTTCTATTTAGAAGAATTTGAAAAAGGATACAGAACTAGACTCGACCCAACCGTGTAATGTACTTTGACCTCTGAGTCAAGGGTATTGCCCAGAGAAGTTCATACCAGACAGATATATTCCAAAAAACTCATTAGGAGATATCTTAAACAAAGATTTTTATTGCATTTTTGATGTTCTGCTTGAAATTCCATTTCATGCTTCAGGAAATACCGTACCGTTACTTAGTTATTATTCGGAGGCCACTTGTTTTAGAGGGATTTTTTTTACCTAAGACCAAAAATAACTACATAATTAGAAAGAACATATTTTAATTACCTTACTGTCCAGATTTGACATGATTGCAATTAGCGGGTTTTGAGTTCTGCCTCCCAGAAGGCAGCGGTGTCGGCGAAGATTTAGTTGAATGCGTCACCGCCCCTAGCTGCCACATGAACTCCGTCGAGTATGTATACTGCGCGCTGTGGCGGTTATTTTAGGTTGGATTTCCTCGTTTCGTTTTGAATCTAACGATACCCCATTAGTGACGATACCTGAGATACAGGCGGTGACAGGTGATGCGCGCGCTCCGGCCATTGGTCGACGACCTGACCTTGGCCCTCCAAGTGGGGATTTGGCTATGGTATGACTCATCTGGTATCATTCCATTCATAGCGAAACTAAGGAAGTCCAACTAACATATTTATGATAACCCAACCTAACATAACCGCCGCAGCACGCTGTATAAGGGTGGCCTCCGGATAATGCCAAAGTACCATTAATACCGTACTTACTCTTAGCACAATGGGTTCGGGGCATTCCACTAATGTACTGTTGAAAATTGTATGAAATAATCTTACTAATATTATAAATGTGAAAGTTTGTGTGTTTGTTTGTTTATTTGTTTGTTTGTTTGTTTGTTTGTTTGAAGTTCAATCACGCATTAACTACTGGACCGATTGGGCTGAAATTTGGCATGATGATAGCTCACATTCCCGATTAACATATAGGCATATTCTTTTCTCAAAAATCCTTTCGGGTTCCGCCCCAGTGGCTCTGAAGTTCCCCATGTTAACCTTATGAGTATTCATATTTAAAGGGAATTAAAGAATTTAGTCAGCTGTTTCAACTGAAAAAGTTGGTTCTATGATTTGCAAAAGCATTAAAAGTTATAAGATTTACCAACAGGGTGCAGCACTATTATTTTTTTATCATTTATGAAAACAGCTAATTCGAACTAAGCAGCAGCAAAAAACTATGGTAAGCAATGAGAACTGTCAAAGTAGGATTGTTTACAGTTATGTTTATTTTTTAATTTCATGAATAATTTGTGATATTTAACAAATTTTTTAAATTTGTTTTTCTCTATTGTTTAGGTAAAGTGGTAGAACATTATGACTATTGTAGATGTGTCATACTATAGTATACTGTAAATTTAAAGAAGCAAATTTTATCAAACTGTGTCTTCCCCCATTGCAAACGCAAAGCTTGAGTATAACTGGAATAATCATTTTATACTTATATGCCAACCCCGTACGAAGGACGGGTATGACTGCTAGTTGATTCATATTTAACAAAAGTATCTTTACTAACTAAACTAAATCTGTGTACAACTTGTAAACAAATCAAATCTAAACAATAACAATAATCACATAATAATGACATCTATCTATCCATCTATCATTTACTATGTCTATCTATACTATTATAAAGAAGAGGTTGTGTAGTGTGTTTGTATGAGATAAACTATAAGCCTACTGAACCGATTTGACTCAAATTGGACAAAAATCAAGCTACTGCTCCGAGGATACATATAGAACTACCCCTTCGATATTGAACTAGTACTCTGCTCCACGGGCTTTCAAAATTCTGAGGAGAGGGATTTTGAACTTATTTAATACGCAAGCAGGTTTTTTGTGACATTTACTCCTCCGATACTACTAAAACGATTGGCACGTTTTTAGTGTCATTTGGAAAGTGCGTAAAGTGAAGTTGTACAGGAAACTTTCTTTTTAGGGAAATAATTAGGGTGAGGCCCTGGGGCCCTTTAAAGTTTCGTATTTCTCCATACGATTCATGGGAAACAGACATTGTTATGTAACTCCAGCTGTTGTCAGAAATTAAAAGTGAGAAGAAGAACATATGTTAATTGTAAACATTATGTAATTTACACAATATGTGGTAGGTTTATTTATGCCATTGATTATTGAAATGAAGAAAAATTCTATAACCATAAGTTGTGAAAATTATGTTATTGATATATTTTAATGTTAACAGTAGGGCAATTACAATGTAGGGCATACTTTTTTGTAAAATTTGGTGGCTATTTGTTTAAAAATTCAATATACTTAACAAGTGTTTGGATTAGGCAGTATGGACGTTTGGCACATCTTCCCGTTGCGAATATTTTTATCAACAGCAGAACATTGGTTTGGTTCTCTTTTGCGATTACTACGTGAAATGAAAACAGTATTTAGGTTGGAAATTAAAGGACTACGGGAAAGTGAACTGACCTGAGTGATACGACACCCCAATAACTGGAATGGCCTGTTGATGAGAAAGAAAAATGTAAGAAATTTAGAAACGTGCGAGGGGATTAACGGGACACCCCTGTATTCTGTCCCTTATATTTCCTTTAAAGTTCCCACTGTACTGACTGGTATGGGTTATGGGTTTGTTTATATTAAACAATAGGCCAAATACTTTGCACCAGGTTTCCACGTCTACATTTTACAACATGCATTTCGTTCACTTTCCCAGTAATAACTCATGGTTCGTTCCTGATTTAGCAATGAGGCATATTGTGCTATTGTTTTAATACATACGAGAGAGATTCAAAAAGGCCAGAAGGCAGAAAACAGTTTTGAGGTAATAACATGCCTATATTTTGATCAGGAAAGTGTTATCATCATGCCAAATTTCAGCATAATCCCGATGTGCCCAATGAGTTGTTATTGAGTGATTGAACCCCAAACAAACACACAAACTTGCATTTGTAATATTAGTATAATTAGTATCACTGTACTTCAACATATGAATCAGGCCGTAACTTGAAATAAACGCTTAGGCCAGTTACATTTTTACCATCCAAATGTAATATTATTTCGCCAAACAGCGTTGATCAATTATTAAACGGAGGAAAATGGTACCAATGGTCATTATCTTGTGAAAACCCCCCAATTATTTATCAAAACAAAAATCAGGTTAACAAAAATAAAGGACTTTGGCTTTGACTTTTTTCAGGTTATAATCCTATGTCAAATTTGTATCTAATCGTATTATACTGTATAATGAAACTGCTTGATGCGCACATTGTGAAAATTGTTTAGTCGAGGATACATTTACCTACCTACATATAATCATCATCATTATTTAAATATTTAATTGGCCAGCCCAAATGTTGTGAATATTGTTTTGAAACTGCTACACATCCGATCATAAATCTTAAGGTGTCGTTGGATAGGTCGTGACTTGTAAATTTGCCTTAAAATAAAACATTTTGAAATTTCATCAGGGCTCTGCCTCAGTGGCCTTCAGCCAATTGAAAGCGTCAATATACGTTATTCAATTTATTTCATATCACGGACGATTACTTAATATCACACATTAGAAATGACAAAACAAGTGTAAAAATAAACGGTATCAGCATTCTGAAACATACTTTCTCCCATAAGCTTGTTAACATCCTTTATCCTGGGAAAGCGGTGATAGTAGCTTCGAAAGCTAGTAGGTTCGAAAGCTACCTCAGAGATAGGCGACAGTTCGTATACATAGATGGAGTCAATAGCGATGAGGTGCCTGTTGACTATGGGGTGATTCAGGGGAGTACCCTTGGGCCTATTTTATTCCTAATATATATAAATAATATTTCTAAATTACCAATTTTCGGAAAAATGTTTCTTTTTGCAGATGACACATTGATTTATGTTAAGGATAAGACATGGGAAGGTGTGAAAAGTAAAGCTCAATCAGATCTCAAATTAGTAAAAAAATGGCTCGACCAAAATGTACTATCTCTTAATGTTTCCAAAACAAAATTCATGCCTATTTCTCTCGCGTCAACAGCTGACTATAACCTAACCAATTTGATCTTGCACAGTTGTCTCAACCAATTCAATAACAGTTGTTCGTGCGATACCTTAGAGAGAGTTAACTCATATAAATATTTAGGAATAATTTTTGACTCACATATGAAATGGATAGAGCATATTAATTTCTTGCAAAATAAAACTAGAAAACTTATATTTGCATTTAGACAGTTAAGTGATGTTCTCAGTTTTAAAGAAATTAAATCAACATATTTTGCATATGTACAGTCGGTTTTGTCTTATGGAATATTAGCTTGGGGAGGGGCGTACAGTTCACATCTCACAGGTCTGATTCTGGTTCAAAAGTCTATCCTAAAAGCTGGTTTCAAAAAGTGTAAAAGATACCCCTCAGATTTACTATTTCATGAAACTGGAATATTCCCCATTGCAAAATTGTTTATCAAAGATCTTCTAATTTTTATATTTAAAAACTTCAATTCAATTTTTACTTCCATAACCCACACTCATAATACAAGATATGCAAATAGAATTGGAATTTCTACTATTCAGCAGCACAAATCCTTTTCAAAAACAAATTGTTTCTACATAGCACATATTTTGTTCCGGAATTATTCCACTATGTATAAAGCAACTCAGTTATTTCATTCTCCTACATTAGGTGTATTCAAAAATCGAGTTAATAGATGGTTATTGGATATCAGCGATGAAGAGGCCGAGGCTCTTATCACTACTGATAACAGGAGACCTGCCACTGTCTGACAGCACTGAACGGATAGGGCCTCTGCAAACTCTTGCAACCAACAAAATCCTTTTCCATTTTATTTATTGGCTTCCCCTTTGAACAATTCTGTTAATAAAAATTTAAATTAATATTTACTCCAATTTTTTATATAATCTTTAAACTTATCTTTATCTTTACACGTTCCCATAGCACATACTACATTTTTATTTAATTTTAAATTTTGTTTTCAATTGCAAATTAGCTCAAAAAATATATATAATTTTTAACAACTCGAGTCTACGCACAGACCACTGAGGTCCATGTAGACTCATTTCCATTATTTATTACATTAGTTATTATTCAAGCCGGAGCAAACATTCAACAAGTATTTAAGTTTTTACTATTATAACTTTATAAATTTAATTTTACTAGAATTAATTTACGTAAACAATTTATTTTAATGCTTCAAGACTATATATATTTGTATTAAATTTTTTTGAAAAATTGTAAATTGTTTATATATTGTGGAAATAAAACTGATTTGATTTGATTTGATTTGAGTATATAGTTAAAAATCATTAAATCTGCAATAACTTTTGGACCATAATTATTACAGCAATGGGGTGTTGTACTATTTTTTTAAACATCATTTGTTTATGTTTATAATCCATGCCGGGTCTTTTCTAGTATTCGTGGTCTAATCACAGAATAAATACCGATAATTTCACCCGAATTACCTTTTGAATTCAAGTGAATGCAATTTTATTTCCGTCTTGCTTTCGCAATCACCATTATATGGCACAACTATCCCTGACTACTGCCGGTTTAAATTTATAAAATGTATGCTTTTCACACGTATTTGGCGGGCGCACGTGGTGGTAGGTGCGCATAAAAACTTATATATATATATATATATATATTTACGCCTAATGAAAAAAACATCGTTTATTCACTAGCAATTAAGTAAAATAAATATTCGATTTTTGTTTTTGGTATACATCATCATATCTCATATTAATACGTGAGGGCTGTTTTTTGTGAACACTACTCCTCCCTTATTTGTGGACAAATTTTAACGTTTAAGGTGTTAAAAGATTCGGCCCAATTCGTAGTTTTGCATTAAGGTTTTACAATTTAATACTTCCTACCCTTAAGGGCATGAGACCCTTTCAAATGTCGGGTTTTCACCATGTTAATAATTGTATTACCTATCAATCCTTCTTCCGAAAATAAACTAAAATTTCCAGAAATGCTATTTAAGATTTACATTAACTTTCTCTAACTTAACTGAATCAACGTACAATATATTTAATGCTACAGCATATAAATCCAACCGATTTACGACAAGAGTGCATGGTGGTGTGTTTCGAGGTGGCACGTTGTCACCTATGAGCGAGGTGGTGCGTTGACGGCACCGAACACTGAGCGTACACGTCAACCCGCCACCTCGTAAAAGAGTGGTGGCGGGTTGACGGGGTGGCGCGTTGTCGCCTACGTGCGAGGTGGCGGGTTGCCGACATCGAACATGGAGCTTCACGACAACCCGCCACCTCTGATAAAAACTGGTGTTGGTGGGTAGTCGTGGTGGCATGTTGTCGTGGTGGCTCATTGACTTGAGTGTGTACGACAACCCGCCACCTCGGAAAATTGTATGGTGGTGGGTTGTCGTGGTGGCCTGTTGTCGAGGTGGCGGGTTGACCTATACGTACACGTCAACCCGCCACCTCGGTTTTTTTGTGGTGGCGGGTTGACGCCTCTGACCAAAACACCGAGGTGGCGGTTTGACGTGGTGGCGCATTGACAGCGACCCCTTCATTCAAGCGAGACGTCCGGAGGCTACTCCACTAAAGTGACCTCGCTACAGTGTTCTGGCCATGAAACAGTGTTGTGTTTTGTTATTGGTGGCGCCTTTAAAGGGTCACAACCACATTGTGGGGCGGGGGGGTTGTTTCGATCGGGGGGGTTGCTGCTGTTTGCATCAGAGTCTAACTTTTGTTATTTTTTTTATAAATTTTATCACTGTTCCCAAGTAGCACACATCGTTGGCCCAACGTTGGGAAATGGTCGGCACGGTTGGGAAATGGTTGGCAGAAATTTTAACGATTTGCCAACGTTGGCCCAACGGAAACTGGTATTCGTTGGCCCTACAAAGGAAAGAATCGTTGGGCATTCGTTGGGTTTAAGTGTAAAACACTCTAAAACGAATTTTAACAAATTGATTTATTTAAAAGTACATAAATGTTATGGCAGCAGAATATAAGACAAATATTGTAAAAATTTGGATCAATAATGAATGTAGTCAGATGATGTGATACTAGATACAGTGGGGAACACCTGCTTAACATATAATAATTATTATAATTAATTTTTTTTATATTCTTTAACTTATTTAAGCAAGTTTTTAATAGTTATAGAGAAAAGATTAATTAATTATATAACAATCAATTATACCAGTAGCCTACTAATTTAATGGTAATTAAATAATCTATATTCAAATACTAGTATCCTCTCCAACTACCAGAAAAACAATTCAACTACTTCAGGCCTAAACAGAATAACAGAATCATATTATACTGTAGCATCAAAAATATTAAAAGTATTAATTGTGACCATTGCACCTGTCGGCTACTCTTTCACCACTTGAAAACACTCTCAATCAATAAGCACAGTTAGCTCAGAGGTAAGGCGTGTGGCTCACATGTCGAAGGTATCGGGTTCAAGACCCGTCCTGGCCTCAAAATTTTATTTCGTGTTATTTTCAAAATAAGTTTTTATGAACTATTTAATCAATTTACTCAACTCATAATTATGCTTTGCATACCAAATCTATACTTATTTAATACGCAAGCAAGTTTTTTGTGACAATTACTCCTCCGAAACTACTGAACCGATTTATATGTTTTTTGTGTCATTGGAAAGAGCTTAACTTGAAGTTGTGCAGGAAACTTTATTTTTAAGGAAATAATTAGAGAGTGAGGCCCTGGGGCCCCTTAAAGTTTTGTATTTCTCCATAAGATTAACATGGGAAACAAAAATTGTTATTAAACTCCAGCTGTTGTCAGAAATTAAACAGAATTCTGTTGTTGTGAGAATAAGAACATATGTTAATTGTAAACAGTCAATGTATAAACTACTATGTTGCATTAAAAAATGTGTATAGTTTTGGATGTTGGTTTGTGTTTAATGGCATAAGTTTTACAAGTTATTGAATTTTTTATCAGCTTATGAAACAAGATAAAATATTTACAGGAAATGTTGATTACAGTATTGAACTGTTATATACATCGTGAGTATTTCCATGAGCTACACACCGGTAATCTTTGAGTTGACTGTTTTAAACTCATTGTAAATATTACTGTTATTCGTTTTGAAATAACTTCTATAATACTCTACAATTGCTCGAATTCGAGCAACATGTACACTAGTATTTATTATTTTGTGTTTTAGCGAATTTCCCTATAGGGAAGTAGCTATTACCGTAGGTCTCATGGTAAGACTTAGGCCCGGGACCGATTTACTTTTTCATTTTGATGTCCCCAGAGGCCAAAAACACCATTCGTTCAAATTTTTATATATGTATATATATATATATATATATATTTTGTTATTGTATACATCAATGAGGGCTACTTTAAATGTTATTAAGCAAATCAAAATACCACAGTACCCTAGAAACATTTTATTTTATATTACTTACATGTTTCGGACATTAATGCCATGATCACAGTATAGTATATAACCTATTAGTTTCTTTTATTTACAAACATTATTAGATATTTCTTATTAAAGAACAGGTGATAATTTTTATATTAAGGGAAGGAGGTGTTTTCTTTAAGATGTATAATTTCATTGAATATTACGTTTTGATTTTGAATTTGTGTCAAGTTTAGTAAATTGTCTTTGTCATTAATATGGTGAGTATAAATATAAAATTATACATCTTAAAGAAAACACCTCCTTCCCTTAATATAAAAATTATCACCTGTTCTTTAATAAGAAATATCTAATAATGTTTGTAAATAAAAGAAACTAATAGGTTATATACTATACTGTGATCATGGCATTAATGTCCGAAACATGTAAGTAATATAAAATAAAATGTTTCTAGGGTACTGTGGTATTTTGATTTGCTTAATAATATATATATATATATATATATATATATATATATATATATATATATATATATGTGTGTCCGTGAACACGATAACTTGAGTAATTTTTATCCGATTTTGATGAAATTTGGTTTGAAGGTGTAAGGTGGGATAAACTTGAATGAGTTCGCGATCCAGCATGATCGGACCATGGGAGCAGGGTTTTATGGGGGGTTTTATGGGGTAAAAATTGGTTTTTCTCACTTTTGACCCTCAAAACACAAAATTTCCCAATTTATCTCTAAACTTTCTTAAAGAGCTTAAAAAAACAAACAATTCAGTATATCAAAGTGTTTTTGTAGGGTTATTGGTTACGGAGAAAACTAAAAAAATGGTAAATTTAAAATTCCCATGTTATTCTTATGGAGAATATTGTAAAATGTTGTAGTTTGCTTGTTTATGGATATCTTTTGATCAAACTTGGCAAATATATTCATTTATACTAAACAATAACTATTTTACTTAAAATACACACTTTATTAGTTTCCTTGTAGCAGCAAACCTAGGTACTCGTTAAACCTAATGTTATTTAAATAGATCAATTGAAAATCAATTCAGCCAAATGGAAATTCGCTTAGACGGCAGGTTTGCTGCAGCGGGGGTATTTTATGTTTATGCCCAATGGGATGGTTGGCCCTTCCGCAAAAATTGGTTGGTTGGCCAACCGTAAGACTGAGTGCCAAAACATACCGTTGGCCAACGATCGACAGAAACGTTGGGCCAACGATTTGCCAACGATTTTTGCTACTTGGGTTGCCTACTTCATTCATTCATTATCACTGTTATCTATTTCTAGTCTGTTATTGTTGTCTCTATTACTCGTTTCCGTATTGAATCTATCACCACTGTCAGTATTGTTGCCAATTATTATTGTTAACTAGTTATAGATTGTTTATCGCCAAGCATGTTATATATTTTTCCTACAGTTACCTAACAATGTACATGTTATCTCACTGATTTGAGGAAGCAAAGTGGCCAATTCGCTCATCAGTGAGACAATGTTAACATTGTCTCACTCTATTTACTTTGTCTCACTCCAGATTTGCAACGTGAAGGCACGAAATAGTGAGCGCGTAACATGCAGACAAGGTAGTATGCGCGCGAAATACGTTGGCAGCAGTGGCTGTAAATCAGCTGGTCAGCTATGTTTTGCTGTTGTATCATTAAATGTCATATTAAAAGTTCACTTCTGTGTAAATAAATGTTACGTTTCTTTACCAATTTATTTGTTTTATGGTAACTGTGGGAAAAATATAATGTGCAACTCGAGTGCAAAGTGCAATTGCCTCACTCGATAATCCATTCCTCACTCGCCTACGGCTCGTGAGTAAGTATTTATCTCGAGTGAGTCAATTGCTCACTTTGCTCACTAGTTGCACAAATAACTATTATTTGTTATTGTTACCTATAGTTATAGTCTGTTATTCGCTGTGCATGTTACTTAATTATTATGATTACCTAGTTAATTCAACTTTCACTCTTTAATTGTTATCACAACTGCATGTCATTTTCATTGAACATGTTTTTCATCTTTTCATTTTAATCTTTGCATGTATCACTGATGTATCTGTACAACATTTATCAGCATGTAATAAGCATCTTGTCGCATGTATCACAATGTAAAACAATTGTAAAAATGGCGTTTGCCGTAAACATAAAATAAAAAAATTAAATAAATAAATTATGTTTTATCTATGATAGTACCACGGTCGCGGCCTGGTAGAATTGGCAACGTCACAAGTAGAGTTGTTTAGTGAGAGACATCCCATAAGATAACATAGCAGAAAAGTGACATCAGCTCATCAATTTGCATTTTATTGATTTAAATTTATTTAACATAAATTTATTAAAATGTTGAAAATAAAACCAAAGATAAACCATACTATGTTTTATCTATGACAAAACATACAGAATTGAAAACCGAAACAATATTAATTAAAAATCGATATCTGTACATTTTAAGCGGAGTCAATATTGTCATAGTCCAGTAACCAATCTTTCGTAAATAAACAAATACCATTTATCATTTACCATCCGAAGTCCTCGCCACTATCCAAGGAAAGAGGAGTCGTCATCTTCTTCATCCCTTCAAATTTCTTCACTCCTTATCTGTAGAGTGATAGTTGTTTTGTGTAATGTGTTAGGCAATGTGAGTTCTTAGATGTTGAAAGGTGTGTTCTTCGATGAATTCAGTAATGGTGTAATATGGTCTGTCAAGTAGGTATTGTTTTAATTCATTGGCAAATTTTCTGTTGTTGTTTAAGGATTTGAGGTGGTCTGGAAGTAGGTTGAAGAAACGTGACCCTGTATGTAGTGTGGGGTGTTACTAGATTTTTTAAGACGGTGTTGCGGTAGGTCAATGTCGGATCTATGTCTGGTGAAGTGAGTATGTTGATTTTGGCGGAGAAGTGGTGAGGAGTTTTTTGCTAGGATAACTGTTTTGAGGATGTAGGTTGAGATTATGGTGAGGATATGGTGTTTTTGAAAATGTGGCTTGCAGTGTTCCTGGGGGTTCTCTAGTCTCAGTATTGATCTTAAAGCCTCTTCTGTAAAACGAGAATTTTGTTGATGTTGGCTGCTGATGCTGCTCCCCATGCGGTGATTCCGTATCTAATGTAATGTGTGATGCAAAGATTGAGTGATAAGCTATGAAAGAAGTTTCTTCATTTGTCAGTGTTCTTATTTTCTTATGACGTGTAGTGAGGAATTTAACTTTTTACATAGAAATTCGATATGTTCTTGCCAATTCAGGTGATTGTCTAAAATGATTCCAAGAAATTTTGTGGAGTTAGCTGTTGGTAGGCTACTTCCAGATCTTTCCAGTTATTGTCGTTTTCCTGTCTAATTTTGTTTGATGGAGTGAAGTTTATGTGTGTTGTTTTATTTTTGTTAATCTTGAGGTCTATTGATTGACAGATTGATGTTGCGTTTTCCAGGGTTGAATTTACTATTGTGTTTTTGTTGAGAGGATTTATGTGGGGGATTAAAATTGTTGTGTCTGCAAATTGTATGCACCTTTGTTGATTTTCAAGTTGTTCTGGGAAACTACTGTTGATGTATAGTAGGAAGAGAAGAGGCCTAAGTATTGAGCCTTGGGGAACTCCTTTCGTGGACTGTTTTAAGGAAGAACTTGTCTTCAGTATTGCATTGTTTTTCATTTGTTCGACTACAACAAATTGAAACCTGTCAGTTAGGTAGTGTTTAATCCAGTCTAATGCTTTGTCCTTTATATTAAAGTAGGTAATTTTGTAATTAATATTTCCTAATTAATAGTGACAAGGCCTTTTGCATATCAAGAAATAGGCCTGATGCAGACTTTTTGTCTTCCCATATTTTTGTAATTTCATGACAAAGTTGACTAATAGCTGTGTTGGTGCTTCTACCTTTCCTGAACCATTAGCTGCTTCCAAAGAAAACAGCAGTTACAACCCCACTTGTGACGTTGCCACTTCGAAGGCAGCGGTCTGGAGGCGGCAGTGGTGGGTAGTACCATAGATAAAACATACTCCCTTAGTACTCATGGCAAAGACATGGGCCCGGGACGCTGTATTTTTATTTCAGAATTAGTTTTGCCAACAGTGTCATTTAGAGGCTTCTGATTGGCTGTGGGAACACCATTACCGAAACGATACGATGGTACGACATCGGCCTCGTTTGTCTAGTGGAGAACGTGCCGGGTTGGTAATCTGAGGGTGCCGGCACAGACAATTGAGTAAACCATTAAATTATTATATTGTCTGTGGTGCCGGGTTCGAATCCCTCTGGTAGCAGTAACTTTTTGACCAAAATGTTTTCATTATCAGCAAGTTTGGTTGGTTTGGTTAGGTTATGACATTTTAATTTTATAATTAAAACATTATACAATTAAATTTAAGCCATTTATAGTTTTATTTTATGAACAGAACTATTTTTCGATTAAACCTTCATTCATTTTTTTTAATTATCAGCAAGTTTTGTTAGGTAATGACAGTTTAATTTTTGTATTAAAACATTATAAAATTGAATTTGAGGCATTTTAAATTTTATATTACGAACAGAACTATTTTTTCGACTAGTAAACCTTCATTATAGTCAATCAGAAGCCTCTAAATGACACTGTTGGCAAAACTAATCTGAAATAAAAATTGTGCACCCGGGACCTATTTACTTTTTCGTTTTGGGGTCCGCAGAGGCTAAAAACACCCTCCGTTCAAATTCATAAATAGGTAATTAAATAAATATATATATATGTCCGTTAGCTTTTTAGTCTTGTATATAACCATTGAGATGAATATATTATAACTTGAAACAATACTCTCTGGTTGAACATTAGAGAAAAGCGTGCCATCAAAATAGCCGCTTGTTGCCGTGTTGCCTGCCCTGCAGACGGGGACAGTAGAGGCGTCCAGTAGGCCTAGCCATTTTTGTTGATGGTCACACTGTCCCGGTTGGTTGGACTCTTAAAAAAAAATAATCCCATCTGATTGGTTCGAATTTGACAGCTGCTATCCAACGAACCGATCACAGGCCAACATAACAACACGAGAAATAAAAAAAACAGTGGTACGCTTTTTTAAACCCAGAGAAATAATTTTGTATATTGAAGTGTTGTTGTATGCCTAACGGTTACGGAGATAATAAAAATACTTTAAATTTAAAATTCCTATGTTATTTTTATAGAGAAAATAAACTTTTGTAGTTTGCTTGTTTATTGATATACTTTATTATAATTTGGCAATTTTGTTTATTTCATAATAAGCTATCAACATTTCAATAAAAAAACGGAGTATCCCCTGGAATTTTACCCCCTGGGCAAAACGTGACGTCACAAACCAGAGGGGTAAAATTCCGGCAGCGAACTTTTAAGATTCGCGACATCAGCTTGATGGATTAAACGCGGAATTAAACATGTATTTTTACGGTTGTGAATTCAATCAGAACACATCAAAATTATAAAAACCAAGAATGTACGGCCCGGATTTTTACCCCCGGAATTTTACCCTCTGGCCAGATATATAAATTAGTGAGAATGATTGATTATCTTCATTCAGTTTTAATTCAATAGTAAACATTTTATTATTAAGTAGCCTATCTTAATTTATTTGTAACATTAACTAATCAAACAGGTTTTTAATTTTGAGATTCGAGTATCAGGATTTGATCTTTGAAGCCAACTGTTCGTTAATATGATCAAAATAAAATGGGGAATTCTGTTTACTTAGTTGAGATTACAAAATAAATAAATAAAGATAGGCTACTAAATAATGAAATGTTTACAATTAATTAAAAACAGAAATAAGAAAATCAATCATTCAATTTCTAAAATCGGCCAGGGGGTAAAATTCCGGGAAGTAGAATCCGGAGGTAAAATTCCGGGGGTAAAAATCCGACCCGTACATCTTCAGTTGTCTAAACGCTAGTTATGTGGACAGAGGGTAAAATTCCGGTTTTTATTGCTAATCTAATTAATCACGCTCTGACTATTTTCATTAGACTTCCAAATCCGTGGGGGTAAAATTCCGGCCGCGAACAAAATTTGGCCACTCAGGTTAACGTCATGATGTCAGCTTTGCCCAGGGGATAAAATTTCAGGGGGATAAAATTCCGGCGACCCAAATAAAACACACCTACCTTCCCTGTATCAGCAAACCTATTGTAATTTATTCACATTACTTGACACTTTTAAAACAATTATCTGAATAATCTATAAAATGTTCATGTTTACATTTTGTACTTTTTCTATGATTAATAAATTCAGTTTTATTCTGACATAAAGAATCATTTATTAGTTTTCAAAGTGAAATATGTTTTAGTGGCGACGAGGATGGGATCTTAAATTACTCATATACTTTTCTACAGGATAAACATTTAATTTACATATATCATGACTGAAGACCTTTCAACAATTTATCAACGTTTAGTTTGTCAGTTAATTAATTATTATTAACTATTATAATATATTATAATATAATATATTATATTGAATAGGGTATATTCAATGCCCCTCGTAAGACTAATCTCGGCCGCGCGTGCCCGACTATTGTTTTTGTTTATACTGTACATTTGGACGTAAAGTTCATAGTTTTGCCGTAGGTTGTTGGCGGCATCCAATTAATTATTGTCTTCACTGTCCTCCTGACTTTGATCATGTAAGTTGGATTAATAAGTTATAAGATTACGTTAATATAAATTTATTTTGCTAAATGCAATTATCGCTATATAATATTTCAAGAAAGAATAATGGCGTCATATCAGACAATGACAATACTGTAACAGAATATATGAAAAGCTAATTAATTCATTTTAAACTGTGTTCTGTAGAAGTCTACCCCTGGAGTGAAAACACAATTGTTCTTAGGCCAGTAACCAACGTGTATACATTCAGAAAAGTATGTGGTTGTCCTAATTTTAAAAATATTGATTACAACACAACTACAAAGACGATTATTCAGTACTAGAAATTGCTATCAAGAAGTACCATTATTATAGCTCATTGTAATAATGCCTGGAATAGTCACTCGAACTAAGCTTTGTTGTGATATAATGTGATGCGTAAAATATTGCTTAGCACTTTATGTTATCCCGTGATCGTGATATGATTAATAATTATGAGATGGATTACCGATTGATGATTCTACTACATTATAAATTTAAATGTGTCACTTGGTTTAACAAAGACCAATGTACCCATTTATTTTTATTTTCGTATATTTTATTTTATTACAGTCATTTTAATTGGTAGCAAGTTTAGTGGAAATCAAATAGGTTGGTGGGTTAGATGAATTTTGCAGCTTAGTCTGAAAAAATAATCATGCCTGTCCCTATAACATCATTCAGGGTAGAGGATTTTTATCCCCTTGGAATTTTATCCCCTGGGCAAACGTGACGTCACAAACCAGGGGGTAAAATTCTGGCCACGAATTTTTAGTTTCATGACATCAGGTCGATGGGTTGAACGTGGAATTAAACGTATATTTTCACGGTTGTGAATTTAATCAGAACACATCAAATTATAAAAACCTAGAGTGTACGGGCCGGAATTTTACCACCGGACTTTTACCCCCTTCATGAGGTCAGCTTAAAATGTACGGTCCGGTTTTTTACCCTCGGAATTTTACCCCCCGAATTTTTACTCCCGGAATTTCACCCCCTGGCCAGATGTATAAATTAGTGAGAATGGTTAATTCTCGTAATTCAGTTTTAATTTAATATTAGACATTTTATTGTTAAGTAGCCTATCTTAATTTATTTGTTATTGACTAATAGAACAGGTTTTTAATTTTAATTTTGAGATTCTAGTATCAGGATTCAATCGTAGAAGCCTACTGTTGGGTAATATGATCAAAATTAAACAGCGAATTCTGTTTACATAGTTGAGATTACAAACTAAAATAAAATAAAGATAGGCTACTAAATAACATAATACTCCTCTCCTCAAGTATGTCATCTATGATTTAGCTGAGTGCGGCCATACGTTTCGAGAGTGGCAATAACTGCGCTCGTAATACACAGAAGATTTTCGCCACCAGGCCACCACCATAATTAACTATCATATAACTTTCATCGGATTAACTTTTTAGTCTTGTCTATAACCATTGAGATGAATATATTATAACTGAAGTCAATACTCTCTGGTTGAACATTAGAGAAAAGCATGTCATCAAAATGGCCGCTTGTTGCCGTGTTGCCCTGCAGACGGGGACAGTAGTGGCGTCCAGTAGGCCTAGCCATTTTTGTTGATGGTCACACTGTCCCGGTTGGTTGGACTCTTAAAAAAAATAATCCCATCCGATTGGTTCGAATTTGACAGCTATCCAACGAACCGATCACAGGCCAACATAACAACACGAGAAATTAAAAAAAAAACAGTGGTACGCTTTTTTAAACCCAGAGTGGCGACTCCAGTTATAATTATATCTCAGTGTATAACTTTAATACTTTCCAATGAAATGGCGACCATACAAAGTAGGTATTTTAAGCCATGTATGAATGGAGATCAGAGTAGGGTGAGTGGCGCGATCTTGTAGTCTTGTTAGCGACTAAGGCCAACTTATTCCAAATTTCTTAGAAACAGCTGTTAATTAATAGCCCATATAGCTAATGACAACTAAGGGACCTACAGTTTATAGTGGAATCCGAACCACATTTTTGCTTTGGTATTAACGAATTGGTCTATTATTAGGATAGTCGTAGAGCGGACGTCAATCCACACCAAGGAGTATGGTTATGATTTTCTGATTTGATAGATTATAGGATAGATTATAACTGGATTTGATTTTTTAGGCTATGTTATTTGCATGCCGACCGGATGTTAGTGTTTTATAGAAACACCAACAGGGAAATTAGCTGATTTTAGTGTGGGAATTAATAAAGCGGAAATTAGTTGTTTTGCTTATGTTTACAGATGTACAATGTGATTATTTCCATGCAGTAGTAAGAAATATGGATTTACTCACGCTCTGTCGGTGCTTGACTGTAATTTTCACCTTAGTTCTGATCGGGGTCATCCGGGTGAATTAAATCCTTAATTATTATTATCCTTATTCCTATTGCAAATCTAGATTAACGGAAGTTTACATAGAATTCTGAGTGAAACTATATGTAAACCATTATTAAATTGGAGCCAAATGCTCATTTCCCCTAATTGAATTTAGAGTTAGATCCCGATTACATGAGTCTGTTATGGTTATCATCAATAGGGAGATCATGCCAGTCTGGCACCGCACCGGGGCCAGGGATGGGGATGTTTCTTGCATAGAGATGGATAGATTATAACTGGAGTCACCACCCTGTGTTTAAAAAGTGTACCACTGTTTTTCGTGTTGTTATGTTGGCCATATGATCGGTTGGTTGGATAGCTGTCAAATTCAATTTATTTAATATTCCAACCAATCTATTTATTTGGCAATTTGGTGTTATTTGATGAGCTTTTACCAACAACAATGTATTGCTCGTTAAAACCTGTGTGTTTAAAGTACTTTTGAAACATCAATTGTTTTTTATACTAAAGACTAACTTATTTTCCTCTTGTCAAGTTGATGTATTTATATAACAACGTTGACATATTTGCTTACTATCAACACAGATGACGTAATCTTGCCTCTAATTTGCAACAACTGTCATCTACCATCTGCAACTCCAGTAGAAACTGTTGCCTCTTTCTACCAGACGTGAGGTAAATGATGTCTTGAAGAAGTTCTTCACATCCTCCAATGATGCTCCCGATCTACTTGTGAAACTATACTTCCGCACTTCACGCAGCCTTCGCCATACCCAGCAGTTTGCGAGGTGGCAGTACTCAACGCAGTAGCTACATGTTTCACATTGCACTTCCTCGTCTGCAACTTCGGCAAACAACCTACCCGGACATTTGGATCTGTTCAGCATGATTCAGCAATGAAACATTCAAGACAAAACTTGTTAACAGAATGCGTTCCTCATTGATTTAATGATATTGTTTTGTTGTTCTTGCCCATGTTATGCTTTCCAGTCTGGAAAGCCAGAGTTGTTATTCTTTCTCTTTTTATCCATTCCTCATTCCATTGTCTATTTATACATTCTAATATTGTTACATTGCATATATTTTGTTATATTTATTTCCTATTTATACTGTTATAGCTTGTTATATTGTTATATATCTTGTTATATATTATAACTTTTTGTTGTTATATTATTCTTCAATTTATTGAATATTACTTCAAGTTGGCTGTAAATTGCTTTTTAACATGTCCCTTTTTAACTTAAATTATGTTATAATACGTGTTTGTCATATTTATGTATTTGTTTGATCGTTGATATGAATAAATAAATAAATAAACAAATTTGACAAGTCCAACCAAACCGAGACAGTATGTGGCCAACTTAGCAGCACAGCAACAAGCGGCCTTCTTGATGGCACGTCTCTCTCTTCTCTAATGTCGAGTCTCCAGAGGGTAGTGACTACCGTTATAATCTATTCATCTCTATACATTTTTACTTAAATATTTCCATAAATAAGACATATGCATTCCAAATTTAAATGACACAAGCTCCTGATAACATGGATCTTTTACGGAAGGTAATAAACTGCATTTTAAAGTGAAATAGTGTGTAGGCAAACTCTGGATCAATATTTTTGTATACAAACAGCTTATAACATAAACATTTCAATGACAGTTAGAATTCAGCTGTTAGTTAAACCACCACTAAAACAACTTAATCTCGTCCGTCGGCTGCTAGACTTTTTAAAAATTAAAACTTAATTTCTAAAAAACTGGGACCCTAAACTAAAATTATGGACTCGACATTCCCTAGTTCTCAAAATTATCTTTCTTTCAACACAAAAATCATGAAAATCCGTCAAGTGGTTGATTCAGAATCGTGAAATAAAAAAACACTGTTTCGTTTTAATATTATAGATTAGATTTAATGAGTGCTTAGGTTTGCTGCTACAGGGAAGGTAAAAAGTGTTTTTGACCAAACGTTAATAGCATAGGATGAAATAAATAAATTTGCCCAATTTTATTAAGATATCCATAAACAATCAAAGTACAACTGTTTTAATTTTCTCAATAAGAATAACATGAGAATTTTAAATTCACACTTTTTTTATTTTTTCTGTAACCTTTAGACATACAACAGCGCTTCAATATACTAAAATAATTTTTTTAAGCTCTACAAAATGGTTTTGGAAAGAAATTGCAAAATTTTATGTTTTTAGGATCAAAAATGGGAAAAACCCCTTTTCCACCCCATAAAACCCCGTTCCCATAGTCCGATCATGCTGGTTCGCGAACTCGTTCGAATAAATGTAGGTTTACACGTTTAAACCAATTTTCATCAATATCGGATCATTTTTGCTCGAGTTATAGTGCTAATATATATAGGACACACAAATATATATACATATGAATTTGGACGGTTTGTGTTTTTGGCATCTATAGGGACCTCAAAACGAAAATAAACCGGTCCCGGGTCCAGGTCTTACCATGAGACCTCGCGGTGATAGCTTATTCCCTATATGGGAAATTCGCTAAAAATAGATACTCTTCAAACAAAAGCATGTTTGATTTTAGCAAATGAGCTTTACAATTCACACACATTTTTTAGTAACAGAAAGTTGTAAACTTAGATTAACAGCACAACTGTTAAGTAACAGTCTAACCGATGCGTTAAGGTTTCTGTTAATTAGCATAACACTCTGATTCCGAATTTTAGGAAACAATCTAATTTATTATAACTAGTGTACCTGTTGCTCGAATTCGAGTAATTGCGAAGCATTACAGGCGACTCACGAAGATTATGGAAATACTCACGATCTACGCAACAGTTAGATATAATCAAAATCTTTTGTAAATATCTTATCTTTTCTCAAAAAGCTGATCTTGTTTTTTAGTGTTTCTACAAATTTTTCCCTCTCATAGCCGCATTAGGTTGTCTATAATAACGATAATAAATGAAAATACCCCCGCCGCAGCAAACCTGCAGACTAAGCGAATTTCCATTTGACTGATTGGATTTACACTGAAATGTCTACTTAAAAATATAACATTTATTCTTGATTTAAATAGAATTAGTTTAACAAGTACTTAGGTTTGCTGCATCAGGGAGGGTAAAACTGTTTTTTTTTTGTAAAATGTGAATAGTTAGTAAGAAATAAAAACATTTTCCAAATTTGATCAAAATATGTTCACAAACAAGCAAACTACAACAGTTTACTAAGTTTACTTATTCTCCATAAGAATAACATGGGAATTTTAAATTTACAATCTTTTGGAATTTTCTCCGTAACCATTAGGCGCATAATAACGCTTCAATATACTAAATTATTTGTTTTTTTAAGCTCTACAAAATGGTTTGAAAAGAAATTGCTAAATTTTATGTTTTTTTTGTCAAAAATGGGAAAAACCTATTTTTGACCCATAAAACCCCCCGTAAACCCCATGGTTCATATATATGAATTTGAACGGATGGTGTTTTTGGCCTCTAGGGACCTCAAAACGAAAAAAAAATCGGTCCCGCGTCCAGGTCTTACCATGAGTACTACGGTAATAGCTTATTCCCTATATGGGAGATTCGCTAAAAAAAACGTTATTTCTTTTCTTCTACTTGGTTGTGTTCTATGACTTTTTCTATGTTTCCATTGTTTGCAAATCGGTTATTTCAATGATTGCTCAAGAAATGTAGCATATTGTTAATTCAGTTTTATTTTTAGCCTATATTAAATTGTCCAGGATTTCTCGCTTTTTCCATTGTAATAATTTCACCAACCCAAGTTTCGTCTACAGATGCAATACGCCAAAGAATGTCACCTACGTACAATCTCCAAGAAGTGGTAAAAAAGGCAGAAACCAAGCCATACAATAGATACAATGTATAAGTTAACTCCATAAGAAATAATTTTAAGAGTTACTGTACTGTGATATTAGGATTTTCCACTGATTTGGTAATCGATCTATATATTAATTTGAAACTGTTTTTCTTTGTGACAGCTAATTTGAGAGAACGGCTGGGTGTAGAAACTCGGTAGGGGTCTCTAAAGAAAGGTCTTGGTCTGTAGATAAGCCATCAACAGAGGAACGTGGTAAATTCCCTTGGGGCTATGTCCCAGTAGCCTTTAAATTCCGATCCTATTTTATTCTTATGGAGGAAAAACTGTCTTTTGTCACAGCTAATTACAGAGAACGGCTGGGCGTAGAAACTTGGTAGTGGTCTCTAAAGAAAGGTCTTAGTCTGTAGATGAGTTATCAAAAGAAAAACCAAGTAAATTCCCTTGGGGCTCTGCCCCAGAGGCCTTTAAAGTTCCCTCTTTAAATTTGTTTACATTACGACCATATGCATACATTTACACTACTTTTTAATGAAACAGCTGTTAATGTTTAAATTGTGATTTACGAAATTTGTCAAAATGAAGTATTTGCAATGGTTTTTTCTCATTTAAAAATCGATTTTCTTTTGAATCGTGCCATGTTTTGCAATATAATGTTCTTTTACCAAATCAGTGGAAAATCCTAATATCACAGTAAATAAATCTTAAAATTATTTATATGGAGTTAACTTATATCTATTGTATAGGTTGGTTTCTGCCTTTTTTACCACTTCTTGGAGATTGCACGTAGACGATATTCTTTGGCGTATTGCATCTGTAGTAGACGATACTTGGTTGGTGTAACTTTTCAAATTACAATGGAAAAAAGCGAGAAATCCTGGACAATTTGATATACTAAAAATAAAACTGAATTAACACTGTGCTACATTTCTTGAGCAATAATTGAAAGAGCCGATTTGCAAACAATGGAAACAGGAAAGTCATAGAACACAACCAAGTGCAGTAGAAGAAATAGAAATAATGTTTTTTTTCGATTATAATCGTTTTTATAGAGAACCTAATGCGGCTATGAGTTGGAAACATTTGCAGAAAACTCTAAAAACAGAATAAAATCGATTTTAAAATCAGAAAACCCCATTGCAAATACTGTACTCATTTTGAAAAATTCAATAAATCACAATTTAAATATTAACAGCTGTTTCATTAAAAAGTAGTGTAGAATTAAGCATATGGTAAACAAATTTGAAGAGGCAACTTTTAAAGCTTCTGGGGCAGAGCCCCAAGGGAATTTACCTCGTTCCTCTTTTGATGGCTCATCTATAGACCAAGACCTTTCTTTAGAGACCCCTACCAAGTTTCTACGCCCAGCCGTTCTCTCAAATTAGCTCGGACAAAAACCCAGTTTCCTCCATAAGAATGACATGGGATGGGAATTCAAAGGCCACTGGGGCAGAGCCCCAAGGGAATTTACCACGTTTCTCTTTTAATGACTCATCTACAGACCAAGAACTTTCATTAGACACCTCTACCGAGTTTCTACGCCCAGCCGTTCGCTCAAATTAGCTATGACAAAGAAAAACTGTTTCAAATTAATATATAGACTAGTGTACCTGTTGCTCGAATTCGAGCAATTGCGAAGCATTACAGGCGACTCAAAGATTATGGAAATACTCACGATCTACACAACAGTTCGATATAATCAAAATCTTTTGTAAATATCTTATCTTTTTTCAAAAAGTTTATCTTGTTTTTTTAGTGTTTTCTATAAATTTTTCCCTCTCATAGCCGCATTAGGTTGTCTATGACAACGATTATAAATGAAAAAAAATATTTCTATTTCTTCTACTTTGGTTGTGTTCTATGACTTTTCTATGTTTCCATTGTTTGCAAATCGATTATTTCAATAATTGCTCAAGAAATGTGTAACAGTGTTAATTAAGTTTTATTTTTAGCCTATATCTAATTGTCCAGGATTTTTTGCTCTTTTCCATTGTAATAATTACACCAACCCAAGTTTCGTCTACATGCAATATGCCAAAAAATATCACCTACAATCTCCAAGAAGTGGTAAAAAAGGCAGAAACCAACCCATACAATAGATATAAGTTAACTCCAAAAGAAATAGTTTTAAGAGTTACTGTGATATTATGATTTTCCTCTGATTTGGTAATAGAACATTATATTGCAAAACATGACACGATGCAGAAGAAAATCCAATTTAAAATAAGAAAACCCCATTGCAAATACTGTACTTCATTTTGACAACTTCAATAAATCACAATTTAAATATTAACAGCTTTTTCATAAAAAATTAGGTAGTGTAAAATTATCCATATGGTCGTAATGTAAACAAATCTGAAGAGGCAACTTTAAAGGCTTCTGGGGCAGAGCCCCAAGGGAATTTACCTCGTTTCTCTTTTGATGGCTCATCTACAGACCAAGACCTTTCTTTAGAGACCCCTACCAAGTTTCTACGCCCAGCCGTTCTCTCAAATTAGCTATGGCAAAAACCCCGTTTTCCTCCATAAGACTAACATGGGATGGGAATTTAAAGGCCACTGGGGCAGAGCCCCAAGGGAATTCACCATGTTTCTCTTTTGATGGCTCATCTACAGACCAAGACCTTTCTTTAGACACCTCTACCGAGTTTCTACACCCAGCCGTTCTCTCAAAATAGCTATGACAAAGAAAAACAGTTTCAAATTAATATATAGATTATAGCCTAGACAGACTATTTTGATTTGCTTAGTGCACAAAACCCTTATAACAGCCTAAAAAGTGACCAATGAGACAGATTTTTTGTTTGTTTGTTTAATTTGGTTCGATTATTGATTAATTGTTATTCGTCATTAGGTAACACGTAATACGTTACAACACATAATATTTTGTAGAAAAAGTAAATCACATTGATCACATTAAAATACGTGATTAAAACATTAACAATGTTATTGGGTCATTCAACATTAACAGTCCTCAGTCGGATAAAATCTCTCATCATGTAGCAGCAAACCTAGGTACTCGTTAAACCTGCTATGAGTAATTATGTCGATCTCCAGTCAACGCTCTAAAATTTTTTTATCTGTTCGTAATTTATGAGGAAACGTTCATTTTCCGGAAAAACGGAAAAAAACATTTTTTGCCCAAAATATATGTTGAGGGTACTCAAATTGTGCGGAATTTCATCACGAATAAGAATATGTAATCATCACTATTAAGTAATATATCCCCGGAAAAGCGGGCCATATTTGAATAAAAAAGGTGTGACTATACATTAGCAGGCCAGCTGAGTACGCTACGCCAACCTTAAGTTGGGTTAGGTAAGGTTAAGTTAGGCTAAGTTACGTTAGGTTAGTATGGATAAGGAAGTTAGATTAGGTTATGTTAAGTTAGTTTACTTACAATACTCATGTTATTGTTAAGCTAACCTAACCTAAACCAACTTAACCTAACCTAACCTAACCAAACCTAACCTAAAATAAAGCCCGTATTCCACAACGGCTTAGAGTCACCCGCAATGCTAGCGCTATGCGGCAGTATATGAGTAGCCAGCGGCCTGCTTTTCCGGGAATTTTTTACTTAATAGTGTCCGATCGTAATAAAAATTACATATTCTTGTTCAGGATGAAATTCCGCACAATTTGAGTACCCACAACATATATTTTGGGCAAAAAATATTTTTCCGTTTTTCCGGAAAACGGAACTATTCCTAAAAAAATTACGAACAGATAAAAAAAATTTTTTAGAGAACATTATAATATAAAATGTAGATGGTTAAGCATCTCAAGTAGTTTGCATTGATTATATATCCAGTCAGTGTTACCTTAATAGTAGTTGAAGAGGGTAAATTCGGTTCGTTGAACTTCACAATATTAAATGTAGATAGTTAAGCATCAAGTAGTGGGCATTTTGGACAAAAAAGTATTTTTTCTGTTTTTTCCGTTTTTCCGGAAAACGGAGCTTTTCAGCAAAAAATGTCTTATTTTTGGATTCAGTGCTAAGAAACGAACAGATAAAAAATAATCTTTAGAGCGTTTACTGGATGTCTACATAATTAAGATGCTATGTAAATGGATTTTATTTAAAATCAATTCAAGCAAATGGAAATTCGCTTAGTCTACACTGTCTATAGGTTTGCTGCGGCGGGGTATTTATAGTTCTATGGCACGGCCACCCTTAACTACAGGCCGCGGCCTTGGTAGAATTTTCAACGTCGCAAGTGGTGTTGTTTAGTGACAGACGTCCTATAAGATAGCATGGCAGACAGGTGACATCAGCTCATCAATTTATTTATTTAAATTTAAATTTATGAACATAAATTTATTAAAATATTGAAAATAATACAGAATTGAAAACGAAACAATATGAATGAAAAATCTATATTTGTACATTTTTTATCTAAGCGGATTCAATAATGTCATAGTACAGTAACCAATAATCTTTCGTAAAATCATAGACAAAAAGAATTAAATATAGACCGTCAGCTGTGCTGCGGTTACCATAGCTTCTGGCGCACACTGCTTGGAGCGCCATGTATTTATGGTGTACGCGCTACGTAAACTACAGTGGTGTGCGCCGGAACCTATGGTAACCATGGTAACCGCAGAACGGCTGACAGTCTATATTTAATTCTTTTTGTCTATGGTAAAATGCACAAATACAAGTAGCCGCTTCCAAACAAAACAGCTGTTACAACACCACTTGCGACGTTGCCACTTCCAAGGCCGCGGCCTGGAGTTAAAGGCGGCCGTGTCTATGGTCGCGATCCACAGAGGATACAATAAATATTCATTCTATGATCTGTGTCGCGATCCAGCGTCTTTGAAACGGTTTCCACAAACTGTTTACATGCAGTTAAAAAAAAAAAAATAGCTGTTAACTCAACTGTTATTGTTTTTTCGGCACATCCATAGTGTCGTCTGTAATTTAAATTCTATTCTAAACACCTACCTAACCTACACGCACATAATTATAGGAATAGGCCTCAAGTGCAAGTGTACAACAATTAATTCTACATAGTGGCGTCACACTCGCAAACAGAAGATAATAATAATATCATAAACAATAGTAAATAGTCATAACGTGCAAAAACACTTAATTTATTCATTCCAGCTTCCTACACTTCGGTTATAGCTTGGTACTTAATGATGTTCCTATCATGATACATCTCTCTGAAGGCTGATGAAGATTAGCTTTAGCATTTAGCATAGGCCTAATCTTTGAAACCCCTCAAATAGGCTAGTAGGAGGTTTCTAGTAATCGTGGTAGGAGGCTAGGCCTTGAGTGTTTTGATTTACAATACAACCCAATTAAGCTTAGTCAATAAACTAAATTGTTTTTATTTTTTACAAAAATGTAAATACTTAAAGAAAATATGTTTATTATAATAATAAATATAGGCTAATTTAACAATGAATACCGGTATCTCAGAACTGTAGTAACAAAAAATACGGATTTTCATCTCAACTACTGATTCTAACCTAATAAAATATATATTGGTCGTTTTGGTATCAAGAGTTAACTTTAACATATCTCATAACTTAATATTTAAAAAATATTACTGTAGAAAATGATGGTGACATCTTCATTTTGTCTTCTGTTACCTTACCAATACCGGTAAATGTACCTAACTTATTGGTGAATCAATTTCTGTCAATGATTGATATTATTGATAGTACCCTACTTTATACCAGTCAAAGCTTTTCGTTAACTTGTAGTATAGTAACTCATACGTGATTATATGTACGTATTATTAGCGTAGCTATGGGACATTATGCTTTGTATTAACTAAGTAAGTTAACTTGTAGTAACAGAGGTACTCTTGTCTTATTCATCTACCCTGATCTGTCTCTCTGTTGTCCATGTCCACATCACCTCTCTACCTCCACAACTACCAATTAATGTAGTCAGGAACCAAGCAACTTGCCGAAGATGATACTAGGCTACATAAAACCCTCGTAACTTAGCGTAGTACATTCATTCAATGTGTTCTTTCTTGCCAGAACCAGCAAATATATTTGAATCAACTAATTTATTTAAACCTATCCATGAATCATAAATGCCTAAAACATTATTTTATCAGTATTTTGTAACTTTGCCTATTCCAGTGTTGTGCTTAGTCAACTAAATAGGATAGTAGTCAGTTAGTTGACTAATCAAAACGTTAACTAAGTTTTAAACAACTAAAAATTATTGGTAGACTATTTTGAATGGGGGATTTGTTACTTCCCTGCTAGTTGGATCATTTAAATATTCAATCATCACTAGTTTATTCCTCATGTATTAAAGGACGGTAGTGTAATAGAACAATTCTGGAATAGAAACAATAGTTCTGTAATAGAACATCTGCAACATCCTACACCATCTTTGCAATTTCTTTAGTGAGTACTACAGCTTTTCTGTTTGATTTAGTAATACGAGGGCTAAGGTCCAAAAATTAAGTTCTTCATCGGGCTCAAATTGAGGCAGATCAAACCTGAGATTCAAGTTGTGTTCTTGAATTCGCCCACTACTATTCTAGTCGGTTCCCACTTCTACACAGCGATTAATCTCATCATTGTAGGTGAAAACTATGTGAGAGAAAATTGATGCCCCACCAAGTATGAATCACACTCTGTGATTAGGTATGCAGGGGTCGTCAATCCCTGTTGATTACAGCTATCCGTTCACAGATGTGTGATATGCAGAAATGTGTTTTGTAATAGAAAATGCATAAGTGGTGAGGGAGTTTGCAGAATGTTGTAAACATTTGGACAATGTGATCAGCATCTGGTGTTCATCAGTTTCCACCGAGATGGATTTAAACTGAGGGGAAACTTTGATTGGTGTGGTGATCGGTGTGTTTATCACTTCAAGTGTTTACCGTGGTATCTTAAAATCTTATAGAGATGTCCCCTATCGGTTCGGCAATACCTCTCTTTTAGAACTAGCCTACTGTGATCTCCGCTTGCAACATTTTCCTAACTTTGGTCACTCCTTCAGATGAGACTGACAAACGACCACAGTGAGTCTACACTACGGAAAACGTCATGCAAATGCTCACAAACACCTTCAAACTGCCACCCCTTTTGGACATTTTCTACGTCCAAACACTGTAAACTCAATTCAAAGTTGTCAACTCGTAATGATCGAACATCAAATCCGGTTGACAACTAAGACCGCAGAACATGATTTGTACTTGGCAAGAGCGACAATTTCTCACAATGTTTTTGAATACCAAGAAAAATTAACTCTCACTTGTATGAACCGGCTAGAATAGTAGTAGACAAATTAAAGAACATGAAGTTTTTCTCAAAATTGAACTAACTCTCTTGGCTGTGGCGGGAGCTCAATGGAGACTTTAAATCAGAGACAGCCGGACAGCCCTTACCTTGCCTGTGTAAATAGTTGAAATTGGAATTTCAGTAAATGTTACCCTAACATGAAATATAGCCTTAGTAGCTTTTTTAAGGGTTTAGACAGCCCAAGTTTGGTGTTCAATTATCAAATGAGTATCTGTTCTATACTTTCCAGTTAATATTAAAAATAAATACCCCCGCCGCAGCAAACCTGCAGACCAAGCGAATTTCAACTTGTCTGATTGCATTTTTACTAAAATATTTCCATAAATAAGACATATTTATTTCCAATTTAAATAAAATTAGATTTAACGAGTGCTTAGGTTTGCTACAACGGGGAAGGTAAAAAGTGTTTTTGACCATACGTCAATAGTATAGGATGAAATAAATAAATCTGCCAAATTTTATCAATATATATCCATGAACAAGTAAACTACAACAGTTTTCATTTTATCTATAAGAATAACATGGGAATTTTAAATTACACTATTTTTGAATTTTCTCCGTGATTGTTAGACATACAACAGCGCTTCAATATATTAAATTTTTTATTTTTTAAGCTCTACAAAACGGTTTAAATGAAATTGCAAACTTTTTTGTTTTTATGGTCAAAAATGGGAAAAACCAATTTTTACCCCATAAAACCCCCCATAAACCCCCGTTCCCATGGTCTGATTATGCTGGTTCACGAACTTGTTTGAATAAACGTAGGTTTACACGTTTTTACCATTTTTCATCATTTTTGCTTGAGTTATAGCGCTAACGGACATACATATATATATATATGTATAAATATATATATATGAATTTGAACGGATGGTGTTTTTGGCCTCTAGGGACCTCAAAACAAAAAATTAAATTGGTCCCGGGTCCAGGTCTTACCGTGAGTACTACGGTAATAGCTTATTCCCTATATGGGAAATTCGCTAAATATGATGGGAAACTACATAAAGTACACCATAAATTTGTACAGAGTCATTGGATTGAACAAATAGTTTTACATCAATTTTTATTTTGTAGTTTTTTTTACATTAAGTGTCTTAATAGGTTTTAAAATACCTAATATCTGCTGAAATTTTTTTTAAAATTTGAGTTGAAGTTCAATGTCTTTAAAAAAGCAAGACTAAACTATAAATTTGTTAGCAATAGCCTAATTAAAATAAATATAAATAAAACTGATGTGTTGAAGGCTACGACTATACTAGGACACTGGCGTCCGGGACGCTGGCGGAGCATTAAATCAAATGGGGGCGATTAGACTAGGGATGCCAGCATCGGATACTGGGACTCTGAAATTTGAGTGTCCAGTGACTTTTTGCTTCCCGGGATGCACAAAATCGGTTGTGGGGCATTGGTTTAAATGTGGTACATTATACTAGGCTGCTAAAATCAGGGACACTCTCTTTCGACATGTGCGCAAATATAGGAAATAAAAGCTATTAGGTACTGAAGGTCTCATTATAAGACCTGAACCCGGGATCAATTTACTTTTTCAATTTGATGTCCCCAGAGGCCAAAAACGCCATCCGTTCAAAACGTGTCGTCCCCACCTCAAATAATTGATAATATTTGATAATTGATATTAGATATCTGTCCGTGAACACGATAATTTGAGAATTTTTTTTCCGATTATGAAATTTGGCCTAAAGGTGTAAGCGGGATAAACTTGAATGAGTTTGCGAGCCAGCATGAACGGACCAAGGGAGTTTTACGGGGTAAAAACGGGTTTCTCATTTTTGACCCACAAAACTAAAAATTTCTTAATGCCTCTAAAGACCATTTTAAATGAGCTTAAAAAACAAATAATTTAACTATAAGTTACAGCGAGAAAAAAAAGAAAAGAAATCCCATGTTATTCTAAAGGAAAATATTGTTACCTGTTGTAATTTGCTTGGTTATAGATATTTTGATCAAACTTGACCAATTTTGTTTATACTAAGCAATTAATATTTGACTATAAACACTTTATTTGCCTCCCTGAAGCAGCTAACCTGGGTACTCGTTAAACCTAATGTTATTTAAATAGATATATGCAAAAAGTGATGAAACATTGAAATAAAATAGCAGTCCGAGAGGCTAGCATCCCATCACAAATAACGTCACTTTCAGCTTATCTTTCATTCATTACAACCAACAATTACAACTAACAATTACCAATAATTACAATTACAATTAACAATGCTTATGTTGTCAAAATAGTTATTTTTATTATGAAAATTTAATGGTTTAAAATTTTAATGGTTTAAAATATTTGGGCAAACCGGCAACAATGAAGGAAATAATTCATCAATAAGAGCAATCACTAATCACTCTGAATTAAAATAATCCTACTTGAGAGCACTTATCTTAGCCTACTATTACCACAATGTAAATAATTAATTTTTATGTTTGATTCAGTTTGACAAGAACAATGGTACAGAGAGGCAAATTCAAAGTCGTGTTTGTTCGTCATGGGGAAAGTGAGTGGACAAAGCATAACTTATTTTGTGGCTGGTATGATGCACCTCTCAGTAACAAAGGTAAAACACTATGCAGTTACACTTTTATCAAACATGTGCAATTGGGTGGGTGGTTTTAGGTAGGGTCAAGTGTAACCGCAGTATATCAATCAACTGATAAGAGAAATTTCAGCTTGATTGCACAGAACATAGAATAAATATAGAGGCGGCACTTGCCGTCTGGAGTGAAGCAGGCTTCTCGTACCAAGATGGCGGCCGGCCCGGTCTGCATTTACATTTAAACCATTATATTGTTACTATGGAAACCACCAATTAATATTTACTTTTAAAACTCTCACCTCAGAACTTTGAAAGCCCACGGGGCAGAGTCCTAGGTCAATATCGAAGGGGGGATAGTTCTATATGTATCCTCGGAGCGGTAGCTTCATCTAATTCTTAAAGTAGGTAGCATAGAATAACACAGTGGTAATGACGCCGTGTTTTCAAAGTTCCAAGACCGACTCTCTTAACAAGATGGCAGAAATCGCGGCTTCACTACTGGTATAGCTGTAGGTATAGGAGTGGTGACTCTATATTATTTATTCTATGCTCTGTGCTTAATTGCCATCATATTGTGTTCTCTGGACCTTGTTTGAAGGTTCTTAACCTTATAAAGCTAAATAACATATGAAAAAATGTACTTTTTTAGTTTTGAAAAAAGCTTACATACCACCTTGCAGTGTAAATTCAAAGGTCAAACTTTGACAATTTTTTATGATTACATTTTTAAAGTAAATGTAACAATATTTTGTGTACTAACTATTGTTTGCATGTAGATTCAGAATATCACTTCAAATTTATTACTTTTCTTACAACTTAGATTTTACAACGGTGCTTACACTTGCCCCCTAAAATTTTGCCGGAGCAAGTGGAATATTAGTAACAGCTCTAGGAGCTGAGAAGACGGGGTTTTTCACTAACTGACCATAACAATATGAGCTTGATTAAAAAAAAAAAACTGTATAAAAACCATTTTTTTCAAGTGAGTCATGTGCCCAGAGAGTTATACTACAACCACACACAATGCCAAGTACTATTTTTTGTTATAATTTCATATTTTTACAAGATTTTGCAATTTTAGGTTTCTTTGCATTTTACGATGTTTTTCGCAAAGGTAGGCTATACGAAAAAGTTTAAAACTTAAAACGGATGGAGATATTTTTATAATTCAAAAAGTCCCAGAATTACAGGAAATTTCCCTATGGACCCTCTTGCCCCTCGTTCCTCGCAATGCAATATATTTTAATTCAGATGTGGGTGGTTCCACTTGCCCCCATGGTGGGGCAACTGGAACAAAAAAACAATTTTTTTATATTTATTTTAGTTTTTAAGAACAAAACATTTTTTAAAGTTATCTATAGAAAGCCCAAAGTACCCATGAACTTTTGAGAAAACTACAAGTCACACTCCCATAAACCATATACCTAAAATGTTCGTCATGATGAGAAACCTTGCACAAAACTATCCATTACTTCATAAATTGCCCTTTAAGGTCGTAATTGCTTTCCAAAGAAAAATACCTCATGTTATTCTTTCAATTTATTACCAAATTCAAATCAGGAGTGATTATTTGTTTGTATTCTGTTTTGTTTATTTCAGCTTAACTTAACCAATCAATAGTTTTATTAATACTTATGAAGTCAAACGGGATGATCAGCCCGTGGGTAACAGCTAGTTTTCTTTAAAAAGCTAATTAAAAAAGTAACTCCATATTAGCTTTGACTATTGATACAATACCTATACCATACAAGACAATACAATAGGCCTACAATAAAAATACCTATCACTATCTAACAATCAATGATACGAGGTGTTAGCCTGTCCTACGTACGGGAATCGAGTAGTCAGTTAAAACTCTGTATATAATTCAGAACAGCTAGTTAACACGTATAAAAAAAATTTTCTTGAAGTTTTAATGTGAAAAATCATCTGTAAACAAATGTACCGTGCCAAATATTTTTTCATCCCATTATAGGCATATACGATATGCATTTTAAATCCGGTAATTTTACAATGAAACAGCAATAAGTGTCGATATGAAAAGTGTTGAAGTGAGATTTGCGGTCGATTCGCACACTGATTCGTACAGTAGAGAGAGTAATTGTCAATTGAGACGTGTATAGGCCTAGTCAACGATACCACCTTCCATCGCAAACTATCACCTGCCATAATTATTATCACCACGATACAATTACTCATACTATACACAATTTCCAGTAAGTCTGAATAAAAACTGCCCAAAAGGATAATATCCAATCAAATTCACAGTACACATAATAACTTTGGTATCCTGACATCATTAAACGAATCGTCCATACTCTCCTTTGCACTAAAACAAACCGAAGTTTTTAAAGATTGCTTTAAAAAATAATTTGATCATCATTATTTAGTTAATCTGTCATCCTCTACCGAAGAATTTAACGTATTGATTACAATTACATTGTACAATGATTATATCATTACACATACATTAGTATAAATAAGTCAACCCTACGTATGTCTTTTCATTTTTATTCAAATGCTGAATTTGTGTCATCAACGCTGAATATTTACAGCTGTTACGTTAAGCAAATGGTATTATGCCAAAAGCTAGTCTAGAATGTTAGCGTCGGCTGCTAAACTTTTTTGAAATATAACTTAGTTTATAAAAACTGAAACCCTAAACTAAAATTATGGCTTCGACATTCCCTAATTCTCAAAATTATCTTTCAATTGACACGAAAATCATGAAAATCCGTAAAGTGGTTGATTTAGAATCGTGAAATCAAAAAAACCCCCGTTACGTTTTAATAATTGCAGTGGAACCTAGATAACAATATACGGTACCCTAGATAACAAGACCCTCAATAACAAGTCACCCTTGATAACAAGTAAGTGTAACTTTTAAATCCTCTTAAAATTATTTTTTTATTTATTTTTTTTAAATATATTTTATTTTAACCCCAACCACACGTTATTTCTAACCTTGATAAGAATAAGTCAACCTGAAAACAAGTCTTATTTATTCCCCATGAGAGTCTTTGTTACCGGGAAGGTTCTACTGTAGTATATTACAACAATATTAAAACTTTGATGACCAATAATTTGATTGTTTATGTTGTGTAAATAGCCAATATGCCTGTAAAAACTTCGGGTGTAAACTGAAATTCAAAGTAATCTTATTACAGTAGTTTTTGCTCAGATGGATTAAAAATAGCACATTCTCTCAGAGATTTTTAAAGCGAGATTACATTCATCAATATGTTTATTTTAAATATGAAAAGAGAATGATAAATGACATTTGAAATTTACATTGAATCAGTGTTTGATAGAAAAGTGTGACGCTGTAACGGTTCTATCACAATTGGTTATAAAATCCATCAACTTAAGTGTGTAGTAAAATCAGTGGTGAAACATAAAACAGCATATAACAATACTATCTCTGCACCAAATCTGCAGACCAAGCGAATTTCCATTTGCATGGTTTGATTTTTACTTAACTATTTAAATAACATTAGATTTAACAAGTACCTAGGTTTGCTGCTACATGGAGGGTAATGAAGTAAGTTTTAAGTAAAATAATAATAGTTTAGTATAAAATAAATAAATTTGTCAAGTTTGATCAAAATATATTAATAAACTAGCAAACTACAATAGTTGTTGAACTTATTCTCCATAAGAATAACATAGTAATTTTAAATTTACGATTATTTGAATTTACTCCATGTCCAACAACCGTACAAAACACTTATACTATATACTAAATTATTTGTTGTTTTTTTTAGCTCTTCAAAATGGTTTATAGATAAACTAACTGTTACCCAAGGGCTTCACCCCGTTTGACTTTTTTTAAGTTGTTGTATTAATAGTCAAATGTATTAATAAAACTATTTATTGGTTAAGTTAAGCTGAAATAAACAAAACAGAATACAGTAATACAAACAAAATCACACCTGATTTTAATAAGGAAATAAATTGAAAGAATAACATACAAATAAGTACAGCTGAGGTACTTTTAACAGGATATGGAAAGTTCCCTTTAGAAAGCAATTACAACCTTAAAGGGCAATTTATGAAATAATGTAAAGTTTTGCGCAAGGTTTCTCACCATGACGAACATTTTAAGTATTTGGTTTACGGGGGGTGTGACTTGTAGTTTTCTCAAAAGTTCATGGGTACTTTGGGCTTTATATATGGATAGATTAGGGAAATTTTATTTTTTGAGGGTCAAAAATTAGAAAAACCAATTTTTACCCCATAAATCCCCCTATAAATCACCATTCCCATGAGATTTTATAGGTTTTTCATCTCTCTGGTTTGCGAACTCGTTATAATAAACGTAGGTTTAAATGTTTGTACCAAATGTCATCCGATCATTTTTGCTCGAGTTATCGTGCTAACTGACACATATATGAATTTGAACGCATGGTGCTGATCAAGAATGAACTCGACACCGTGCAGCAAGTCAAAAAGGAGATAAAAGAGTGCGGGAGTACGTGGACCGACTAGAGGAACAGACACATCGATGGTGTTTTTGGCCTCTGGGGACATCAAAACAAAAAGTAAATCGGTCCCGGGTTCAGGTCTTACCATGAGATCTATGGTAATAGCTTATTTCCTATATGGGAAATTTGCTAATAACAGAGATTACAAAGAAAAACTGTAAATAAATAACTTAACAAGATCAATGCGGCACCGAAATTGGCTATATCACTTGTACGGCTAAAATATGAAAACTCAAATTAACTCCCCGAATGTCGTTTTGGATGATGATCTAATGTTATTGCGTCAAAATTTTCTATTTTTGGCGACATATGTGACATCATTATTCGTGACAGGAATACTCGTCATGCGCCGCACCCGTCCGACTGCTATGTAGAACCGACGCACGTTACACCAAAAGTAATCCTTGGTTTGTGTTGTAAACGATTGTTATCCGTATCTCCTAGTTCATCTTCAGTGAGAAAATTATCAATCCGTGAAGAACTAGCCATAATCATTCACTATTGCACAACACTTACGTCATATAACACACCAAATCACAAAAACATACACACAAATAACAAACGCGATGGGAACGACGCCACCGCCTGAGGAAACACAAAGGACTACTTCTTACAGAGCAACAAAAAACAACATCCTCCGTCGACAACTCTGCTCATATCGAGGCAATAATTTTGTAGTGGTGCTTTGAAGAGTATACTCATTGCACGCCGCTTGGCAGCGCCAGCCATGACGAGACTACTCGTCACCCTCATTGAACGTGTTAACTAGGTTTGTATAATCAGTGTAGTTTGCTTGAAAGGATTAAGTGCAAGATTAAGGGTTGCCACTTGTCCTAAAGAACAAATTACCCTAGGGCCTGGAGAAATGTTCTAAAGTTTAAGTAAAAATATAGCTTTATTGACAGTTAGAAGCACAATATTACTAAATTTAAACCTGTGAGTAACTAATCCTGTTTTTGTTATTCTTTTATTCAAATCATCAAAATTTTCTGATTTGGAGGCTGTGACTTGTTTTATCTGAAAACTGTTATATAAAAGTGAGATAACTTATTGCAAATTGCAGTAACTCCTGCAAAACACTTAATGTGATGAAAGACAGGTAGTAGGCCTATCTAATCAGTGGCGGCGATAAGGGCCCGCGGGCCCCCTGCAAGTTTGTTCACCGGGCCCCCTCCCAATAATCTTAAAAAATATTATATCATATGTATTACCGCCTAAACTTTAGCTTGGTACGGCGTCTCCCGAGGCGTCATCATCGTCTTCCATGATCACGGCAAAATGACCTATGACATCATCAGATAACAACATTATCGTCTCCTGCGTTCACGGCCCAATCCCTAATATCTCCCGCCCCGTGACCCGTGGTGACGGGGAAATAATTTTTGTCCGCAATCACGGCAAAATCCTAAATATTTCTCGCTTGCAGAAAAATGTTAATAACGTCTTCCGCAATCCGGTAAAATATTGAATGTCTCCTGCGGCTGCAGGGACATCGTCATTGTCACCCGCGGGGAAATGTTCTCGTCGATATCCGCGATCGCAGCAAAAACGTAGGCCTAATCTTTCAATTTCGTGAGTGTGATCCTCGAGGACATAAAAGCTATAATTTTAATTGGGCATTATTGTATTGAGAAAATCGGCTTGAGCTTGATTTTCTGACTTTGCGCGCTTGATCTCTCAAGCTTATATACAGGTTCTGCTCCAGTGCTCGGCTCGAAAATCGACATTATATAAAAATCAACAGTTTCCAAAGCAAACCGATTTTGAACCGCTCTGATTTGGCCCGAGGCCTATAAGTAAGTAAAATTGTTTACCTGACTCGAAGTAAACAAATCTAAAGTGCAGCCTCCTAATAGTAAGAAATGAAGTGAAATGAAAATCCTTCTTTAGCGTCAATGAAAGAAAGGAATTATTTATTAGCTAGCGCATCAGGCACCTAGGTTAATTCGCTGATTTGATCGGATCGTAAAAAATTGTCAAGTTCATTAAGTTAAATCAGCATTGAGGGCCCTCTCTGGTGTGCCCCACCGGGGCCTAGGAGGATTAACATTAATGTTTTAGCTTTATCCTCCTAGGACGGGGACACATTGGTTCTAAATACGGCCCTATTATAAATAGCGCCTTCACGCAGTCCATGAGGACTGTTGATGCAACCTGCATGACTGATGACAATTCTTTTACTTTGGTTGGTAGAGAGTTTATATCGATTGGCCAAATAATAGTGTCAGTAAAGCTGTTGTAAACTACTTGTCCTAGTGCTCTTACTGGGGTTAACAAATTTTCGGCATAAAAAAACTTATGGTCATTTTCATATAAATATTGTTATGATAGGGGGCCCATGTGGCTGAGCCTGTCACACAATTGCGGGCCCGTGTCCCGGTAAAATTTCCCGAAAAATCCCAGTCAGGGCTCACGGGCCCCCATAGCTCGCGGGCCCACCCGCACCGCGGGCCGTGCGGGGCCGCTATCGCCGCCACTGTATCTAGTATTGGCGAGTGCAAAAACAACTTAGGAGAGCTATCAAACCAGCAGAGATATTACTTCCATAAAAAGCGATAGTGCAGTTGTTGAAAAACATTTTATGAAACACAAATCATTTAAATGAATACTGGTATGTTTCTACCACTGTGTATGACCACACTAAACCTTAAAGGCTAATGATTTAGTTTTAGAGAGGTTTGTTTAGCACTGCATTAACTTAAAATAACTGGGAACAGATACTCCGTTTTAAAAATGGGTTTGTAAACAGTATGTTTACTCAAATATTTAAAAATCAGGACTGTGTGGGTTGCAACAAGAAGTGAGCAGTCCGGTGGTTATCAACTCTTGTTTAGTGCCACACTCAACAGTACTATATACCTCCTTGAACCTCAGTATTGTAGTTGAAGACAAGTTGTAATGTTTAAATGCAATAAATGACTTTTGGAAACAGTATGACCTTAGCATTAGCCATAACAACATCCACAATTTGTTGATCATACACAGACCAGTTGTTTGCCATTCATGTGGAAAATCTGCAAATTGTCTGACTATAAGATAAAGGTAACAAGTAGCATACATTTTTGTGTCATTTGTGAATACAGTGAATAGGATGACCAAAGTGTGACCATTAAATTGCACAAGAAATACAAGCAATGCCAGGGTAGTAGCACCATCACATAGACAACAAATTACATTAGGATAATTTTTTATATACAATAGGATATGTCCAGCCAACCCATACTTTGATGAAAGCCTTTATTAGTAATTTCTGAGTTTCTCAATTAGTATGAATAAACTGTGGACAGTTGTATTTTCTTAACACGCGTTTTAATATTTTTTTATGTTTCAGGCTTAGAAGAAGCTGTTTCCTCGGGAAAAGCTTTGAGAGATGCTGGGCTGGAGTTTGATGTAGCATTTACATCCTTACTAACTAGAGCTAATCAAACATTAGACATTATAAAGACAGAAATAGATCAATTAGATTTACCAGTTGTTGAACACTGGAGATTGAATGAGAGACATTATGGAGACTTGACTGGGTACAATAAAGAAGAGATGGCTGAAAAGTATGGTCTTGAGCAAGTATGTTGCTTTTCAGTTTATTTGTTTTATAAACATTTTTCTACACATTTAAACATTTTAAACTGTTTACTTGTAAAAGTTATTTTCAATTTTATAACACAGTACTTAATACATACTTTTTCTGTGACAAATTGTGCTGCCTACATAATATCATTGTGTGCTTTTATTATTTACCAAACTGGTAGACTTTTAAAAAGTTTAATATTGTTAAAAAAGAGGTTTGAAATTAGTTGTGTTATATTTTTTATTTAAGGTTGATATTGTTACGTGATTAAAATTTTGGACTTTATTGCGAAAGAAGAACTTTTAAGAGACAGGCAGGGTTTTTCCACGGCTCAGTTGTTACCTTATTCTGCCGAGGTTTGCTATGGCTGAGTTGTTACCATATTCTGCCATCGACACCAATACTCAAGATGATTACAGTAGAACCCCTCATATCCGGCCTTGGTTTTACCGGTCCTCTGTTTATCCGGCCCCTTCCAGGAAGCCAATATCAACATTTTTTTTCTCACAGCTTACAGACGTTTAGATGCAGCCACTAGTCTTTGTGACTGCTCAAGTCATAAAATAAATTGTTCTCATTATTTATCTGTTTGTTTATACATTTATTTGCTGAGTCACTATACTCAGTTGAACTAGTAGGCCTAACCTCTGATCAGTTGGTTGATTATTTCCAAAGTGGGGTTAGTACAGTACAGTATGAGTACATTAATTTTTGTATTTCACAAAATGGTTAAGAATGTTGAGTAGAAATGCATGTACCATTTAAGTCCTAATGATCTTTAAGTACAATTTATTGTCATTTTTACCTCCATTTAATAGGTTTTGTTACCTGGAATCATAATATTTGTACATTCATTACTTAATGACTTTAACCTACAAATATTTTTTTTCTTTTTACAAACATGTCTATTTTTCTAAAAATGATCCCAGAACAGAATTAAATTATACATTTGATTGTATATATTGACGTATACTTATGAATTATCATTTTCATAGTAGGTTGGTTTATCCGGCCAAATCGTTATCCGGTCAGGGGCTTGGTCCCGTGGTGGCTGGATATGAAGGGTTCTACTGTAATTGTGTAGATAACTAATTGTGAATTATCATGAAACTTGCTTGATAGTCACAGCAGCTGAAAGTTGTTTAAGCATTTACTACTATACAAGGTTTTGTTAAAATGTGTCGACACATTTTAAATTGATAAGTAAATAAATTAAAGTGTAAAAGCAAGAATAATCCAAAACTATTATATGCATACAAAATTATTTTGATTTTATAATTTCACTCATAATGTCTGCAAATCCGTCATCAACATTCAAGATGTTAGTATACTTTTTAAAGAACATAATGAAAGCTTTTAGAAATATGTTTTGGTAAGCCAAATGCTGGAATCTAAAAGGAAGTCAAAACCATAAACATGCAAAAAATAATTTGCAGGCCAGTAACAGTTGTTGGAAGGGTAATGTTGAAATAGTATATTTCGTACCTATGGCTGAAAATGAGGTTTTGCCGGCTCGAAATAGTTTTTAAAATGATCGAGAGCCGCAAAACCATTTCGGTCCGTGGTACGAACAGTATTTTTCACCACACTATACCCTATTACCACTATTCACCTCAATAATGCACACTGATAGTCAACACAACTACAACTTTAAGGTTACCAGTATGTGAAGAAATAATTTGAGGAATCAGCAAAAATAATAATTAATAGTTGCTAGGCAGCGAGAAGAATTATTGGCGCACCCTGGTTCGTATCCAACACTACAATTAGGAATGACTTCAAAATTAAATCAGTGAAAGAAGAAATTACAGACCTTAGCAAAAATTATCAAGAAAAATTAGAATATCATCCGAACAGTCTTGCTGTTAATCTGCTGGACAATAGTCAGTGCATTAACAGGTTAAAAAGTGTTGTGCATGTGCTGGACCTAAGCTACAGATTTCTGTAAATGTTTAAATGACTGATCAAATTTTTGGCAAGACTTGTTGATGAACAGGTGCTTGCTTCCTGACATTGCTTGATATATGTTTTACTTATTGTTCTCATATTTGAAGTTTGAACAGATTGTAAAATCAATTCTGATAAAAAAAAAAAAAAAAAAAAATGTTCTAAGAAAGTAAGTGGGCAGCTGATTTTGTGGCCCTAAGGATGTAAAAACCTGCTTGGTCCCCAAATGACGATGACAGCTGGCATGGCCAGCAAAACATAACTTTCACCCACCAATTAACGTATGTAAAAAAGCTAAAAAGATCATAGTGTGGTGAAAATGTTTTTTACCACTTTCACTGTCTACAGGTTCAAATCTGGAGGCGGAAATTTGATGTTTTACCTCCACCGATGAAGGAAACTCACAAGTATTACACAAGTATTGTGGAGAATCCTAAGTTCAAAAGCCAACCAAATATATTTATTCCTGAGGTTGAATCACTTGAGACAACAATGGTTCGAACTTTACCATTGTGGAATGAAACAATAGTTCCAGATATACTTAGTGGCAAGAGAGTATTGATTGTGACTCATGGAACCACTCTAAGAGGGCTTGTCAAACATATTGATGGTATGTTTTGTATACATATTTTTACCTTTAGTCAAAAGATGGCCTTCTTTTCATTGATATAAAATCAAATAATAATCCAATACTATACGTATATGATAATCTAAAATATATAACACAAGAGAAATTAGATCCATATTTTTACGAGTATATGTCATGTTGAATTTTGAAGATACATTTATTATTTAACAATTTGACGATAATCAGTTAATTAACAACTATTTGGAATCCCTGCTGAGTGGCTGATAACTTTGAAACTGAAATGAAGTTGTTTTTAGGCCTACCTAAATCATAAATTTGACAATATTAGCTTAAGATAACAGTGACAGGAGCTGATAACATTAAATGATTACCACACACAAGTTAGTTTCTTATTAACTTTTTTCTTTTATTATTAACTCCCAATTAAAAAATTAAGGTTTAAATTCCTGTTAATTTTTTAATTGCCTACATCAGGTAAATGGTTATATACTTAATGAGAAAATCTTCTGCAAGTGTGAAATAACAGGGGAACTCAACCATCATCTAAAATTGCTATGATAAAATTATCTTTATTTTTGTGGGGTTTGAATTACAAAAACACGTAATCATTTTAGTGAATATCCCATATAGGGAATAAGCTACAGTATTACAGTAGGTCTCATGGTAAGACCTAGACCCGGGCCAGATTTACTTTTTTGTTTTGAGGTCCCCAGAGGCCAAAAACACCCTTCGTTCAGATTCATATATATTCGAAGATTAGGGCTACTACATATCAAGCAAAATTCAACATTAATAACTGATCAGTTAATATCAGTTAATCATTCACTGTGGGTTGTACGAGACTGACAAAAACGAAATGATGATTAGTTTGTCAAAAGTTTGTGTGCATGTTCAACTTGAAAATTTGTTCTCTCCATGAAATGTGTACGGTATGTTTACATCAAATTGTTGTGTTTTTCTTGTAGAAGAAAATTTAAATAAAAATTGAGTTCAAAAAAACAAAATTCTAAAATTTTTGACAATTATAAGTAGCACATCCACTTCACATCTATAACCTCTGGGAAAAAAATAAACAATCTATAAAATACCCCCGCCGTAGCAAACCTGCAGACTAAGTGAATTTCCATTTGCCTGATTGGATTTACACTAAAATGTCTCCTTAAAATATAACGTTTATTCCCTATTTTAAATAACATTAGTTTAACGATTTGATTACTTAGGTTTGCTGCAACAGAGAGGGTAAAAAGTTTGTTTTTTTGTGAAATGTTTATAGTTTGGTATTAAATGAATGCATTTTCCAAATTTGATCAAAATATGTTCATAAACAAGCAAACTACAGCAGTTTACTTATTCTCCATAAGAATAACATAGGAATTTTAAATTTACAGTTTTTTGGAGTTTTCTCTGTAAACATTAGGCGCATATTAACGCTTCAATATACTAAATTATTTGTTTTTTTAAGCTCTACAACATGGTTTGGAAAGAAAATGCTAAATTTTTATTTTATAGGGTCAAAAATGGGAAAAACCAATTTTTACCCCATAAAACCCCCCATAATCCCCTGTTCCCATGGTCCAATCATGCTGGTTCGCGAACTCGTTCGAAGAAACGTTGGTTTACACGTTTGTACCAAATTTCATCAAAATCGGATGATTTTTGCTTGAGTTATCGTGCTAACGGACACATATATAAATATATATATGAATTTGAAAGGATGGTGTTTTTGGCCTCTAGGGACCTCAAAATGAAAAAGTAAATCGGTCCCGGGTCCAGGCCTTACTATGAGTACTACGGTAATAGCTTATTCCTTATATGGGAAATTCGCTAAAATAACAAATCTAACAGCGTTATGTATCTTTAATATTTTTAATGTGAATTAATGCAGCCCTTTAGTTTAGGTTAGTGCCAGTAGGTGCCTTAGTTAGTTAGTGCCTTAAGGTAAACAAAAGAGTCAACATATGTTACTCAACGGATAATAAGTAGCGTGTTACAAATACAGAACAATAGGGAAGAACAATCGTAGTAATATTTTTGAGCATAAGTTACTATAAAATGAATAATAATGATTATGGTCGCTAGAATTGCGCTAATGCACCATTGACTTTAGATACTCCAAACAGACATTCCATTTACGTGAACCAGACGCACCATTGACTTTGGATACTGAAAATATACTTGACTTACATGATTTATTTCCTGTCTCTCCTTAGCGGGAGCATAGGGCATCGAGAAGAGCTCACCATCCATCCCTGTCCTGCGCCAGATCCCTCTGCTGACCCCAGGTCTTCCCGACACTCGAGGCTTTCTTCATTATTGCTCATTTCCAGGTGTCACAGGGGCTTCCCATCTTTCTCGTCCATTGGGGATTCCTATCCAGGGCCTCCTTTTCAATTGATCCATCCGCCTTCCAAAGAGTGTGACTCAGCCACCTCCACTTCCGTCTGCTGATTTCCAGGCTGATGTTGCCTCCCAAAGCTGTTCATTTGATATAGTGTTTTTATGGCCAGAACACTCTCATTATACGTCTGAGACACCTGTTTACAAACACCTGGAGCTGAGAAGTACTACGCTGATCCATTTTCCAAATTTCACTGGCATATAGGACATACTTGCCTGAAAATATAGGAAATCCCTTCATCTGATTATTCCCTTTATGTAATCCAAATATACCATTGTCATTGGATACTGCAGGTAGACAATCAATTTATAAGAACCAGATAAACCATTGACTTTGGATACTGGAAGTAGATTACTCATGTATGTGACCCAGATGTACCATTGACTTTAGATACTGCAAGTAGAGATCACATTTGCGAGAAACAGATGAAGCATTGACTTTGGATACTGTGATAGGACATCTCATTTACATGATTTAGCATTGACTTATGATACTGCAAGTATACAATCCCATTATCTTATTCAGATGAAGCATTGACTTGGGAAAAGTATTGTATTAATATAGTAGCTCCATATTAATATGGCTGTTTCCTATAATAGTTTTTAGATTACAAGTAACTTTATTTATTTGTTTCTAGGTATTAGTAATGAAGACATCATGAAACTCAATTTACCTACAGGCATGCCTTTTTACTACGAGTTGGATGAAAATTTAAAACCAGTTGTATCAATGAAGTTCTTTTCTAATAGAGAAGCTGTAGAAAAAGCCATGGCTTTGGTGGCTTCTATATCTCATAGAAATTAAAGCTAAGGTTGCATCTAAAGGTAAAAAACAAAGTTTTGTATGATAATAATTGCTACTGACACATCACATTTAATGCTAAAAACACTCAGCAGGGCCCAAAAGTAAAAAATATTGTACAAAGAAGATTTTGAAGTGATAAAAGCTGTTTTAAATTGAATTTTTATTAGAAAATAAATGTTTTTAAATGCTTGCTGTTATTTTTTAGTTCTTATTACCATACAGAAATGATAAATCTCAACTTGAAGTTTCGATTTGCTGAGACATTTATTGTTATTGTTAATTGTAAGAGTGTATGATTATTATATAAATATAAATATAAATATATAAATAAAATTAGAGTTTTGTCTGTACATTGCTCAGAATCATAAACTTTTAGGTTATTTTTACGTTTTATACATTAAAGAAACCGAAACAAGTCTCATCTAAATTTCTGTCTGTCCGTCTTCCTGTCTGTCACGGCCCAAGAGCCATTTTACGTGGCCTTCTCCTGAAAAACGAGAGTACCTATCAAGTTCCAAATCATTTTAATGTATTCACTGGATTGGCGAGATTGTCTTTAGCCATTAAAATATGGCGTCACTACTTTGTAAATAAAATGACGGACATTTAAAAACCCGATTTTGTGCGATTTTTTTAAAGTTTTCTCCCAATGTTTATCTAAATAACGAAACAGCTGTTTGAATCAAGATTATTTCTTCTAGCTGTAACCATAGACTAACCAACACAAGTAGACTTCTCATCCCATTGTAAATTTTGAAGCACGTTTTTCGTGTCTAGTTCATGTACGTGACACAAAGGCGCTAGTGTCGATGAAACTTTGTTTCTATTATTTTAGGGTTAATTTCTTGATTTGTGCTTTACTGTTTGGTTATATAACTAGGGGACAAGTTATTGTTTATGATTAGATCGTATTATTTGCTTAAACGAGGTTTTAAATGGCTGTAATAACGGGAAACAAATTGTAAACAAAACACGACCTCTACAGAAAAACGGACAGAACTAACAATAAAATTGGCTTCAGCTGTTCCATAAGGATGGGAAATCTACTAAGGGAGTATGTTTTATCTATGCTGTAACTGATATGTTTACATTGAATGTTGTTTAAAAACACCGCAACCATTTCCGATCATGTTTTGAAAGCAAATCCAAACCAAGGAAGATAAAAAACTTTTTTTCTTACATAACGGATTTAATTAATCGCAAGTGAAATAATTTGTAGGGTAACCGTAAATGAAAATAGAGATTCTTTGTGTATAAAATTGTTCTTGAGTTTTGATAACCGGGAAAAAGACCTTGAATCAGTGTTGTATATGGCTGGGAAACTTGCATTTTTTAAATGAGCGTTTTCAGTCGAGACTCGGTACACGACCGTCACGCGTCTACATGTTCATAGTAATAATAAAAGTAGGCCTACTGTGTATTTATGTTTTATTCGTCATGTGCATAAATGTACAGTTTGTGTATGTGTTTCAAAAACTCCAAGACGCACCTAATGGGGAAGCTCAAGACCTTATATTAGGACTGATGATGGCGATTTAATTTTGCCGAAATGCATCTCCTGTAATAGGATACATTAGGATCGACCGGCGGACACAGACAATTTAACCTTTTATTGATTGTCATACCAATCCGGAACAACAACAAACAACATAAAATGAAGTTATGTATAATAGTTTAGCCAGCATATCTCAAAATATGCAAACCAACTGCTGTTTTTATACATGAATGTTTCAACTGAACACTAAAAGATCCCCGTGCGTAGAACGGGTACACAGCTAGTAAAAAATAAATATCTCTTTACTGTCACATTAAAGTTAGTTGTAACTTAGTTGTAACTTGTAGCGCAGCTGTTATAAATGGCTGTTATAAATATGGTTGTATAAATTTGTATCTATCTAAAAATAGTTTAACTTCTAACATTATCTGAGCTGCATACTTGGGAATAATAAATAGAAATTCTAACGAATAGCAATATTCGTTAGTTTTTTTTGGGCTAACTTCTATCATACTCATTAGTTTTTAAAAAATTCTGGAAATAACCTCTAATCAGTTAGATTTCTAGCTAACAAAACTGCTAAACAGCCTAGTGTGACCGAGGCTTTAGTTTACATCCTACTGCCCTTCCTTCCGAGAAAAAGACACTGTAGTTTAAAAAAACATTGACTTACAGTTTAAAAACATTGACTTGTGTTGGTAATCAACACCGGCTGTTTACATTTAATTATAAATATGGATGGTGTTTATATCCTCTAGGACCCTTAAAACAAAACGAAAAAGTAAATCAGTCCCGGGTCTAGGTCTTGCTATGAGTACTATGGTAATAGCTTATTCCCTATAAGGGAAATTTGCTAAAACGTGGATTCCACTGGACTTTAATTTTCATTCATATATTCATTCATTCATTTTCAATCCAGGAAATATATCAAATCCCCTTGAGTACATTTTTTGAAATATCAAAATATTAAAAAGGTTTAGAATACCTGTTGCGTCAATTGATCCTGTTGTGTTATAAATAACAACAGCTGTTTCGTACTCCTGAGAGCACATGTTTCAGGTTAAACGCTAAAAAACTATTCTCATTGATGTATGAGGTCATCAGCATTAATATAAACACTTCTTGGGCACAAAAACACAAACCCATACGAATACGACATTTATACAAAAAACTTGGCCAAGTAGTCCGAACACAAGCTGTATTACCGGTTGATGATTAGTCATGAAGCCTCATACTTCAATGAGAATAGTGTTTAACGTTTAACCTGAAAATGTGCTCTTAGCAGCACAAAATAATCATATAGCAGCATTTAATCATTATGGATTATACTTTGCAATCAACTATTTAAAATTGTAACAATAGGCGCCAGGGTACAAAAATATACATCCTGGCAGTTAAGCCGATTGGCTTCACAATGAGGTGGCAAGTTGCCATGCCCTAGCATTTTATAAAGTCAAATTAAGAACCAAGGATTTATATTCACCAACAACAGTGATGGAGTACCCTAATCTCTTTCAACACATGACTTGTGATGGAATATATGTAATCTACAAGAAAATTTAAAATATATATTATTTTGTGATTATTAAATTTAAGTAAAATAGTTTTTTAAACTTACGATCTATTCATGCATATTTTTGAGTATAGCCACAAACACATTATAAAGAATATTACCTATAAAAGAGTGGTCAATAATTTAATTAGTTTGAATGTTAAACCCAAATGAAGTTAACACTTTAAACACTAAGCCTATTTTTATTTTTTTATTTCTTTGATAGTTTTTTTTTTAGGTTACAACCTTTTTTTAGCTATTGTGCTGTGTGGATGAGTGCACTAAAACATTTAGATTTAGTTTAATCCAATAGGAGAGGCATATTATTGTAGCATGAACTGCATTCCAGTTGTTGTGGAAGTTTTACAAGAACCCTACGGATAGCAGCACTAAACAAAAGTGCCAACAGACCCTCTGTATTGTCAAATAGAGGGACAAAGTACCTGGATACACCATCAAAAAATACTGAAAAAAGGCTTCAAGTTTTATTTTGAGGTTAGATTCCTTTCAGAATGCTATTACTAACAGTCATTATTGTTATCATCCTATTACATGTAACTAAATCCAAGCCAAAACCCCCACACTACACTGTTCAAAAAGCACTGACACAATAAGTAAAAAAATTACCTATCCAAAAAAAATTTCACTAAAATGACATACGAATCGTGCGCAACACGTGGCTACAATAACAAAGTTCCCCACCGAACGCTGGGTTAACTCACAGGTAATGTCAATTAGGACAGCCAGTGCTACATTTATAGTAGGCTGCGTGCAGTGCTAGTGCTCAGATACCATAATTAGAGTAGCGAACATATGTCAAACTCAATAATGCCGTAAACTTCTACCCAAGCTGGATACCATTTATTTAAGGTGAGCCTCTCTCACCAGCTAACCCACACAACATGTACGGGATTCGAAACCACACATGCAGAAAGACATCAACGTAACACTCGTCTGTGTAACGCTAGGCCACGTTCACATAAGCAACACATCTAGCTGTGACTAAAATTTGCCAGTTCACACGAGCGACAAGTCCACCAACTAGATCACCGGCATGACAAGAGTAAAGGGTGATTCAAAATTAATGACCCAGTTTTAACGCTTTATAACTTTTATACTATTAAGCTTACCGCTATAAAAAATACACATCAAACGAAAAAGCAACTCAAAGAGTTTATGCCTTCCAAAGACACATCATTTAACAAAATCGATCCAGCAGAACTGTAGATTTAATTCTACAAATTTAAAAAGTAATCTCCAACTTTTTTTACCACTACAAATTTGGAGGTTACTTGAAGTTTTTGCAAATAATTTTTAAATGGTGAGGAAACCAACCAAGAGGTGGAAGGTAATATTCCGAAAGAGAATAAAATTTCCTACAATCTACTATTATGCATTTTTTGAAAATACTCAAGAAAGGTACCAAAAATTGCTTCAAAATAAAAAAAATTGAAAATACCCATCTTCAATGTAGACAATAAACATAGCAAACATTAAATTTCACACTTTTTTATTTTAAGCCAAATTTAGGCTACATTTATTGAGTATTTTCAAAAAATGCATAATAGTAGATTGTAGGAAATTTTATTCTCTTTCGGAATATTACCTTCCACTTTGGTCGGTTTCCTCACCATTTAAAATTTATTTGCAAAAACATCAAGTAACCTCCAAATTTCTAGTGGTAAAAAAAGTTTGAGATTACTTTTTAACTTTGTACAGAAATCAGAAATCAATAAATCAGAAATCTTTATTCACCATTGATCATATTACATGAAATAGGCTTCGTCATACAATATAGGCTAAATCTATCATAATACTAAGGAAAAGAAAATCTACACATATAACAATCATAAACCTATATAGGCCCAAACACTACTGACAATAACAACATTTCTTCAATCAATTCTATCTACAAGTGTTAATCTAGGATCACAGGACAGTCTAAAAACTCAGTTAAACAATAAAACGGATTTTTTAATAGCCAATCGTACATTTTCTTCTTGAAAACATTGACTGGTGCAGTTCTAGCATATGAAGGAAGTTTATTGAAAAATCTAATGCAGTTTATTTTGTGAGATGACCCAGTTTTGGCTAATCTGTGCATTGGGATATCAAGTCTCACCTTCCCTCTTGTGTCGTGGTTGTGTATGCTCTCTCTTGTGACACATTCTTGTAAGTTCATTTTGATGTGCATTAATGAGCAGAAAATATACAAATTTACAACAGTGAGAATTTTAAGTTTAATAAATAATGGACGACAGTGTTCCACAAGGCTCGCCCTACACATATTGCGAATTACTTTCTTTTGAATCAATAAAATATCATTTGTTTGTGAGGAATGGCCCCATAAGAGGAGACCGTAGGTTATGTGTGATTCCAGAAGACCAAAATAAGCCATTCTAAGGTACTCGCCAGAAACAAAATCACTTCATTTCATTTCATTTCATTTCACTTAGTTTCCAGATAAGATAGCTAACCCTGGATATTTTTTTACATACATGTTCTATATGGGATCCCCAGTTTAATTTTGAATCAATATATATCCCCAAAAGTTTTACGGCTTTATTTTCTAAATCTCTGTTTAAACTTAAAGTAATAGTTTGAGTTTTTGTTTCATTACAAAACAGTTTATTGGCTGAGAACCAGGCAACTGCATTACTAAGGGAAGTCTCTGCCAGGGTGTTTAAAATTTCAATTTTTCTATGTCTACAGAGAATTGTTGTGTCATCTGCATAGCAAATAACAGAGTTTGACACAACATTTGCTGGCAGGTCATTAATTGCAATGATAAAGAAAAATGGTCCTAGAACTGAGCCTTGCGGAACACCTATCCCTACATCTCTCAAAACTGAATTATTGTTTTTGACTGACACAAACTGCTTCCGATTGGTCAAGTAAGACTCAATTAATTTCAAAGGTTCACCTCTAATTCCATAAAATTTTAGTTTCATTAATACAATTTCAAATGGAATGCAGTCAAATGCTTTGCTTAGATCACAAAGAGAGAGCATGACAGAATTTTTCATTTCGAAGGCGTCTAAGGTTTCATTTACAATTTTCAGAACTGCAGTTGTTGTATTTTTGCCTTTCCTGAATCCAAATTGGCTACTTGTAATAAGATTATGACTTTCAAAATAATGATTTAGTTGATCATAAATTAAGGATTCTAATATTTTGGAAAAAATTGGGACAATTGATATTGGACGATAATTCTGTGCCAAATGTTTTTCACCCTTTTTTAAAACTTGAATTACTTTTGAAATTTGTAGTGATTCAGGAAAATAACCAGATTCTAATTAAAATTACAATTAAATATACAGTTCTGCTGGATCGATTTTGTTAAATGATGTGTCTTTGGAAGGCATAAACTCTTTGAGTTCCTTTTTCGTTTGATGTGTATTTTATAGCGGTAAGTTTAATAATATAAAAGTTACAATGCGTTAAAATTTGGTCATTCATTTTGAATCACTCTGAATGGTATATTTTATGGATAAAAATCACAAAAGTTGCAATAACTTTTGAACTGTAATTGTTACAGCAATGGGGTGTTGCACTATTTTTTTAGAATTATTAGGACCATAACACATTAATTTTGATCAAAATCAGCTTTTCTCCAAAAATCCATTTTTTTGTTATTTTAAGGGAAAGTAACATAAGTTACAATAACTTTTGAACCATAATTTTTACGGAAATGGGACTTGAACCATTTTGTTTGGAATTTAAAGAACTATAATATACTAGGCTAATTTTTTTAGAAAATTGTTCGGGCCATTTTCGGGAAAATACATTTTTTCTGTTATTTTATGGGGTTTTATAGGGAAATCAACATTAAAAATCAAAATTTCAAAAAAAATTAAAAAACTCAAAATTTTAGGGACCATAACATACTAAATTAAAACAAAACCGGCTTTTTTTAATCCTATTTTTTGGGGTGTTTATGGGAAAATAACATAATTTAAAATGTCTTTTGGACCATAATTTTTACAGAAATGGGAGTCGTACCATTTTGTTCAGAATTTAAAGGGCTGCAACCTACTAAATGTGTATCAAAACCATTCAGGCCATTTTTGAGAAAATCAGATTTTTCCGTTATTCTGAAAAAAATCAACATTAAAAAACCAAATATAAAAAAAAATTAAAAAAAAGCCTGGAGATGCCATGAATTAGAACCTACACACAAAATTTCATCGAAATCGGACCACGGGTGTAGTCCCTAGCTCTGTACACATCTAGACAGTAGACACACAGACATCACTTCGAAAACCACTTTTTTGGGTCCCCGGGGACCCTAAATGATATATCCACTCAAGACTCAAACTCGAAAATTTTGATTTCGAAAAATTTATTTCAATACTTATGCTAATGGTATAGGGGGAGAAAGTAAAAACACACTTGATTAGTTTCCTTGTAGCAGAAACCTAGTGCAGTGGAACCTCGATAAGAAGACCCTCAATAACAAGTCACCCTTGATAACAAGTGTAATTTAAAAATACCCTTGAACTTATTTTACCCTTTATCACATGTTATTGTCAACCACAATAAGAAGTCAACCTTGATAACAAGTCTTATTTAATAATCCCCATGAGAGTTTTTTGTCATCGAGGTTCTACTGTACTCGTAAAACCTAATGTTATTAATATTATAATAGATTTAATTGAAAATCAATTCAGACAAATACAGTAGACTCCCTCCTATCTGGACTCCTTGGGACCGAGGCCAGTTCGGATAACGGTTTTTCCGGTTAAACCGACGTCCCCAAAAACTCGTTAAAATGGACCATTTAAATGCATACTGTATACAGTATTTGACTTCAATTTTGGAGAGCATTGTATTTAAACACGTGAACACTGGTTTCAAATCTTTCCCACGAGAACAGTCGGTTCAGTACCACCCACTTCCTGCCGATCTAGTCCGGTTATTCCGATGTGCTGATAAAAATTGTCTGGTTAAAGAGATGTAATTTCCGCCGAGTTTAGTCCGGTTAAAAGGTGTCCAGATAAGAGGGAGTCTACTGTAGAAATTCGCTTAGTCAATTTCATTGTTTCATTGTTCAAGTGTTCATTGTTTGTTGTTGTCAATTTATTGGTTTGCTGCGGCGGGGGTATTTTGCATAGTTTTCATAGATTATTTATATAGATTGTTTATAGTTTGCCTCATATGTATAGTTTATTAGGATTAAGGACCAGAGTTGTTTTGAAAAACAGAATGTATTCTTCTGAAAAACACTTGCTAATAAAGACCTTTTTATTAATTATCTATCCACGGGTAATATTTAGTTTTGGAAATTTTAAACATGACATTTTAGTTTGTCTTGGTCCGAGAATGATACCTTAAAAGGTCAGATACCGTACTGAGAGTTGACGGACACCCTGTATAATATTCTTAATGCAAAACTATTAATTCCTGATATTGGTGAAGTTAATGGTTTACTTAAAATATTTTATGGTAATAAGAACACAACAGTAACCAACAGTAGTATTTTATTATATAGCACCATTGATGAACACATAATTACACTTAGGAAATAAGATTACAGGCTATAACATTTTTTCTGAAATCATATATTTCATCACTATGGTGTAAAGTGACTCTTTTCATTGAACTATCTGAGGTGAGAGGGTTGAAAACACACTCTTTGACCGTTTAATGAACTAGATTTTTTGTCATATTGCTACATTATTTAAAAAACTAACTTAGAAAACAAAAATACTGTTCATGAAAAGATAACCTCTCAAAACAACTTCCGGCTTGTTTTCAATTTTGTTAATGCAAATAAGCAGCTGTTCAGTAAGTGATTTGATTATTTCATCTATTACGATTGTCTTAACTGTCTGAGTCTTGACTGTTCTCTTCTTTTGAGTGGGTACCGTCCTTTATCCTCTTATATCAACAATCAATTAAATAAATAGATTACCACTATGTATGATTGGTGAGTGGACTGTGATCTGCAACTGTTTAATTGCGTTGCAGTGTCCAGTTGTTCACTCTTGCAGCTTGAGACATACCACCCTTCACATCCATAGGGAAATGGTAAAGAATACACCATACGGTCATGATCAGAACAGTGTGCTGCTAAATTCTCTACAACTCCATTTTTGGATATATAACAAACTCAGGAGGATCTTCGGGTCCTTACAAATTCAACAAAGTAAAGATAAATGAGTGTGTAGTATGCAGATTTTCTGCAATGGAGATATGTATCACTTATTAGCTAATTTTAGTATTTTACTTTACTATCTCACTTAAATATTATACAATAATACAACAATGTGTTTACTCCTACTGATTAATCACATTTGGTTGAGGGTCTAGAGATTCGACTGTAAAGTAAGTCACAGATACTGCAATAATATCAAACTTAAGTAATACTATTTGGTTTTATTATACTTTTTCTTTGACATTATTTGTATTTTCCTATCACAAAACCAAATATAACACAATTCATAAACACATTAATTTCAACAACAATTTTGTATTATTTGTCAAATATAAACTATTTTTAAAATAGTAATCAGGCCTAGTTATTACTACTTAATCCAATGCTAATTAAAACAGACAGTGTTGGGTTGTTTGTGCAAACTAGGTGTGCAGTGTAACTGACACAAGGTGTTCATCCATATGGAGTTAAGTTTAATTTTTAACTTATGGTTAGAGCCTAATAATGCACGCCCACTCGAGTGGTTCGCCACGGCAAATGCTCAAAGAATGCAAAGAACGCGGTGGCGAGGCATGCAACAGTCGCATCGACTAGCCACCCTAGTCGTGCACCCTCGCTAGTGGTGGCAAGCATGAGCGGCTGTTGCGCCACCAGCAGGCCATGTTCTCATATGCTGCTTATTATACTCAGCCACAATTGCGGGCCACCGCGCAGTGCCCCACTCCCTACCTCGCCACAGTCACGGTTTTTATGTCAAAATTGTATTATCTATATTATTAAAAGAATTTGTTGAATTCTTGTGTGCAGCAAATCAACCCCTAAATATTTATTTTTATAGGCATATTGGGTACCAATTTAAAGCTCTTGTCCTCTTAGATGTGCCTTTTGCGGGTTTGGATGATATTCCATCACCCCCCCCCCCCTTTTGTCCTATAGGCTTTTAAAATTTTGTACATGCTGAATCCTGTTGTCAATCATCTGATCTTTTTAAGTTTACATTTGTTTACATCAAAACAGATGGCCATGATACAATTTTGTTTACATCCATACGAAAATGGGGTTATCTGTAGTTGCTGATGTTTCAGTGAATTCAAGTAAAATGTTGTGATGTTATTTGTATATAATGTAAATAGGAAAATACTTGCGTTAGATTTTGTGTTGTGATAGGATTTTGTGTAAATATAAAAAAAAACTTCTTGTCATAGTCTCTGAGATCACCATTAAGTGTAAAAAATTCTCCTTTAGAAGAAAGCTTTCAGTAACAGATGGACTCCAACACTGTTGTTTCGCCTATGTTTACGACGCGTTAAAGTAGAAGAAATAGTTCATCTTCTTCACTTGACGACTATATCATTCAAACCTCGCCACACCTAACGCCACCCCAAGCGACTGAGCAGTCGCGGTCTTGAGCAACTCGAGTGGCCGCACATAATAAGGCTCTTATCTATATCTATAAAAGAGGAACTATGTATGTATGTATATATGTATGTACCTTAAGGACTCCGAAACCGCTCCACAGATTGTAATAAAACTTTCAGGTTTGTGTGAAGTTTGGTGCAGATCTGTCAAAAGGGCTTCACCCCAGAGGGTTTTAAGTGGGCCAATGTCAGACTTTTTTAACTACAATGTTTACAAATAAATATAATTTAAAAGCTTGTTTACTTTCACCAACTGTTTTGTAGGTTGGAATAATCACAACATTCTGTATTAGTCATGATTTGAAATAGTGCCACAATGTTTCCACAGAGTGCAGCGAAGAAAACTATTTTACTTTTGAATAAGTCCAAATATATTAAACCCTAATCGCAGCACATGCAATGCCTAAATATTGTTATCTTTTGTTCTATACACACACAATCTAACATAAATAATTAAGTGAATAATAATCGTCCGTTCTATCTCAGGTATTCAAATGCCTCTCAATTTGTCATTAACCCACCACATTACTGTCATTAAAAGAAGGAACTCCAATAATACTAATGCAAAACTTAAATCCACCAAAGCTATGCAACCTTACTAGACTAACGATTAAAAAAATTACACCAAAATTGATTGAAGCAAAAATGATCAGTGTAAGTTTAAAAGAGAAATAGTCTTAATCCCAAGAATACTGATGATTTCATCCGAATTACCCTCTGAATTTAAGCAACTACAATTTCCTTTGTGCCTTGCTTTCGCAATCACCATTATAAGGCACTAGGGCAATCCCTGACTATCATCGGTTTAAATTTAGAAAATTCATCCTTTTCACACGGACAGCTGTATGTTGCGTGCTCACGTGGTGGTAGGTACGCCTAAAAACTTATATATTTATACAGTACACCTAATAAAAAAAAACAAAAACATTGTTTATTCACTGGCAATTAAGTAAAATATTATATTTTTATTTTTGGTATACACTTTTATTATTCATCGTAAAGAACAAATTACCATTTAAAATAATAGTTGTTAAGCGCAGCAACACACGCCGGGTAACTGCTAGTACACAAATAATTCCAAAAAATGTCTACAGTCTTGCAATAATATTTACTTTTAGTAATAAAAAAAACTAGCTGTTACCCATGGGCTTCACCCTGTTTGCCTTCACAAGTATTATTAAAACTATTAATTGGTTAAGTTAAATTGAAGTACTGTAAACAAAACAGAATACAGTGATACAAACAAATAATCACACCTGATTTTAATAAGGTACTAAATTGAAAGAATAACATACAAATAAGTCGTACAGCTGAGGTATTTTTAACATTTGGTATATGGAAAGTTGCCTTTATAATGTAATTACGACCTTAAAGGGCAATTTATGAAATAGTAGATAGTTTTGCACAAGGTTTCTTGTCATGACGATTATTTTAAGCATATGGTTTATGGGGAAGTGACTTGTAGTGTTCTCAAAAGTTCATGGGTACTTTGGGCTTTATATATAGATTACACATCATTTCTGAAGAAATACCACCACATCAGTGACACTATAATCCAATGATTAAAAATTTGGAAATGATGCTTCTCAAGCTCTCAGAAAATTAGGGGTGAAACTACACTTGCTTCTACCATTTAAAAAATAATGAAAATATATTTTGTTTTCTTGGACTTTTGTAATAGTAATATATCTTAAACTTTATATGCATATACATGAATTCCCTCATTGGTAGAGTCTCTCTAAATATCAAAGAAACTAGCAGCATAGCCACAAACTTCACTGATACTGGAAATATCATAGAAATTAGCTATGGTACATGTGTTTTTGGCAATGTTTGCAATAACGCCAAGAACGTTGAAGATATAAGTGATGATTGTTAACGTTAGCCAGGCTATCAATATTGCCACAAAAGTTGGTAATAATAGGAATGTTGCCTGAAATTTCCTATAATCAAGTAATGATGGTCATGCACATTGACAATGCTGAGGATATCTCCATGAACGGTGGAAAATTGAGTGGTTTGCAATGTTGCTACAAAAAGTGGAGAATCTGGTGATGATACCACAAACACCAATGAAGATAGTAATATAGTTGCAAATGTTGGCGAAGTTAGTTACTGATGCCTCTAACAACAAAAGAGAAACTTTCAACCAACTAAAATGTTGTCGGCAACATTTCCATTGTCTATCGGTGTCCCCATCTCAGTGATTGGCGATTGTCTCCTGTGATTGCGGCACCGGTGTTGTCATCTCCCACATATTCTACAACATTGTTTTCAAGCAAACTCTTTTAGTGTTGTAACTATGAGAGCCCGCTTGACGAGATCTCTCATAACGCCAATATCTTCTGCAATCACAGCTACATAAACATCAACCGCAATTGTGATAATTTCACCATCATTATGTTGATTACCGTTGATTAAATCTGAGGGTTTGATCCCAATTAGTTTGGAATAGCGAGACTACTGTATTATAAAACAATAGGCCTATCATAGTTAGTTATTATTTTGCCTTGTAAAATGAGATTTTTTTCTCATAGGTGGTGTTTAGGGACACTGTAACTTCTAACATACACGAAGCTCATATACATTTCTTGGTATAAAATAGTTTTTTTTTAGTTCCTATAATAAAACTAATATTGTCATATCTAACAACTATAAAATAAGATCAAAAATTTAAAAAATATATTCTTAACAGTTAAAGATTGTGTGGGATCAGTACTTGATTAGGAACAGCACAATAACCGTCGGTATAGAGGCTTTGGTGACAGTCTAATGTTTTCCTCTACAGACATCTCTTCACGACTGTTGTGAGAATCCATGTAGTCGTCAACAATCATTTGAAATAACACATCTGAAATAGTTAATAATTTCCCTTAAATTTGTTGCAACCACCAGGTAACCATGAATTCAGTATACAGTAATTAAAAATTAAGCACAAGCTTACAAAAAGTAAAATATTTACAATCCTATTAAAAAACCTTGAGTTAAGTAGAGGAAAAATATTTTCTGGAAAGTATAGCTTAGCGTGAAAACAGCATATGTTCAGCAACAAAAATCCATGGTGACAAATAGTAATTACCGCAAACGAGTCTCGGTACCATAGAAGCTGTAACGAGAAAACAGCACAAAATGTCTGGATTAGGCCCAGCGCACACGGTGTGACTGTTTTACAACTTTTGTTGCACCTCGGCAATGTATTGCAGTGGGGAGGCGCACACGACGCAACTGGTTGTATGCGATTTCAAAAAAAGTTTGAAACCAGTCACATGCAACCGTGGGCCCGACGTTGCAGTTGCGTTACAGACTTCAGTTGCACGAGACCACGGGGTGTTTTTGTGGTGTTAGGTGGTATTTTGGTGGAATTTTGATGGCCGAATAGTGTTTTTAGTGTTTATAATTTCCTATCCGAATAGCTCTAGCTGCTACAAACAGCCTAATACTAACATTCTTGCTCAAATAAGGGTGAACCCAATGCTCTCTCAGTACCCTTCGCTGTCTTCGGTATTGATAATAGCTAATAACGTCTTCTTCGTCTAAGTCCGACATAGTAAGCGCACTTAAGGCCTTAAAATAATGTAACTGCACTAAATTTGCACTCCACTGATTGCACAATAGACGCAACTGTAGTTGTAAAACAGTCACACCGTGTGCGGACAGAAGTTTTGTTTCAGTTGCAAACTGGTTCCAGACGCAACTGGTTTGCAACAGTTGTTGTAAAACAGTCACACCGTGTGCGCTGAGCCTTAAAGATCGTTAGAGTGAAACTGAAACTATAAATGTGTTGCAGTGGTTTAAATAACACAATTTGTACTTTGAATTGGTAAGCTTCATCCTTTTGCCCCAAGAAGTACTTAATTAGGAACAGCAAAATAACCGTCGGTGTAGAGGCTTTGGTGACAGTCTAATGTTTTCCTCTACAGACATCTCTTCACGACTGTTGTGAGAATCCATGTAGTCGTCAACAATCATTTTAAATAACACATCTGAAATAGTTAATAATTTCCCTTAAATTTGTTGCAACCACCAGTAAGGATACAACTGAAGCAAAAGCGTTTGATAAATTTGGTATAAATTTATTTACTTTATCTAACAAAAATAGGCTACCAAAAATTTACTATTACTAACAGAATTACACAACTTCTCCTACAAGACGTTGATTAGAATTTCCAGCAATACATTGTGGTCTTCGTCGTCTTGACAAGATATTACTCTCGGGTCTTGGTCTGCTCCATTGAGTGTGTTGGTGGGAGCATACACTGTCTGCGCTCTGTACCACATGACGTCATCTGTCGTCACCGACAAGGACGATATGAATCCACTTTGTACAAAGCACCGAGTGAGATCGTAATACACCTCGTATGGATGGAGATAGTCCGGATAAAAATTGCTGATTCCTACGTTGTTATTGCTGCTGCCGTTGCTGTAGCTTTGGCTGGTACAGGTTCTCTTGACGGGACAGCCTAAGTAAAAGTGTTGTAATCAGTATTGCTCATCAAGTAAAGGTTTAAAGTCCATTTTAAATGTTATATGACATTAGAAAGAAGGTTTGATCAGCAATCAAGTTAGATCAATGGTAAAGCGTGTGTCTCTAGAGGATAGCATCGTCAAACTCAATCTCTCACTTAGTTCTTTTTATTTCCAATAGGAATTGGTAGCGTTAAGAAAAGTACTACTAGCGCATTCTATTGGGCATTATCAAAATTCAAGCTCCATATATTTCCATTATGTTGGGTTGAAGTAAAAAAACTAACACTATAATACCTAAGGGATTTCAAGGAGTATACGGATAAAGTATTAACAATTTAAGAATATTTTCAAATTATAATTGGAGATGGTGAGCTCAATACACATGTTATAATAAAGGTATTGCATCTAGAAGAAATGTGGAGTTAAATTAAATGTAGATAAATGGAACAAATTAAAGGTAATATATGCAGGGGTGCCCACAAGGGGGGGCTGAGACGCAAACTGCGTCATTGAAATTCTTGGGGGGGGGTTGCAAAAATTCAAATGGGGGGGTGGCTAAATTTAATTGCAACAGTGTTCAACATGACGACAATCAAAAATACATTACGAAGTCACCAGATAGAAAGTCTAATAATTGATGACAATAGTTTATTATTGAATTCAATTAGCTAAAATAGCAATGTTTAGGATTCGTGTAGTAAGTTATCATACAAGATTAGCAAGACGTGAGATCTAAGAGGGAGGACACGGAATGGCTCAACTGCTGTGATAGATAAAGATAACGCGTGGTACAGACCAAGTCCAGCTACACCGCGACTCAGCACAGAACGTTTTGTTGACATAAAGCTCGTTAAAATACAATCAAGTTGCATAGGCTACAATACTGTACACTATTGTGTAGATACTCGATTACCGGAGTTTATACTGGGGGGGAGGGTAATGAAAATACGTTTAATACAATATAGTATAAAAACAGATAACAAACCCATTAAAACGCTGTAAACAGCCATTAACGTCACGATTTGCATTTTTATAAACGAAATTCAATATTGCACAATCATTATTATTGTGTAATAATGACATTTCAAATAATTTCTCTTGGTTCAGTTGTACAAACGGCAACGTTTAAAATTATAGCTAACTCAAACTCAACTAATAACTAGCCAAACACTGCATTGCTATAAATAACGTAAATATTTAACCTTAGAAAATGTTATAAGCTGCTGTTCATGACGATAGACAGATAGGCTACCGGTATGTGCTATCACAAGGTGGGTATCACAACATAGGAATTGATAGATAAGTAATACAAAATTTTAAAATTATATTTAGAGATAGTAAAAACACTCTTAAAAAAGAATGTAACGAGAACAATCTTGTTATTCTTTTTCTTTGTTCTTCTGTTCTTTGTTAGGTTTCTCTTCAATTCATACACAAATTCAACAAGTCGCCATATTTAGGCCTACTCATTGCCCAATCACAGCCTTACTAAAGTTACCATGGTTACTAATCACTCAATCACAGTTTACTAAGCATTATATCGTCATTATTCCCCAGCTGTTGTATCTGAAATATGTTGTTAAGTCGTTGTAACATCGCGCACAGCAGACAGAAGTGTAAAACGGAGCAGACGATTGTTGGCACAATCGTTTTTTCCATTTCATTTTCATCAAAGGAGCTGTGATGTTTCCAAAGGGAGGAAGAGGGGGTCGTTATATATATCAAGAGGAAGACGCTGACAATTCGTTAAGCAGAGCTTACGAACGCCATATAGATATTCTGGCAATAAAAATTCCTTAAATTGAGGTGACTTATAAAACTCTTTTATTTATATAGAAAGATAAGTCTTCCAGTCCTGTACAACACTGATTCATGGTCTTTTCCCGGTAATCAAAATTCAAGTACAACTTGATACACACAGAATCTCCGGTTCCCGACCTGGATGATGGCTAATTATTTAATTTAATTTACAGTTACATACTCGTATTAGTACCCGTGATAAATCAAACCCGTTATGTAAGCCAAAGCCACACGGTTATTAATCTCACTTGGTTTTGGATTTGCTTACAAACATGATCGGAAATGGTTAGGGCCTACACAGTATTCGTAAACAACATTTATGTAAACATATCAATGACAGCTAGAAAAAGGACTCTATATCAAAACAGCTGGTCGTAATTTCATATGACGTGTTCTCTTAACAGATTATTAGTATTTCATAAATACGTATGTAGTAAACAGGGGAAAAAACTTGAAAAATCACACAAAATTGGGTTTTTGATCGTCCGTTATTTTATTTCCAAAGTAGTGAGGCCATATTTTAATGGCTAAGGACACTCTCGCCAATCCTGTGAATTACACTAGGGTACAAACCATCAGAATCATAATCGGTACTCTAGTTTTCTTTAGAGTAGGCTGCGTAAAATGCCTTCTGGGCCGTGACAGACGGACATAAATTGAGATAAGACGTGTTTCAACTTCTTCAATGTATAAAGCGTAAAAATACACTAAAATATGTATAATTATGAGCAATGTACAGACAAACAAAACTATAACTTTATTTATGATTAACTGGGTTTGAATTTTCAATACGTAAAACAATGTATAAAACTTCTTTCAGTTTTACAAATAATGCTGGGCGGGGGAATAATGTTTATCGTTTGTTGTGTACATCATTTATGGTGGGGGGGCTGTTGCTCAATTGTGGGGGGGGAGTGCGTCATGAGTCTAGGGGGGGATGGGCACCCCTGATATATGACATAACTTAAACATATAACTAGCCTATCTATAATAATGAGCTAATTTCTTTAACTTAGTTGTTGTAACACCCCCCTCCCCTATTGTAATAATATATTATTTAATTAGTGTTGAGTCTTTTGACACTAGTGGATGTTCTGCAGTGCATCCTGGTGAATTTCAAAATATAAAGTTATTTTGAAAGTTTCAATATTACTTATGATATAAAGGTTGAATTTGAAAATGTTCAAGTAACCTTAAACACAATGTTTGAGCGGAGCGAAGTGAAGCTCTTATATACTACACTCCTGCTTTTGTTTTACAAATACTCCTCCTGAACTGCTGAAGCAATCTCCACGAGATTTAGCACAGTGATCCAACCATGGGAAGGTATAAATCTGAAATGGTACAAATCGGACCACATGATTTTTCCCTACGTGAATTAAAACTTTTAGAAATTTAACATGGGCCTTATGGGTTAATTGGTCGTCATGAAATTTCTTGCTAGATAACAAAAAAGGTAAACAAGAGTCGCAACATACGTTAGTCAACGAATCATCTAAAATAGGACATTACAAATACCATACAGAGAAAAAGGGAAGAATAATCGGATTAATATTATTGAGCATAATTGACTACCAAATGAATAATTAGGGTCGCCGCAATTAGGCTGATGCACCATTTACTTTAAATACTCCAAATAGCAGTTCTATCTCTGTGAATCAAATATAGGCCTACCATTGAGTTTGTATATTACAAGTAGACTTTCCATTTACGTGAACAAGACGTTGACATACCATTAATGCAGATTTTGAATAGGTACTGCAAATAGGAAAATTCCAATAATGTGAACCAAAGATACCAATGAGTTTGGATACTGCATATAGGTACTCCATTTATCAAATAAGCTTATTGCAGGATTAATATACTAGCTCCACTCAATATTGCTAGCAGACAACTGCATTGTACACCTAGTTATTCAAATGTTAAACTCAATTTAGGTAGACAGTGTTTTTACAACATATTGATACTATAAAAACAAACGTATGTGTAATTATAATTATATGTAAGTATATCACATATTTATTTATCACAGAGATAGCTAAGCTAGTCACTTAGGCAAGGTGACAAAAGTCGCTGGCTTGAGACTAATACAAAGAGTTTTTAACGGTCTTAATTAAAGTTAAGTATTAGGCTGTCACAAGTTAATAGCTTGCCAACTTCCCTGGTTTGAAACCAGGACGCGGCATCTTTTTACACAAATTTTAGAACTATAAAATCACCTTTAATGTTTTCTTGCAAAAATAAAGTTCCAGCTTCCTTGGTTTGAGAACCGGTTGCAACAAATACTTTTTACCGTGGATTATTTAAATGCAAACGTTCTGTTATTCTGTTTCCTCATTGCAGCTTCCACGGTTCGAGACTTGGTCGTGGCAATTCCTTTTTACTATGGTGGATTTAGGTTATTTTAATACTTTGAATTTAAATGGCGACCATACGAATGTAGGTATTTTAAGCCAAGTATGAATGGAGACGAGAGTAGGATGAGTGGATTTACGAATTGGTCTAATTATCAAGACAGTACTGTGGTGCGGATAGTGGTAGTACTCACTTGTGCGGATGTTAATCCACACCAGGGAGTATTGCATCCACAGATCATGCCTATAAATATCCACAATATGTGACCTCCAAGTAGCTGGATTACAGGACGACACCATGGTCCCAGTCTCCGGTTGAAGAACATATGCTGTTTTCACTTTAAACTGTACTTTCCAGAACATATGTTTCCACTATACCGAGTTGTATTGTCGGAACGACTTTAGGTTATTTCATTACCAAATAATATTTTAAAACACATTATCTTAGGAGAATAGTCCTTGTATTCTAGTAAAAGAATATTACTATAGGCTAGCTATTTTTATGATAAAAAAATTAAACTAAAATAATCTGTAATATTACTGTTGTGTAAGCTACAGTATATGGTTTAGGGCTTATATTTCTCTAACTACTAAATCATTATGAAATTGAATACAGCAAAAATAAAAACAAGGAAGTTTCATAAAGTAAATGTTGATTTATGTTTTGTAAACTGATAATTAATTTATCCCATGAATGTTCCTCTGTTTATTCAAGCAGTAGCAACTCCAGGGGGGGCATACTAGAGTGCTGGCCTAGGGATGTAATTGTGAGGAGTTTTTTTCTTCTCACGAGGGAAGAAGCCATTGGGATAACATTCAAGGAGCCTGGGATGAGGAAGAGCAGAGTGGAGGGGAAGCAGGTTTTTAATTCTATGATTTTAACTCTATTAATAATTTATTTTAATTATATTTAATTCTGTAGAGGGATTCTATGGATTTATGGAAAGTAGAGAACCAAGCCAGCCACTTCGTATGAAGCTAAAAAAGTTTTAATTTTTACTGTGCTTTTGAGTTATATGACAAGGCCCATTCCAGTCTACTGGTCAACGGCTGATTTTATTGAGCGAGGTCTCAAGGTACTTATTTATAATACCAAGGTAACCTACTTAAACATAAGGTGCAGTAGGTTAAAGTGAGGCATTGAATAGATACTTACTGACATTTTCCCCCGTTTTACTTGATACCTCAATAATCTTTGCTTGAATTCCTGAAAAATAAATAGGCCTAAATAAATCTAAATAATACTATAATTTTTTTATCAAGGCTGTTGTATCATCTACAAAAAGAATAAGTTCCTGATCAATAGCTACATGTCGCAAGTCACAAACACACGTGTAACACCTGTGGAAAAAGTCAGCAAGGTAAGATGAGTATGGCCCCTGCCTGAGATAGCTTTTAACTAGTTTTAGCGAATTTCCCTATACGGAAGAAGCTATAACCGTAGCTGGCACGGTAAGACCCAGGCCCGGGACCAATATCCTTCTTCATTTTGATATCCCTAGAGGCCAAAAACACTATTTGTTAAAATTTTACCAATTACCCTATAAATAAGTAGTTATAATAAGTGTGACCACTGTCAAACTATTCCGCCAATAAAGATGGAAAATACTTTCATGCAGTTGATATTTTTAAGTCCTGAAATTAAAATTAATCCTCAATTCCCCCCCCCCCCCCCCACCAAACAAGTGGCCGCCTAGTTTGCCTATTTGGGCAAGTTGGACCTGTCTTACTGTAAGCTATCTGTGGAAATATTAAGAAAACCCTCTTAGTAGCTAAAAATTGTTATTTATTATTTATTAGACATTTCTATGTTATAAAATATTTATATTTTACCTGCTGCGTGTTTGGTGGTTACTTCAAAGTCAATATCACGTGGCCTGTTTCCATCTTTCACAAGATCTTTCTTTGTGCCACACAGGTAAATTTTGCAATCCTACACAAATCATTTTTGCATATTAATCTCATGTATAGATAGTTTCACAATAAGTATAATATCAATATTTTATTGTAATACATAGCTTTACCCAGCACACTTCGTTTGGGCCGTTAACTAATAAGACAAGTATTTAAAGCTACCTTAGAAACATTTTTGTTACCCTATCACTGATTATAGGGTTAGGGTAAGTATCTTTTAAAGAAAAAATAGTTGAATTTTTGTTGGAAAAGAATTATCTATATAAATAAAATTACAGCTTTGTCTGTACATTGCGTAGAATCATGCAGTTTTTGGTTATTTTTACGTTTGATAGCCTAAGAAAGACGAAAGAGTCTTATCTCAATTTCTGTCTGTCATTCTGTCCGTAGCTCCAAAATGTCAGTTATTTCGTTCTAGTGTTGCCAATTTACACGGCGGCCTACTCCGAGAAAACTAGAGTACCGACCAAGATTCAAATCATTTTTTTGTATTCACTGGATTGGTGAGAGTGTCTTTGGCTATTAAAATATAGCCTCGCTACTTTGGAAATAAAAAAACAACCGAGTCTGAAATGGCAGTCGTTAAAAGATTTCTTGAAGTTGCAATTTTGAGGCGCTCGCTAGAAGTCAGAAGGAAATCATAAATGTAGGCATGGCTTGATCTTGATATGCATATCAAATTAAAGGTCTTTATTAGCGGAATACAATACTAACCTGAACTCAAATGTATAACTTAGTCGAAAATGGAAGCTGTTCAAAGATTCAAATTTACATATTTAAGAAACTTATGAAAGGCTGCCATTTCAGACTTGTTTGTCCGTTTGAGTTTGGGTTTGTGGTATTGTATTTTACATACAAGGACCTTTAGTTGTATGTACATTTTTTATCAACTTATGCTTACCTTAAAGATTTTCTTCTGACTTCTAGCGGGTCGTCCCCCTGGGAAGTTAGTGTATGATTATATAATAAATTAAAATCATATTATGTCCAGCGACTTTGTTCCAAATTTTGTAGCAGCTAGCTTTAATATTTTTTTAAATATTTAGCTGCAACATTTTCAAGCGTTAAAAATGGTAAAAATCCATTCCATTTCTAAGCTTCTGTAACTCTGTAACCGTTAAATCTAGGCCTATTAAAATTTTTAAAAAACCATTCTCGTTTAGAATTTTGTGTATATTATTTTTGTATAGGACGTATTTTGTGCTACAATGCATAGCTTCTGAGATAAAAACAAAAAAAGTGCCATTTCTCCAACTTTTACCCCCTTCCCCACCAAACACAACGCTCAAATAAGTGTTAACTTTTTACTGAACATTATGTGGACTGTGCTGAAGACCTTGGAGTCAAAAGTGTGCAGTCACTTTGGATGTCCGGGTTAAGCCCTTATCCATTGTACTATGATACCAAGATCTGATTTTGATCAGGATCAGTTACTGATACTGACCTTAAAAATGTGATGGCAGAAAGCTTAATGTTAATTTGTTATAAACTTAATATTACCATTAAATAATCAAATTCTCTGATGTAAACCTTCAATCAATATTATATAATGTTACTGAATTATGAGTGGTGGGAGGCAGTTTGGATTTATGAAACGCCGCGATCGCGATCCAGGGATCCGTGCTGGAGCTGCCCCTGGTGTCTACCTCATCCTATATGAGCAAGGTTTGCTTGTAGGTATGTATGTATGTATGCTTGCTTGCTTGCAAGAAAGATCTTGAAAACGGCTCCGACAATTTTCTTCAAATGTTGTAAATAGTTTATTTCTGGCCTAAAAAAGAGTTTACTGCAGTTAGAACTGCCATCAAAAATCAAATTACGTAAAAAATGAAACTGAAAGTCAAATTTTTTTAACATTAGTCTTATGGGTTGCTAAGTAACCATGTTGGTTGAATTAAATAACAAGGAAAAGTAAACAAAAGACTTGAAGTTGTAGCATGTGTTCACAATATAAGCCATCTCCCCACAGTATTGTACCATCTATATATATATATATATATATATAATACGCTAAGCCGATTTTTGTAAACAGAACTCCTCCCTCATTTTTGGACCGATTTTGATGATTGAAGTGTCAAAACAATTGCCCTAATCTGTAGTTTTGCAAAGTGTTTTTTCTTTTTTTGAAATCTTTATTAGTTTGGCCAGGATCGTCTATCAAAGTTGGGTTTTCACCCATAAGATTAACATGGGGGAATTCAAGTATTTTATTGGAAACTTTGTCTCCACTAATTTGAGAGAACGGCTGGGCGTAGAAACTTGGTAAAGGTGTCCAAAGAAAGGTCTTTGTCTGTAGATGAGTGATCAAATGAAAAACGAAGTAAATTCGCTTAGGGCTCTGCCCCAGAAGCCTTTAAAGATCCCTCCACAGATTTGTTTACATTTTGGTCATGTCGATAATACTTTTTAATAAAACAGCTGTTAATATTAAAATTGTATTTTAAACAAAACTCATTTATTGGGAGTTACTGAATTGTCCAAAAGAAGTATTTGAAATGTTATTTTCTGATTTTAAAGTTGATTTTCTTCTGTATCATGTCATGTGTTGCAATATAAAGTTCCATAACGAAATCAGTAGAAAATCCTTTTATCACAATAACTCTAACAAGTATTTCTTTTATCTATCTTATATCTATTTTACGGGTTGGTGTCTGCCTTTTTCACACCTTTTCCCTATATTTTATCGTATTATTCTAGACAGATAATCATAGGTTCATGAGATTATTGTCATACGTGCTTTCAATCATTGGAAAAATCTTCGATTGTGTAATACAATACAAAATAGTACCAGTGCAGAAGGGCACGGTGCCCATTTGAGCCGTGTCCGTATTTTGTTAAATTAATAGTGGTTTACAGCAACTGGATAAAACATTTTACAATATTCATGTAGAAATATGTGCATGATTTAGAAAGTCATTAAGCTATAAAACTGCAATATACTGCAGACTGTTCAGAGAGGTTACTTCGATGTATTCATTCAGCTTATTAAAAACATAATATAGATATGTATACAAATAAGAACTTGAACTTTTAGAGAGCCTTTGAATGTTATTAGACTAACGAAAAGGTTATTATGTAACTGAAAAGGCTGTGTAACGAGCTATTTTCCCTAGGGGGGTATATTTTTGCTATTTGGCCGCGCACCGATTGTTGAGGTAAGCTAGCGGCGGCGGCGAAGCTAGCGAGCGCCCTTTGACCCGGCTTATCAGTGCCGATAAGCCTGGGATATCCTAGATGTTCAGGATAGCCTAGGACGGACATTCTAGTGGTGGATCTCGGACAGTCAAGTAGTGAGTGTTGGTGTCCTGTGCCTGTGGAGACGGCTGGCGTACGTTGGTGGTACATCGGAGTGTGGTGATACCGGTGAACAGTGTTGGTGTTAAGTTGGGTACTGACCCACTTGTGGTGAGTGGACGACTTGATATTATTAGTTTGATAATATTAATATCTGGTTTTATTGCGAGAGTTAGAGTTGTAACCGTGCTGGTCAAAGCCTGACGGTAGTTAGGATTTATATTAGTCAGGAATAATATTTAAGTGTATTCCTGACGGTTCTGGGCAGGTGCTAGAGCGCAAATAATATAATTTAATTGACTGTAGTAGATATTATTTTGCGTTGTACCTAGAGTTAGTTATATTACTAATAACTCTGAGGCCCGACAAACCTAGGCTGCACGATTTAGCGTGCGTAGTCGGAAGCACGAGGCCAGTAGGCTAGTAGCTAATTTTATTAGCCTATTAACAGAAGCCCAGCTAAGCAATATAACGTTGATATAGTAGCAGTAGTTGTAGTAGCAGTAGGGTTGGTATTGATTAATCATTTAATTATTTTAATTTAACCTGAACAGCTTGCTTAGTAATCCAACACGTTAGCTTGGTAGCTTGGGTAGCGGAGTACCGGCTATCAGATAATATATTTATCTAGTGTTTGGAACGTATTTAATATTTATTTAACTGCTACTAAGTAGCTCAATATTTTAACAGTGCAATTGCCATTTAGTTTTGCTTGTTTGGCTTGGTATTTATTGAGACCAGCTACTAGTGGTGTAGTCACTCTACCTATAGTGTACTTGTATATTATTATATGGTACGATCATTGAGTGAACTGTTTGATTCTTAGCTTGGGCATTAGAGTTGTGTATTGGATTATAGTGGCCTAGTAGACCCCGCCTGGTGATAACACGCGTTGTGGTTTTTATTGGCAAGTCGTCGTGTAACTCACCGTGTTTTAGGCACTCTGGGCTTAACTATTGGATAGTTAGGACGAAGCCCGAGTTGCGTAGTCAGCAACGACCCCCTAGGAGTGTGGAGAATCGGCGTAGGCCTGGTAGTGATTATTGCACGTTTGTTTTGGTGACTTGTTTTTGACTTGTTCACAGTGCCCGTGTATGAGCCAGTCCTATACCGGTTAGACCCGGCTTTTGGCCTAGTGGTTTCCCTGACCTTATCGCAGACCCTGGAACAATACCCAGCCATTGTAGGCTGAGCTATCCTCGGCAAACGGTTGCGACTGCACTTTTAATATTTTTTTTCCCACTGCAGAAAATATCGTCGCAAGATGGCGCCTGCGAACAGGGACTGAGGTTGGCAGTGTTGCTGACGTATTAACGGCGCCCGAACAAAATAATTTTATTTGTGCAGATTTGCTGCGGACTTGTGCAGATTGGCTGCGGACCTGAGCTGTTGAGCAGAGTTTTAGGCAGACCTGCTGTGATTTTATAGTCGGTTGGGTAGGCCTAACCTGTTTTCTGTTACAGCGTGGTGTGTTGTGAACCCTAATTTATTTAGTGGTTGTATACATAGATATTAGTTAGTAATTTTATTTTGCTAATTAATTGAGCTTTATCATCGAATATTATTTGAGTGAGAACCCTTATTGTGTATTTGTGGTTTGACTTTCACACCTATAACTGGTTTGATATATTATAACGGTGTTAAATATATTTTAATTGGTTTCGCTCTTATTTTTGCGGATTAGTCGTGGTATTTGGATTTTAAATATGGTTGTGACTACGAGTACGACGTCTGTGCTGGGCGGTACGCCTATTACGTCTGCTATTGCTACGACTAGTTCTGGGGTTAGCTCCGAACTGTCGGTGATGACGACATCGTCATTGTGGCCGGCGTCTTCGCCCGTTTGGCCGATAATTTCTTCGGTAGTGGCTACGACGGTGACAACTTCGTTGACCTATTCCGCGCCAGCGACTATGTCCTTGGGGTCGCAGCCCCGGGACGGTCGCGTGGGTTGGATCTATGACCTCTCGAAAGGGGAGCTCATGAGAACGATGGACCAGTATGGTTTGGTGACCACTGGTACTTCTGCGGAATTACGGCAGCGATTTTCATCGTTTTGGAAGCAGCGGAATGCCCGTCGGTATAGCGATGATAGGCTGTGTACGGCTGGGGCTGCTGCACCGGCATATGTACCGCCGGCTACTACAACTGTGGAGCTTCCTGACCCCCCGAGAACCGTACCTCAGGTAATGGGTAATGCGGAATCGAATAAAGCAGAGATAGTGGGACTTAGCAGGGAGTTAGAGGTGGTTAAAGAGATCCTTGGGTTGTCTTTGGACTGATACCCGGACTCTTAGAGAACATCTGGCATCGGTGGTGCGACAGGCGAGAGGCTCGCCGAGTAATGAGGTTGGCTATGGGTTCGAAAGACCCGCCAACCCTGCGTCCCCTGTTGTGGCTGCTCAGCTGTCTACCTTTGGGTTACCAAGTAGACCCGAGGGATGGCAGCGGCCCAATGATAGTTCTGAGAGACCAGTCCGGCCTTCTAGCTTGGAGCTGCCACGAGGCTCGGATATGCTCTCGAATGAGGCCAGCAGGGTGCAGCCGAAGAATTGCTCCAAGATATGTGACATGGTCCGGAAGTGGGGTTTAAAGTTTGATGGCCGTAGAGACCCTGTATCATTCCTGGAGCGTCTTGAAGAGCTGAGGGGGTCCTACTCTATATCATCAGAGGACCTGCTCAGAGCGCTGCCGGAGCTGCTGCAAGGCTCAGCGCTTCTATGGTACAGGAATTGTAAGGAGCTCCTGTATTCATTCGAAGCTTTCCGGCATCAGTTTGAAATCCAGTTCTTCCCACCGGGATATTGGAGGAACTTGGATGAGGAGATCCGGAAAAGGACACAGGGTGAAGGCGAACACTTTAGAGACTACGTCGTTGCCATAAGTACCTTGCTTAGGCGTAGCGGTACGTTGTCGGAGCATGGTAGATTGGACTTGATCTACAACAATATGCGTCCCGAGTACAAGCTGATGGTACGCCGGCGTGATTTCAGCAACCTGGCCGAGATGGTGGAGTTGGCTGAAGACTATGAGGCCTATCTGCGAGAGAAGGTGGCCTTCCGACCTCCTCCTTCACCAAATGTAGCGCTGGTTTTGGAAACCGCCTACGTTCCCAGGAAGAAAGCTGAAAAGAATCTTGAGACTGTCACGTTCGAAAGAGGTAGTTTTGAAAGACCGTCTCCTGAAGCCAAGTCAGTTGGGCAGCGGGTTGGTTCATACTCGATCGAGGCTCGTGTACGAAGGCCCGCAATGACAAGGGAAGATGCTGATGGTGTGCGGTGCTTTAGGTGCCAGGAGATTGGTCACCTTGCCAAAGGCTGTGGTAAGCCGAGGACCATCTCATGTTATGGATGTGGCAAACCTGGTTTGACGGTGAATCAGTGTGGATGTCGGGCGGGAAACGGCAGGCCAGCTCAGACATCAGGAGGTCAACTGGGCAAGGCCACCCAAAACGAACGACCTCAGAAGAGTGGTCCGAGTGGCTCGGAAAACTAAACAGCCTGGTTGGTGGAGTAGACGAGGACCGGCTAACTTTGGACTCTAGACCCTTCGTTGAAGTTGTGCTGATGGGCAGCGTTTTTGTGGCGTTACTGGACACTGGGTCCGTCGTCAACTTGGTTGGGCGAGGAGTCGCCGAACATCTTCAACGCCTGGGGATAGAGCCTTGTAAGAAAACCACTCCTCTGAGGATGGCAGATGGGACACGGTCAATGGCCGAGTACTCGTTTCGGCTAGCAGGAGAAACTGCGGGAAGACGGTGGATAGGAGATGCCTTGTACGTCCCCACTCTCACCACAGACATGATTCTGGGTATGGATGTCATCCAAGACCTCGGATTGGTGACATGTGGGACAGAGGTAGTAAGAATGGGCGTGGGTGATGACTGTTCTGGCCAAGGTGGCCGCATAGACGGTGTCAAAATTGGTGACGAAGACCCCGAAGGCCCTTGCAATGGAAATCCCCGTCTGATTCCTGATGCCAAATCTTTCAGTACCATGTTGGCTGGTAGTGGCTAGTAGAGGAGTTTTTCTTTGTTTTGAGTTTGAGACCTGTGGTGTAGGATTCACCATTGGGTTAGGGGTTGGAATATTTTGTTTTGGCCGGAGTTCAAAGATTTTTTTTTCTTTTGGCCGTTTTCTTTTTTTTCATCCCGATGTAAGTGGGGGATGTAACGAGCTATTTTCCCTAGGGGGGTATATTTTTGCTATTTGGCCGCGCACCGATTGTTGAGGTAAGCTAGCGGCGGCGGCGAAGCTAGCGAGCGCCCTTTGACCCGGCTTATCAGTGCCGATAAGCCTGGGATATCCTAGATGTTCAGGATAGCCTAGGACGGACATTCTAGTGGTGGATCTCGGACAGTCAAGTAGTGAGTGTTGGTGTCCTGTGCCTGTGGAGACGGCTGGCGTACGTTGGTGGTACATCGGAGTGTGGTGATACCGGTGAACAGTGTTGGTGTTAAGTTGGGTACTGACCCACTTGTGGTGAGTGGACGACTTGATATTATTAGTTTGATAATATTAATATCTGGTTTTATTGCGAGAGTTAGAGTTGTAACCGTGCTGGTCAAAGCCTGACGGTAGTTAGGATTTATATTAGTCAGGAATAATATTTAAGTGTATTCCTGACGGTTCTGGGCAGGTGCTAGAGCGCAAATAATATAATTTAATTGACTGTAGTAGATATTATTTTGCGTTGTACCTAGAGTTAGTTATATTACTAATAACTCTGAGGCCCGACAAACCTAGGCTGCACGATTTAGCGTGCGTAGTCGGAAGCACGAGGCCAGTAGGCTAGTAGCTAATTTTATTAGCCTATTAACAGAAGCCCAGCTAAGCAATATAACGTTGATATAGTAGCAGTAGTTGTAGTAGCAGTAGGGTTGGTATTGATTAATCATTTAATTATTTTAATTTAACCTGAACAGCTTGCTTAGTAATCCAACACGTTAGCTTGGTAGCTTGGGTAGCGGAGTACCGGCTATCAGATAATATATTTATCTAGTGTTTGGAACGTATTTAATATTTATTTAACTGCTACTAAGTAGCTCAATATTTTAACAGTGCAATTGCCATTTAGTTTTGCTTGTTTGGCTTGGTATTTATTGAGACCAGCTACTAGTGGTGTAGTCACTCTACCTATAGTGTACTTGTATATTATTATATGGTACGATCATTGAGTGAACTGTTTGATTCTTAGCTTGGGCATTAGAGTTGTGTATTGGATTATAGTGGCCTAGTAGACCCCGCCTGGTGATAACACGCGTTGTGGTTTTTATTGGCAAGTCGTCGTGTAACTCACCGTGTTTTAGGCACTCTGGGCTTAACTATTGGATAGTTAGGACGAAGCCCGAGTTGCGTAGTCAGCAACGACCCCCTAGGAGTGTGGAGAATCGGCGTAGGCCTGGTAGTGATTATTGCACGTTTGTTTTGGTGACTTGTTTTTGACTTGTTCACAGTGCCCGTGTATGAGCCAGTCCTATACCGGTTAGACCCGGCTTTTGGCCTAGTGGTTTCCCTGACCTTATCGCAGACCCTGGAACAATACCCAGCCATTGTAGGCTGAGCTATCCTCGGCAAACGGTTGCGACTGCACTTTTAATATTTTTTTTCCCAGTGCAGAAAATATCGTCGCAGCTGAGACAACTATCTGACATCCCCCATGTCTAGAAATTCCAGCTTAACAGTAACCCCACAGCCAATTTCTCAAAACTGTGCTAGAGGGTTATTCAATGGCACAGAAGTACGATATGAACTGACGTGACGTGACGAAGGAAAAATCAAACTTACACTGTAACGGATATACCTTCCTTTGAAGTTAGAACGTGTCTTTCCAACAAAACGATTTTTTTTTCAAATAAAATCATAGATTAATCTGCATTACACTGATGAAATTACAGAAGTGTTTAACTACAAAAGATCCACCAACACGATTTTAATACTATTTAAAGGTTCTTCCAAAGGAAGAGATACCAGATACCATACCAACAACTCCGATGACGTACAGTATGGGAAATATTTTATTCATTGAATGATTAACCATATTTTGTAACTAACGCAATTAATATCAATATTGTTTTTACACTTATTTTTAAACAATGCTAAATGCTGAAAATATGTATGTCACTCAATTTATCGCAGTTAGATTAATTAGCGTAAGCCTTGAAAGTAACCGTCGATATCGACGGGTTTCACCTAGTTGACTATTAATAGTCAAAGATTGTACAAGCAAATTACAAAATACAATACAAAAGAACAAACATCACTTGTTACAATTGAGCAAAGATTATACTGAAGATTACTCGATACATTGTAGGCCTAGTAAAGGCTAGCAGTGCGAAATGTGGTCGATCTGTTTATGACGATTAGATTAAGGTATCTGCATTCCTAAAATGCTATGGGAAGGGAAGGAAACAGGTCCGCGACGTAGGAAGTGGTGAAGGAAGTAGTCAAGGCGAGCATTCCGAAGTGTGGGAACTGTTTATGACGATAAGATTAAGGTATCAGCAATCCTAAAATGCTATGGGAAGGAGGAAAACAGGTCCGCGACGTAGGAAGTGGTGAAGGAAGTAGTCAAGGCGAGCTGTCCAGAGTGTGGGAACTGTTTATGACGATTAAATAAGGGTATTGGCAATCCTAAAATGCTATGGGAAGGGAGGGAAACAGGTCCGTGACGTAGGAAGTGGTGAAAGAAGTAGTCAAGGCGAGCTGTCCGGAGTGCGGGAACTGTTTATGACGGTTAGATTAAGGTATCTTGAATCCTAAAATGCTATGGGAAGGGAGGGATACAGGTCCGCGACTAAGGAAGTGGTGAAGGAAGTAGTCAAGTCGAGCTGTCCGGAGTGTGTAAACCCTTAATGACGATTAGATTAAGGTATCTACAATCCTAAAGTGCTATGGGAAGGGAGGAAAACAGGTCCAGGACGTAGGAAATAGTGTAGGACGTAGTAAGGCTAGCAGTGCAGAGTGTGGGAAATGTCTGTGACAATTACATTAATGTATCTGCAATCCTAACATGCAATGGGAAGGGAGGGAAACAGGTCCACGGCGTAGGGAGTGGTGAAGGAAGTAGTAAAGGCGAGCAGTGTGGAGTTTGGGAATGGATTTATGTATCTGCAATACTAAGACTGCTTTCAGAGTAAACTAATGATTTTCCCCTGGTACTATAAATTTAACTGAGCAAAGGTGGTGTGTATGAAGAAGTCATTGGACCTACTCTGTAATATAATGTATTACTTTAGATAAGAGGCATTAACATTTGTTACCTCCTCATGAAGCCTGAGCTGGCTGAGCCAATACTTTGAGTCTTGCCACGTGCGAGAGTCACAAATATCGTAGCACACAATGGCAGCTTTAGCACCTCTATAAAACAACTGGTTCATTGACCTGTACCTAAAAAAGAAATATCACTTAACAAAGTAGGAAATAGATACTTATTTAGAAAAATAACTTATTGATAATGTTTGTTACAGTGGAGTCTCGCAAACTCGGCACTCGATAACCCGACAGTCTGGATAACTCGGCCATTACCTGGCTCAGAAAATTAGTGATTTTTTGAGTTCGAGTTAATCATGCACTCAAGCCAGCTCATGTCAAATTATTCACAACTGGTACTAAGGATTTCTTGTACTATAAAAAGCTTAAAAACTTTATTGTTCTTATTTTTAACCCTAGTTCCCGATAACCGGGCATTTCACAAACTCGGCACCCTTCCAGTTCACATTACGCCGAGTTTGCAAGACTCTACTGTAGTTGGTGCTATTGTACACGAATATAACATGACTGCTTGATTATGACTGACGTGTTTGGGCAAAATCCCATTTCTCAAATGTTACATGTTGATGTTCTCAAATCAACATTTCTCTTTGACATATCTGGATTTTCTCTCCACAAAACTGCATAAACATTTAATATGATTTGTCGCTCTCCACTTGTATACGCACGTTGAGTTTTCAGCGTGATGTATTTCTCGGGTGACTGCGGTCTCAGGGTTCCTCTTCCATCGTCTACGTAAACTAAACACTCAAACGTTTAACACTAACACACCAACTCACACAAACTATAACGTTATATTAGCCGAACTTCTCTATGAGACGAACTAACACTGACTGAAGATCATAGCGATTTTTCGGTGACAATCTTTGAATGGTTACTCACGAGGCAAAGGTCATCATGAGTCACTGGAAGGACAACTGATAACAAATACGTGACAGCCAGATTTGTCAGAACGAAACAGTAAACTTGTGACACATCTTTTAAATATCCAACATTATGATAATAGACAGGATCATGACTATACTTCCTAACATTTTCAAAAAGCTGAATGCAAGGCAGTGAATGCTTGGTTCGTATAAAACCCTTCATATTAAGTTTTTAATATTGCCTAGTCTATCACAAATTAATATTGAAAGTAACTTTTGAACCTGATTTGAATCTCTGCTGTCACCGGATTCAAAAAGAAGTTGTCAAAGATGTGTTTGTAGCACAACCAACCAGTAAATATAATATTTTTATTTGTTTTTTATTAACGGTTAGGTTTTTTTAATAACAAATTCAATTACCGGTATTTGTTGCTTGTAAAGGCAAAATTAAACCGATTTGTTCGAAATTTGATATCAAATGTCACAAAATTTCATGATAAAGAAAGTAGTGATATTTGTTTTTGTAAATCATCAAAAGTTGTCCAAGCTACATACAGTATTTATACTGGACTTTCCAGGACATATTTATTATGAGTCAGTGCCTCTTGTTTCCTTGGATGTCAGTGCGGACGCCCCAACAATAGGAGTCGGACCCGGGCAACCTAAGCCGATTAGTGATAGTTGGCTGACTCTCTGCCTCACTCTGACCGTTCCAAAACTATAATATTTTGACCCTTAATAAGTAACAGCTATAACTGTATTACAAACCAAAAAAAACACCAATACATCAGATCAGTTCATCAGGTACCAAGCAGGCTAATATTGATAGGCCTATGAGAGGTAAGTGTCAAGTATAAAATGTACAAAGTATAAAAGTAAAATGGTATTAAGTATAAACTGCAGTGAATACAAAATGTTTAAAATTAATTAGTCAATTAAATATACTAAATAATTTTAATTTATTCTAAAATGAACATTCCTTAATAAGTGAAACAAAACGGTTTCTAAAACAATATATGCCATTTTGTTTGTTTCGATTTAACCTCAAAAGTTGACAAGTATGAACACATTATCGCATTACAGACAAAGAAGTTCATCATTGAAAATAGTCCACGTTAACCCTTTCTAGCTAAAATAAATCCTACTGTACATAATCAATTTCTTGACTGATTTGATGAACATCTTATTAGAAACAGAGAACACTGGAAACGATGACCGTATATTAACTACAAGGGATGTCCATAAACAAAGATCACCAACAATCCAACACAGTCAAGCATGCTAGACCAAATTAGACTCAAGCCTTGTGTACAGTACTTTAAGCCTGGTTTACACGGGTCAAGTATGTCTGACGAGTTATTCGGCCCAGTTGTTGATTTGTTCAACTCGCCCGGTACTTGACTGGACTGTCTACACGCATTCCTATTTCAAAAAGGGACAGTGTAGGCACAGAGAAGTATTTTTATTATTTCTTTATGGTGTAGGATATTCTGTATACCGTTACCGTAGCTTTCGTGTTAATTGTTGTTTGAGTTTAAAATGGCCCTTCAAGAGTTTAATACTGAATCTATACAGTAACTTAATTAAATCACTGAATTAGATTATTAGATATAAAACTGAATCACCACTTAAATTCAGAGGTTACTTAAAAGCTTTTTTGCAAAAAACTTATAAACAGTGAGGAATACCAAAGTGAAAGGGCAAAATAATAAATGAATATCCCCCATGGAACGGAAATATCATCACAGTCTTCCCAACCACGGCAAAATTCTGATCATTTCCTGTGGCCGTGCAGACATTCACCATTCCAGTGGTAATGAAAACATTATCAATGTCTTCCGCGACCGCGGCAAATTTTGGATCATCTTCTGCGGCCATGCAGACATCTTCTTGCGCAATGGCGGCAAAAGCGGGAATTTTCCGATTGCCGCAAAAGTGTCTTTTATTGGTATCGGAATCGACTTTTGAAGATCCATTCTCGACACCGATAATTAACCAATGCCCAAGTATCAGTGGTATCGAGAATTGATATCAATAAACAATACATCACTAATATAAAACTAAAATGCCCCCTTTGTGCCCCCTCCCTGGATACGCCACTTATTCTAGCTAATCTCTACTCCCATGTGGCAATTAGTCTTATCATAGTAACTAACAAAAATTAGAAAAACTATGCTCTAACCAAGTATAAATCATGTTCTATGATTAGATTTCTTGTGAAAGTGAGTCCGTATTTACTGTCCATTACCAATTCTGATGTATGTCTTTGGAGAAAAGTGTTTTGAAGTAAAAAATGTATGAATAACAAAGTTTGCAGAGGGCTATAGAAATTTGCTTGATTAGGCCAGCAGCGGGCATTCATCAGATTTAATCAAGACAGTGATTAAACCTGTAGAAACTTTGCTAGCAGCCTAAATCAATAAATAAGGTTACCTTCGTCAATCAGCTCATAGAAGTTGAAACATTGTTACGGCCGTTTCAGCATATCCATGCCATCATCAGACGTTCAGCCAAGTGGCGTCGTTAATATACAAAAACACAAACTGTCACACGCGACGTACACATACATAAACATAAACGGGGGTTTTTTACTAAACAGGCCTGTTGATTAGACATATCCGCACAAGAGCAAGTAGCTGACTGGAGTCATTCATGCGGTGTCGTGTCAGTGGCGGCATTATCATTTGTACTTTGCCCTCTTGGTCTTGAATCCTTCCTCTGACTTAAAATACTATTGAAAATTACATGTGATTTGAATTGTAGTTTGTCATTTAAAATAAGTTCGCTATTGTCATTTTTTGTATGTGCTTTGTAAATTTCAAATTCTTCCAGGGTGTCCAATTTATTGCCTTTTGTACATGTGTGAAGGATTTCCAAGCCAGTGTTGAGGTCATTTAGGTCGTGATTATTGTCCATTAGATGTTGGGCAAATGTAGACTTTTGTTTGTCAGCTTTCGGTTTCGGATGATGCTCCTTATATCTAGTTTTAAAAGTGCGCCCCGTTTTTCCTACATAAACACTAGGACAACTAGCACATTTAATTCTGTATACCCCTGACCTGTCACCCTTATCAATAACCTTTCTCGTAACATTAAGTTTGTTCATAGTCTTGTTATTTGTCCTAAAAGTTAACTCTACACCGTGTCTTTTTAATTCTTTGGCCAATACATTCTGTAACGAATGGGAATATTCCACACATACATACTTCTTATCATGCTGAACTTCATTATTTTTATTCCTATTTTTACACTTCTGTTTGTTAATTAATCTGTCGATCATATTTGCTTCAAACCCATTAGCCGTTGCTATGTGCCTAATGATATTGAGTTCTTTCTGATAATTAGTGGGTGACATGGGGACGTTTAGCAGTCTATACACCATACTGTTGTATGCTGCAATCTTTTGTGAGGGTGGATGGTAAGAGGTGTTATGTATTGTCTGGTTTGAAGTAGTTGGCTTCCGGTATATGCTGAAATCTAGTCTATTGTCTATTTTCTCTATGGTCAAATCCAAAAAATTGATCTTATTTGATTCTTCTACTTCCATTGTAAATTTTAAATTAGGTGATATGGTATTAAGATAAGTGTGTAATAAATCCAGTTGTCTGTTATTTCCGTTGAACAAAAGAATAGTATCATCAACATATCTGTGGTACTGCAATATTTTTTGCTTTTGTTTGTTGTAGTCTGAAAATATAAATTCATTTTCTATATAATTTAAGTAAATATCGGCAAGAATACATGACAGCGGGGAACCCATTGCTAGGCCGTCAGACTGTGTGTAGTATTTTTCATTAAATATGAAATAATTCTGTTTCAAAACCTCTTTTAATAAAATCAACAACTCATCAATGGCTTCAGGTAACATATTTGAGCTCGTGGTTAGGTTATTTTTAACTATCTCTAGAGTTTGATCTACGGGGACATTAGTGAAAAGGTTGACAATATCGAATGAAACTAATAAATCTTGCCTCCTAACATTCAAACTTTTTGTTTTGTCTATAAAATCATACGTATTTTTCAAACTTTTGTCGTTATTAAGGGTTATTTCATTCTTTAAGATTTGTTCCAGTTTCTTAGAGAGAGTATAAGTTGGCGCCGAGGTATAGTCTACTAACAGTCTTATTGGTACGCCTTCCTTATGTACCTTAGGCAAACCTCTTAACACCGGTGCTTTAGGGTTAGTTACTGCAAGGCTCTTTATTTCTGCTTCTGTGAATAGTATTTTACAATTATTAACTAACTTTCTGATCTTTCTCTGAAAGACACTGGTTGGATCTTTTTTAATTTCTAAAATATTATTATTCACTATAAACTCGGTAACCTTATTGATATAATCCATTTTATACATGATGACAACAGTGTTGCCTTTATCGGCTTTACATAATAAGGCTTCATTACTTATTAATTTTTCTCTAATATTATTCAAAGCTGATGCATCTTTTCTGTGTAAATTAGCTAATTTTGATGTTCTGTTCTCTTTGTATTTCTTCTCAAGTTTGTATGAAGTTAAAACTCGAGCTAAATTCCGTCCGTCTTCGTCTGGGATACTTTTTATAGCACATTCTGCATTTATTAATTCATCAAATTGGGCCCTTTTACCTGTTCTAGGGAGGTTATGTTTTAACCCTTTTTCTAATACGGATGTTTCATCATTATCAAATATGATACTAGTGTTTTTGATAACTCTAGGGTAAAACTCAAAATCAAACAAAACTGTAGTTTCCTTAGATTTTTGATCATTAACTAATCTAGTTAGTTTCTTTCTTTGGGTCAGTTTTTTAGACCTAATAACACTAGACACCATCTGTTCAACCTTATTGATAATACTATCTAATGCAATTTGATGGATGTTATTAGCCATTTCTAGATACTTATTTAACAACAAGGTGTTCAACATTTCTTTTTTACGGTATAGAAACTTAATTTCATTTCTGACCCATGCTCTCTCAGCACTTTCCACTGTTTGTCTTGCAGCATAGGACTTATTTCTAACCTTTATGTGTACATAGTTTGGTTTTAACCCATATCTAATACAATCCTTGTTAAACTTTATATTCTGTATGGTGTTGTGTAGTTTCAGTTTAATATTTTTGTATTGTATTAAAACATAACCTCCCTAGAACAGGTAAAAGGGCCCAATTTGATGAATTAATAAATGCAGAATGTGCTATAAAAAGTATCCCAGACGAAGACGGACGTAATTTAGCTCGAGTTTTAACTTCATACAAACTTGAGAAGAAATACAAAGAGAAACAGAACATCAAAATTAGCTAATTTACACAGAAAAGATGCATCAGCTTTGAATAATATTAGAGAAAAATTAATAAGTAATGAAGCCTTATTATGTAAAGCCGATAAAGGCAACACTGTTGTCATCATGTATAAAATGGATTATATCAATAAGGTTACCGAGTTTATAGTGAATAATAATATTTTAGAAATTAAAAAAGATCCAACCAGTGTCTTTCAGAGAAAGATCAGAAAGTTAGTTAATAAATTGTAAAATACTATTCACAGAAGCAGAAATAAAGAGCCTTGCAGTAACTAACCCTAAAGCACCGGTGTTAAGAGGTTTGCCTAAGGTACATAAGGAAGGCGTACCAATAAGACCGTTAGTAGACTATACCTCGGCGCCAACTTATACTCTCTCTAAGAAACTGGAACAAATCTTAAAGAATGAAATAACCCTTAATAACGACAAAAGTTTGAAAAATACGTATGATTTTATAGACAAAACAAAAAGTTTGAATGTTAGGAGGCAAGATTTATTAGTTTCATTCGATATTGTCAACCTTTTCACTAATGTCCCCGTAGATCAAACTCTAGAGATAGTTAAAAATAACCTAACCACGAGCTCAAATATGTTACCTGAAGCCATTGATGAGTTGTTGATTTTATTAAAAGAGGTTTTGAAACAGAATTATTTCATATTTAATGAAAAATACTACACACAGTCTGACGGCCTAGCAATGGGTTCCCCGCTGTCATGTATTCTTGCCGATATTTACTTAAATTATATAGAAAATGAATTTATATTTTCAGACTACAACAAACAAAAGCAAAAAATATTGCAGTACCACAGATATGTTGATGATACAATTCTTTTGTTCAACGGAAATAACAGACAACTGGATTTATTACACACTTATCTTAATACCATATCACCTAATTTAAAATTTACAATGGAAGTAGAAGAATCAAATAAGATCAATTTTTTGGATTTGACCATAGAGAAAATAGACAATAGACTAGATTTCAGCATATACCGGAAGCCAACTACTTCAAACCAGACAATACATAACACCTCTTACCATCCACCCTCACAAAAGATTGCAGCATACAACAGTATGGTGTATAGACTGCTAAACGTCCCCATGTCACCCACTAATTATCAGAAAGAACTCAATATCATTAGGCACATAGCAACGGCTAATGGGTTTGAAGCAAATATGATCGACAGATTAATTAACAAACAGAAGTGTAAAAATAGGAATAAAAATAATGAAGTTCAGCATGATAAGAAGTATGTATGTGTGGAATATTCCCATTCGTTACAGAATGTATTGGCCAAAGAATTAAAAAGACACGGTGTAGAGTTAACTTTTAGGACAAATAACAAGACTATGAACAAACTTAATGTTACGAGAAAGGTTATTGATAAGGGTGACAGGTCAGGGGTATACAGAATTAAATGTGCTAGTTGTCCTAGTGTTTATGTAGGAAAAACGGGGCGCACTTTTAAAACTAGATATAAGGAGCATCATCCGAAACCGAAAGCTGACAAACAAAAGTCTACATTTGCCCAACATCTAATGGACAATAATCACGACCTAAATGACCTCAACACTGGCTTGGAAATCCTTCACACATGTACAAAAGGCAATAAATTGGACACCCTGGAAGAATTTGAAATTTACAAAGCACATACAAAAAATGACAATAGCGAACTTATTTTAAATGACAAACTACAATTCAAATCACATGTAATTTTCAATAGTATTTTAAGTCAGAGGAAGGATTCAAGACCAAGAGGGCAAAGTACAAATGATAATGCCGCCACTGACACGACACCGCATGAATGACTCCAGTCAGCTACTTGCTCTTGTGCGGATATGTCTAATCAACAGGCCTGTTTAGTAAAAAACCCCCGTTTATGTTTATGTATGTGTACGTCGCGTGTGACAGTTTGTGTTTTTGTATATTAACGACGCCACTTGGCTGAACGTCTGATGATGGCATGGATATGCTGAAAAGGCCGTAACAATGTTTCAACTTCTATGAGCTGATTGACGAAGGTAACCTTATTTATTGATTTAGTCACAAGATCAGCTCAGGGGCTAAAAAATATGGATTTTAATTTGCTAGCAGGTTTGTGTACTTGGAATTACCAAGTTATACTGTTACCCTAGGTAGGCTAGTATTAAAGATGTCCTTTATCAATTTGGCACTCTCTCATTCAGTCACACTGCAATAGCCATGCAAAGATTCCTAGCATTGGTCAATGCCTCAAACAAAATGATGAAGGACCTAAACTAGCCCAGCTTGCAAATATTTACGATTATGTCTGAAATATATCCAGTCATAGAATTTTCTTCGTCCTAACACTTTGCTCCATTCTCATCCATTAACTAGCAATGTAATTTAATTGGGGTTGACTCCCTGATCATGGAAATCTAATCATAGAACCTGATTCATTGCTGAAGGGAGCACCAATTTCTTAATAATGATGCCGATAATGATGAAATAATGATGACACAGCATCCAGTTATTGTGACAATGTTACAACTGTCACATAGGGGGGTAGAAACTAGCTAAGGGGCTATCTTACCAAAGAACCTCCTGGAAATTCAGAGTTTAATAACCAAATTTTATTCCATTTGGAAAATCTTTGTTGGTCAAACATAACTTTTGTAGTATATGGAGTATATTTTCTCATTCAGAGGCAAAAACTATACAGTCCTAGTAGACATATTACAAATTAGTTTTAATTAGTTCAATGCAAAAGATGTTACCAACTAGAGTGTACATGGTTCAAAAATCATTAATGGAAGAATCAATAACATTTGATGAGAAAAATGAATGATAGGTTTAGATCATAATATTCATGCATTTTGTTCACACCCATGTTTTGTTTTGTTTTGACGCCCATGGTTTTTTTTTGTTTTACAACATCTCAAATAATACCAGTTAACACAAACACATAAAAATCATAAAGTTTTACCTCTCTGTCCCAACAGTATCCCAAATCCCAACTTGAACAGTTTCGCCGTTATACGAACAAAATTTTGCTCTGTAAACGCCAGTAACAGTCTGAAATAAAAGATATTACTAAATTATAGTTACAAAATGACAGTACAAAACTTAAATAATTTTTTACCTATATAAAACAGTGCATAGATTTATGTACATATTACTTCCATAGGTATTTAACTTGTACAAGAAATAAACAATCAAGACGGTTTATTACAAGGCTGTTAAATCTCCCACAAAATTGCAATAAACAAAAAATGCAATAAAGAAATATATGACCATCACAATTCTTGCGGGGAAATTGAAGTTTATTAATGTAACTTATTGTCTTAATATAGAAAAAGTACAGTACATAGAACCCTTTGTATCCGACCTTGGCATAACCAAAACCTTGGAATATTCTACCTAGTGTCCAACCGTCTACTTGTTACCTGGTAGGCGATAGCACAGAGCGTGTTTAGTAAACCGAAAGGCCGATCACGGGTGTTGCAATAATCGCGGCAGAAGACACCTGTGTCACAGAGAATGCCATACATCTTTACGGCTTTTGCCGTAGTTGCGGGAGACGATTACCACTACCAGTGTCGCTAATATCGCAAGATATCCTCACAGGTGTTGCAATGATCGTGTGCCATGACAGGTGTCGCCGATATTGTAAGCTATGCTCACCGGCATTGCTGTGATCACGGGAGACGATTACCGGAGTCGCTGATTACCTCAACAAATGGCTAACAAAATGGTTTGCAAATTATTTCCGAACCATTTTGTAGAGCTAAAAAAAACAAATAGGCCTAATATAGTATATTGAAGCTAATTATGGGCCAAATTCATATATATATATATATGTGTGTGTGTGTCCCTTGAGGTCCGTGACGTAGGAAGTGGTGAAGGAAGTAGTAAAGGTGACCAGTCTGGAGTGTGGAAACTGTTTAAGACGATGAGATGTATGTAGGTATCTGCATCCTAAAATGCTATTGGAAGGGAAGGAAACAGGTCCGCGACGTAGGAAGTGGTGAAGGAAGTAGAAAAGGCGAGCTGTTCGGGGTGTGGGACCTGTTTATGACCATTAGATTAAGGGTTTTGCAATCCTAAAATGCTATGGGAAGGGAGGAAAACAGGTCCGCGACGTAGGAAGTCGTGAAGGAAATAGTCAATGCCTGGAGTGTGGAAACTGTTTATGACCATTAGATTATGGTATCTACAATCCTAAAATGCTATGGGACGGGAGGAAAACAGGTCCGCGATGTACGAAGTGGTGAAGGAAGTAGTCAAGGTGAGCTGTCCGGAGTGTGGGAACTGTTTATGACAATTAGATTAAGGTATCTGCAATCCTAAAATGCTATTGGAAGGGAAGGAAACAGGTCCGCGACGTAGGAAGTGGTGAAGGAAGTAGTAAAGGCGAGCTGTTCAGGGTATGGGATCTGTTTATGACCATTAGATTAAGGTATTTGCAATCCTAAAATGCTATGGGAAGGGAGGAAAACAGGTCCGCGATGTAGGAAGTGGTAAAGGAAATAGTCAAAGCAGGTCTGGAGTGTGGAAACTGTTTATGACTATTAGATTATGGTATCAAAATTCCTAAAATGCTTTGGGACGGGAGAAAACAGGTCCGCGATGTACGAAGTGGTGAAGGAAGTAGTCAAGGCGAGCTGTCCGGAGTGTGGGATCTGTTTATGACCAATAGATTAAGGTATTTGCATTCTAATAATGCTAAGGGAAGGAAGGTAAACAGGTCCGTGACGTAGGAAGTGGTGAAGGAAGTAGTCAAGGCGAGCTGTCCGGAGTGTGGGATCTGTTTATGACCAATAGATTAAGGTATTTGCATTCTAATAATGCTAAGGGAAGGAAGGTAAACAGGTCCGTGACGTAGGAAGTGATGAAGGAAGCAGTAAAGGCGAGTTTTTCGGAGTGTGGGAACTGTTTATGACGATTAGATTAAGATATCTTGGTATCTACAATCTTAAAATTCTATGGGAAGAGAGGGAAACAGGTCTGCGACGTAAGAAGAGGTGAAGGAAGTAGTAAGGTGAGCAGGGTGGAGTTTGGGAACTGGAAACCGTTTGTAGCAGTTAGATTAATGTATCTGCAATGCTGAAATGCTATGAGAAGGGATGGAAGCATGGCCACGACATAGAAAATGGTGAGAGAAGTAGTAAAGGCTAGCAGTGCGGAATGTGGGCAATGTTTGTGGCAATTAGATTAACGTATCTAAAATACTAAAATGCCATGGAAAGTGATGAAAACAGGTCCACGATGTAGGAAGTGGCTTAGGAAGTAGTAAAGTATGAACATATTGTGAGAACCGTCTGTGGCAGTTAGATTAATGTATCTTCAATCCTAAAATGCTATGAGAAGGGAAGGAAACAGGCCCCACGACGTAGGAAGTAGTGAAGGAAGTAGTAAAAGCTGGCAGTGCAGAGTGAGGGAACCGTTTGGGCAGTTAGATAAATGTATCTAATACTTAAATGCTATGAGAAGGGATGGAAACAGGTCTATGACGTAGGAAATGGTGAAGGAAGTAGTAAGGCTTGCAGTGCAGAGTGTGGTAAGTGTATTTGGCAATTAATGTATCTGCAATCCTAAAATGCTATGGGAAGAGAGGGAAACAGGTCCACGACGTAGGGGATGGTGAAGGAAGTAGTAAAGGTGGGCAGTGTTGAGTGTGGGAATGGATTAATGTATCTGCAATGCTAAAATGCTATGGGAAGAGACTGTAGACTGTTAAAATTATTATGAAAATATTATTATTATTATTATTATTATTATTAAAATTATTATTATTAGGTTAAAATGATTATGAAGCACGAATCGTTACATATTTCGATACGTAATCAATAGTTTACAATAGAAATTTACAACTGAGTTGACAACAGCTGAGTTTTACTCCATAGAGGCTAAAAACGAATTTTATTCCCTAAAGAGTAAAAATGCTTCTTTAGACCCGCAAAGCATGCACCAATGACGACTGTTTTTACTGCAGTATGACAAAAACAGTATAATATGAACCCTTGATGACTCCGCTCAATTTTGTGGATGCCTCTGCGAACGCCACCTAGTTACTTTGTATCAGGCTTTTATACTTAATCCATGTTGTTTTTGCCTAAACAATATCAGTTGTAAATTTTTAATTTAAATGTGTTTAAAAGATAAAAACAAAAAAACAGAAGGAATATGGATCGGATGTTTAAAATTTAATAAAATAATTGATAGGCCTTATCGATGGTTTTAATCGAAGAATTCAATCGAGTGAATGTGGGGTGTAAACTAACTTAACCCATTGGAGACTTATCACGGAATGGTTCCGTGATCGGCTGAATAGACCCAAACACCTTAAGTTATTACGGAACTGTTCCATGATGACAACATAGCATTATTATTGATTTTTTTAAATTAAGTTAATTGTTGCGTAGTTTCTAGTAAAGAAGTAGAAAACAAGTACCGATAATAAAGTGTTCAAATATTACGTCATTTAAAGTTGTGTTAACGTATTTATGGAACGTATTATGTATCAGCTGTTGTGTTTTATTTGTTATAAGTCTACAGTTTTACAAAAGAATTGTTTTCTTAATTCTCCCTGAAATATTATTAGGCCTAATTAATATTAGACATTGACAATGGATATTATTTTCATTTGTACAGCTGGCAATATGGTGCAACTGATGTCATGTGGTTGTTTGTGTTCGTACTTTCAGTGGTAATAAGTAATTATTTTATAACTTAGTAACGGATTTATTATTGTTTTATAAATGGAAGGAATAGGCTACAAACTAATTTGATCGCATATTCTCGAGTGAGATTGACACTTTTTTGCGAAAATTACAGTGAAAGTGACAGCGAATAGGCGGCGCCGGCGTAGGCCTAGGCCTATCGTACAACAACAGTGGTGATGAGTCAGTGTTTTACATAAATAGCTGTAAAACTAAAACATAGACTATTGTAGGCTAGATATAATTAAAAATTAAAAAATTATAGGCCTATGTAGAGATTTAACTAAAGTACCTAAGGGAATAAAAGCAAGAACTAGTAAAAAGATTTATTTATAGGCTAAAAAGGCCTACATTTTTTGACATTGCTTTTAAAAAATTAATTAGCCTATTTTTTTAGCAAGATTTTTAAAAAATAACTTCTTTATTTTGCTTGAAACATGTTTATTACAATAGGAAATAAAATTTAGATTAATTAACTTGCAAAAGTAAATAAGTTAATACTTAAACCCGCCGCAGCAAACCTGCGGACTAAGCGAATTTCAACTTCTCTAATTACATTTTTACTAAAACATTTCCATAAATAAAGATATTTATTCCCAATTTAAATAACATTCAAATTAACGAGTGCTTAGGTTTGCTGCTACAGGGAAGGTAAAAAGTGTTTTTTGACCATACGTCAATACTATAGGATGAAATAAATAAATTTGACAAATTTTATCAATACAGGGTGAGTTTCTACTAAGTGCGTTAATTTTTACCAGTTATTCTACTCACTAAAATAAACAAAAAATGCCAAAAAAAAATTTTCCAACCCCACCCGTTAAGTTAGGCTGTAATGGCCGATTATGTTAATTTTTAAAATTACCTGTAGTAGCTTCACTAAAACGACTATAGAAATTAAGCAAATACGCGTACAGCATAATAACTTATAGGCTACCAATGAAAAGAGCGTTAAATTTCCTACAAAACGGTTGCAACATCTTTAATACCGTACAACCATATATTCACCATTGTATGTCTCACATAGGCCTAGGCCTAACATAAATAAAATGGTTTGTAAATTACTTCTTTACAACTTCGAAGTGTTGTTACAACTATTAACACTAATGTGATGTTTTGTCAAATTACGTAAAATACTTTCGCATTTCATGCCCTTTAAAATGATTTAACCCATAAAAATTATTAGGCCTAATAATCCCCTTGAGAGTCTTGCTATCAAAGTTCTACTGTATTAGGCCTAGTAAACCTTCATTGGATTTTTATCCTAAGTTAAAAATATCGGCAATTATTTGGTATGTCTACAACGCGATATTATGTACTTTTTTGATGTCTACTTACAGTATTTTTCACGCTGAATCCAAAAATGCAATCAGTTTTTGTCGGAGAGATTCCTAAATGATCGTAAAACGAGGGTCAACATTACGAATCTAAGGTTCATTGAGCTATACTGATGGCAATATGGCGTGGTCTGGACGGGTCCGTATGTGGACTTGAGGAGGACTGAGTGAGGAGGAGAGCAAACAGCTGTTTGTACTCGATACTTAATGCGGAATGAAATCAATTCGTTTTGAAACCAGAGATAATCAGAATCAGTTCTTATTTAGGCATGTGAGGAAGGTAGGTCGGGTTTTATGCGGATTCGTGACTGTATTAAGTCCTTTGAAGTGAGGTTAGATTAGGTAAGTTAAAGGTTAGGTTATGATGAACCGACTCATTAATTTATGCAACTTCCAGACTGTTTTTGCACAATTGAAATAGTGGGTGAAACACAATGAAATATACATAAAGTCCGACCTATCTTCCTCACATGCCTTTTCTGACATAAAATGTGATTTAAACATTACTTTAAAGGTTGGGTTGGGTTAGGTTAGGTTAGATTAGATTATGTAACATCATTTATTAGTTGCTGATACATTAAATTATGCACTGTGGCACGTTTTCACTTTTAGACACAATGGGATTATGTACTATGGGATTGTGCACTATGGCACGTTCATTAACAGACGTTGAGGCATTAGTCAATGGTTCAGGATTGGAATGAGGACGATGATCATGTCGGCAGTGGCCTTGCTTCTATTACTGATATTTTACGTGAATAGATTCTATTTTGTTCTATAATTTATGTTGATGTGATTAATAGTTTATGTATCGTAGTTGATTTATTGTATTTTCTAAACAGCACCAAAGTCCATTTTCTTTTAAAAATCTAGTTATTGCATATTGTAACTCTGATTTTATTATCGAATGTAAACAACTGACAGCTGTTTCCACTCCACAATCCTTCCTCCCCTTTAAGTGTTAGTCGCCACTAGAACTTGGACTCGTCCATACCACAAATATGTGAATATTACAACAAAACTGAAGCTTAAACTGTACGGTCACTTAGGAATCTCTCCGACAAAAACTTATTGCATTTTTGGATTCAGCGTGAAAAATACTGTAAGAGACATCAAAAAGGTACATAATATCGCGTTGTAGACATACCAAATAATTTTCAAAATATCTTTTTTAAGTTATCAGCAAGTTTGGTTGGTTAGGTTAGGTTAAGACAGTTTAATTTTATAAAAAATTATAAAATGTTTTTAATAATTTTTGTTGAGAAGGGTGTGGGGCATTCCCACAATCACCCACTCCTTCGCAGTAGAGGTTTTAATCGATTTCTGATCAGGCCCCTGGGACACTAAGTTAGTCACGGCGCGGTGGTGGTGGGTTTTGGTCCTCCAGGGAAGGTCTCGTGTTAAAATGCAGCCGACTCGTCATTTGAGTTTAAGCCATAAGTTACATTCACCACATCAGCACCAAGGCCTCGGGCAAGCTCAAAATTACCTCCTGCTCTGAGAGACACTGAGCATACATGCCTGCTCGATCCAGTGCATGTTCTTTGTGTGCCAACAAGTAGATTACCACGGTGTAGTCAAGTCGCCTTACTAACTTAGCTTACTAGTAGCTCAGCTTTATTCGCTAAGTTAAGTTACCTTCCTTTCGTCCACATACGGAAATAATTATTGTACACCTAGCCTAGTTACTGAAGCACTCCAGGGCAAGTTAGGCCTATGCTGTTCAAAAAGTTTTAACTTAAACTTGTCAGGAACAAAATCATTAATTAAACCTCCTGTAAACTTACCATTTGGTACTTATCTGTAAATTTGTCATAAACTATCCTGTTCAGTAGACATGTCTTTCCAACACCTTCAGTTCCGAGTATCACAACTTTAAACTGCACTTTGGAATTCATTGCAGAGGCCATAACTTAGTGCTATTTAATTATAAGTTAGGCCAACAGTAAAAAATAATCATCATAAAAGTAAAACTAATGTGTTTTTGGGGTATGGTCCATAGCCTAGTTGAATTAAAATATTTGTTTTCATGAATAAAAATTATGAATAATGAATCCAACACTAGGTCTAAACTGCATCACTTCAATAATCACGATCACATCACGATGAATAGCCTAATTCATGTCCGAGATTCTGAAATTTAATGAATGAGTTGAGAATGGAATGAGTGATGACTAATCAAATCAAAATCACCACGTTGAGCCCTTGTCATACTCATGTGTGACTAACTAACCTCCACAATCAAACAACACAAAACACAACATTGTTTATGCCACTGATAAAAGCGATATAAAGGTCACCGGTGGGGCACACGGGAGGGACTAAGGCTAACATATCTTGTAGTGTCAGCGTTCGCCGCTAGGACTGCTAAGTTGAAAAAATTTAAATTATTTTTAATTTTTTATTTTTTGTTATAAAATTAACTTTTTAATTATAAAATATTGTTTTAAAGTTATAAAATAAATTTTAAATTTTTAAAATTAAACTGTCATAACATAACCTAACCAACCAGACTTGCTGATAATATAAAAACTATATAAGATAAAAAAGTAATTAATGATTACTTATAATTTTTAATTAATTATAAAATTAATTTTAAAATTTAGTATTATAAAATTAAACTGTCATAACCTAACCTAACCAACCAAACTTGCTGATATGAAAAATTTGTTGACAAAAAGTTAATGCTGCCAGCGGGTCTCGAACCCCGGACCTCCTGAACAGCAATCCGAAACGCTACCAACTATGCCACGAACGCCGCTGAAATCACTTCGTTTCGTTACGGTAATCGTGTCGCCTCAAGAGAAGACAATAACCACTAGAGATATGACGTCATTATACATTTAGCCTTAGTCCCTTCCGTGTGCCCATTCCTAAAGGTCACAGGCACGGTGGGAGGTGGATGTTGATACACAAATCTGTTATCATCAGTCCAGTCCAGTCCAGCGAATAAGGAATACCATTGTTCACTGTTCACTCCCAAAGTAAACAGGAAAGGAAACACTAACTGGACAGAGATGTGGCCCTTTAAAGGCACCACAAAAAAATAACTGAACTTTACTGAGGCCCTTAGGCAGCCACTAGCTTAAAAAGGCACTTGCACTGGCACATCTTTTAAAAACAGGAGCTGAGGTGCTGAAGAAGTCCATATGAGCAGCCGCCACAGCGCCCTCACGTAGTAGCCGAGTCAAGTACACATATGATGTGGATGGAATTTGCGCTGAAAAATTGCTCTGGAGCGAGTGCCTCTCGGGAGAGTAAGGCCAATGTTGAAAAAAGCAGATCGGGGCTGTCTAGAAGACCATTAGCTTATACAGCACCACAGTCCACAAGATCAGCCAGTCTACGTCTTGTGTGAAGAGGTTGGATACCAAAGACCCTCTGAAGTTCTTCAATTGGTACATCGGTTTATGCATAACCAATCCGGATACCCAACAGCCAAATGAAGAGAACTTGGATTCGAGACAGCAATGACCCAGCTGATGAGGCGACCATACCACAGAGCCATACTCCAGTATTGGACGGACCAAGGTCTTGTACAGCAAAAAAGTGGCCGAAGATCTTGAAAGTTTTTAGTAGACCTGAAGACAAACCCCAGGAGTGCATGCGCCCTTGATGTGATGTGGACAATGTGGTCAAAGGGGCTGAGTGAAGGTGTCAAGAATATTCCAAAAGGTCCTTCGCTTTATCCATAGAGGGAAGAGTGCTCCCATTGATGTAGTATTCCGACTTCAGGATGTTCAATATTCTCTTGAAAATCATAACCTGACAATTAGATACATTTAAGTCCATGGAGTTGTTTTTGTACCACCCAACGGCATTACCTATGGATCTCTGAAGGTTTTCTTGATCAGACACGGAATGGATTACCGAGAAAAACTTAATGTCGTCAGCAGACATGAGGTAGTTGGTGGTCAAGACCGTTCCAATATCGTTGATGAACAGATTAAAAAGTAGGGGTCCAATGTGAGAACCTTGGGGGACACCAGAGATAACATTGAGTCCTGGCTCACGCCAGCATGCGGCACTGACATCCGAGAGGCCACTAGCCTCTCGGTTTTTATTGTATGTAAAAACCTTGAGCCTGTAAATACAGACGAGAATACCTTTATAAGGCCTTTCTCTGAACACAATCTCACACTTTTTAAGTCAAAAATGCTCAACACTGATTGGACAAAGGAATTGACTACCCTTGGAACACTACAACCAGGTAACATTTTTCAAAACTTTTTTGACACTTTTATGCATGAGTTTGCTTTGTGTTTTCCACTGATTAGATCTAAGCCTCAGAATAACAAGAACACACTTAAACATAGCTGGTTTGATGATAATTTATTCAGGCTCAAGGAACAACTTCATCTTAAATACCTTAACCTTAAGTCTAGTAATAATTGTCCTACCCTTAAGTTGGAATATCAAAATTCTAAGAAGTTCTATAGAAAAGCAATCAATGATGCCAAGCTAAAACACAATGCCAAGGTAATAGAGAACTCGCAAAACAAATGCAAAACTGCTTGGAAAATTGTAAAAGAGAACTCTGGTGGTAGTACAAAAAAAGTTGACATTCCCTTGCATCCCAATGATCTCAATAAAGGTTTTATTGACTCTGTAATTAGTATTAGATCTGAGATAAGTAGTGTAAATACTTCTTTTGATGTTTTTCTAAAGAATGCACCTCAAACAAATGCATCTTTCAGGTTTGGTTACGTAACTTGTGATGAAGTCCTATCGGTAATTAGGAAAATGAAAAACTCAAAAACAAAAGATATTTATGACATTTCTAACTGGTTCATCAAAGAGACCTCCTCCTGTGTTGTTTTCCCTCTCACAGTATGCATAAATGCTTGTCTTCAGGAAGGACACTTTCCTGAATTTTTAAAATTGTCAAAGATCTGTCCGATTTTCAAAAAGGGGGATAAAGCTAGTCCTCAGAGCTATCGGCCTATCAGTCTGGTACCAACTTTGGCTAAGGTAGTCGAACATGTGATTTATAACCAGGTGAGAAATTTTTTTGAGTATCATGCTCTGTTCAACGAACAACAATTTGGTTTCAGGGCTGGACGCTCTACTACGGGGGCCATCGATGCCATGGTCCGCACAGTCTTCAATTGTTTTGAAAGTCGAGAGGCTGCTTGGGCCACTTTTATTGACCTAAGCAAGGCCTTTGATTGTGTTGACCATGGCATCCTTCTCCAAAAGCTGGAGTATTATGGTATCCGTGGTGCGAGCCTCAGCCTATTCAGGACATACCTTGCTGATCGAAGACAGGCAGTTTGCATAGGCAATACCTGGTCCTCTGTCCTATCCACTAACTGTGGAGTACCTCAGGGCTCAGTATTAGGTCCTCTCCTGTTCCTCATTGCCATCAATGACCTGCCCTTCAGCCTCAACTGTGAAGCATATTTGTATGCAGACGATACCACCATTCTAAGTAAGGGTGCAGATGTAACGCAGCTTGTAGCTGCAGTGGAAAGTAGCCTAAGTTTGACCTCTGAATGGTTTGCAGCAAATAAATTCCTTGTCAACGAGGACAAAACACAGTCCATGCTATTTAGCTTGCGGCCTATACCTCAAATGGAGGAAACTATAAAAAACAATTCAAATGTTAAGATTCTTGGAGTAATTGTTGATCCCCAACTAACTTGGAACTCCCAGGTACAACATATATGCACAAGACTAAGTAGGCTTACTTTTTTATTTAGAAAATTAAGGAACCTTCTGCCTCTAAATCATCTCAAAAATGTTTACTTTGCACTTGTCCAGTCAATTCTAAGCTACGGGATAATCCTTTGGGGAAATAGTTACCACATCAATGATGTTCTTGTTGCCCAAAAAGAGATTATTAGAACTATATTTAACAAAGATCAAAATGAACATTGTAAACCATTATTTATTAACTTTAATGCTTTGACTGTGATAAACCTTTATATTTATAATGTATTGTTATCTAGTTTTAAGTTGCATGAAACCTTTGCTCTAAGGGGTGATTTTCATTGTTTTGACACTAGGAAAAGAGAAAACCTTGACATTCCTTTTACAAGACTGGAAAAGATTAAAAGAAGCCATATTATTATGGGTAGAAAGTTGTGGAACAAACGATCGCCAAGAATAATTCAACTCCCTTACAATAGTTTTAAGAATGCAATTTATGAATGGCTTGTCAGAAACCCCCTGTATAAGATTGATGAGTTTTTTGCTTTACAACCAATGACATAACCTCAAATGATTATTTAATACCAGCCTTGCATGTATTTTCAGCCTGTCTATGCTTATCTGCTTTTGTATGATTATTTATTTGCATGATTTGTAATAATTCTTTATTATTACTATTAGTTGCTTGAACTTGACTTGTGCCTCTACCAGCATGTATTTATATTTGACTGTGTCACATGCATTTATATAATGTCTATAGACGAATAAATATCATTTCATCATTTCATTTCATTTCATCATTTCATTTCATTTCATTTCATTTCATTTCATTTCATTTCATTTCATTTCATTTCATTTCAACATGGCACTCCCGAGGGAGTGCACCGCTTCTGGCCGATGGAGAGCTATCCTCCATGCGACCCCGGACCGTAGCCCGTATGTGGGACACCTATCTAGCAACTCGCCCTCACGGACGGGCCGTCGGGTTCCCGATGTCCTCTCAGACAGGTTATCGGGCCTGCCCCCGATCCGTCATTAACGTGGACGGACACACACCCCCCAGCCGAAGCCGAGGGACTACCGGACTTTCACCGGCCTTAACCACTGCCCCCGAGAGGCCAACACCAAGCTGCAGGACTACCGCGCACAGGTATGTAAGCTGTACGTGGCAGGGGCAACCTGCACCTCCGGTAACATGGTCAGCTGTCGACCTGTGGGTAACGACCACACAGACCTCCCCAGTTTTAGACTGATGATGGCTAGTCTTGTGGCTGGGTCAACCACTGGACCTCCGGTGACCAGCCGGAGAGCACTGATACTTTATGACCGAAGTCATCTATGGAGCATCGCCTCCGTTCGCCGGCTTATCCTGAGGAGCTTTCAAGGCTTACCCTAGACACCGCAAGGAAGGAGCCGTATATCCCTCCCATCTTCCAGGGAGGGGTCTCACCGGGATCTATGAGAGAAAAACCACTCCGCCACTGTGGACAGGAATCCACACCCTTCTGCGACCGCATCTACGACTACGTCCGACGCAGGTGTGGGCCCTTGAACCGACAGGGTTTCGTGGCCCGGACACATTTCAAGGTCTTACAGGCCGCTCTAAAAGTAGCCGATGCCTTTACTTTCCCGCAGAGGTCTAGAATGCGGTGCGTGTACCGTCCCGAGGACACCCGTTTCCTCCAGCTAGGCTGGTTCTACTTCCACGAAGTGGGTGGGTGCCCCAAACCACCTTGGCAGTGGGCCCAAGGTGACCCAGCTAGGGTCCGCGTGGCGGCTAACCCACGTCATCACAAACTAGGCGAGGGCTGGAGGCTCCTCGTTGTTCCGTGAGCCCTTACGGACAATTCTCGCCCCATCGGTAAGACCCAGAGACGAGAGACACCCGAAGGCAAACCTCACTCTGGAGCTACGCTTCCCGACTTGCCGGCGATATCCCCCCACTCGGGGGACCCATAGACGAGAGACACCCGAAGGCAAACCTCACTCTGGGAGAGCTAGGGTCCGCGTGGTCGCTAGGCCACGTACCCACGCAAGCGTGGGCCCCCTGCGGGGACCAGAGGTTACAGGGAATGGTTTAGAAGTAGCTCCTTCACACTTAACGATGAGATATCTCTCCTTCAAGTAGCTCTCCACCCACCTGAGCAACGAACCACCAACACCATATGCAACCAATCTTGCTACCAGAAGGCAATGTTGAACTCTGTTGAAAGCCTTGGAACACCCAAGTCCACGCAGTCGACCTGACTACCTGAGCTACCGAAGGCTGAAATGACAAATTCTTGAAAACACAAGACATGGTTGATTTTCCATCAAGAAAACCGTGCTGCTCAGTTATAATGTACTTCTTGAGGTTAAAATATAAATATTCCAGGACAATACTTTCAAAAACCTTAGCACTCGTAGGTTGAATCACAAAAATAGGTCTATAGCTTTAGCATTACACCTATCGCCAGATTTGAAAATAGGCACAACATAGCTAAGTTTTAAAAATGATGGGAAAATTCTCTCTTTAATTAACGCGTTGAAAAGCACAGCCAGGTGAGGAGCAAGTACAGGGGCACAGAACTTTAGTAAAAGTGGAGGGATATTATCAGGACCTATTGTGGTCAAGAGCATTCTACTTTTCTTCAACAACAGTAGTCAAGATTGAGCAATGGGAGATATGGTGTCGTTTAACCCAAAATAAAATGCAGGAACAGGAAAGTTAGCGTTGCAAAATACCGATGAAAAATGTTTCGCAAAAAGTTCACATTTGTCAACACAATCAGTCGACCCATAAAGTCAAGTTTAAGACTAGGAGGAACAGTAGACGTTTGTTTGAGATTTTCAATATGCGACCAGAATGACTTTTTATATTGGATGGAATCGTCTCCTCCGTGTTGGCTATATACGCATCATAGCACTCACGAGTCATCTCCTTGCATCTAGTTCTAAGTCTTGTGAAGTTGACGAAATCCATGTGGTCTTCCGACGCCTTAAATGATTTGTGGACCATCTTCTTCCTTATTATCAGACGTTTTAAATCACTTGAGAACCATTTAGGAAAATTGGAATTCCTTATCATCTTAAATAATACGATCAAATATCAAGCTTTTTCTTAATCAGATTCCAAAATGTAATACTAACCAATAGGTATACAATGGAAAAAATACGACTGCAAAAATCCTTCATAATCAAAGTAAATTCCCATGTCAAGGGTGTCGTGTTTATCATAGACAAAATTACTAGATTTTTTTCAGGATAACTTAACATGGATGTTAAATGGGACCGATGTGTGATATGTGATATGTGATCGTAAACGTATGATTAAGTAAATACCAAAATAAAAATGTCATTTAGTAAAATGTGTTTTCAAAACAAAACTTTATTATATAAGAATTACATTGGAAATTGGAAGAACAATAAAGGGACCTACAGGAATTTCGGAAAATATATTTAAAATATAAAAAATAAATATGGAATATAAAAATAATTAAAGTATAAATGTAAAAATATATGGATAAAAATAGATGCAAATCTATCTAAATGTTGACGTATGATACTAACAAAGTCCACGCCAAATTTAAAGTCAATTTGTTTTTACTTACCTTTTTTGCGCAATGTCCAGTACAGGTTTTGTTACATAAAATACTCACACACACGCGCACCCACACACACATAAGATTTCTTACATATAATTTATTGTATCTTTGGTTTGATGCAAATCGATCTAAATGTTGACGTATGATACTAACAAAGTCCACACCAAATTTAAAGTCAATTGGTTTTTATTTACGTTTTTTGCGCAACATCCAGTACAGGTTTTGTTACATAAAATACTCGCACACACGCGCACCCACGCACACATAAGATTTCTTACATATAATTTAGTGTATCTTTGGTTTGTTTTGTATAGTCTTGGTTGTATTAAAGTTATAATTTAGAGTTAACAGTGGAAAGGATTGTTTAAAAGGAATTTTTGTCGTATTTGTCGGCCATTTTGGATTTTGGGGCCGTGTATGGAAATATGTAAAATTTCAAAAGGGCTCCTAGGCTAAAATTTATTAGTATACCCTAAGGTACCTTCATACCAAATTTGATGCTTTTATCCGCCATGTGACGGTAATTCCACTAAGCCACCGGACTACATGCACGTGAGGTACGCGGCCGCTATCTAGTGGGGGAAGCGAGACCAAAAACAGCGCCCGCTACGCCACTGAGAGCGCAATCCAGTAGTTCTTTACATCACATCGTTGATCTCAATATCGGCTGAACATATTTCAGCCAAACTTACCAAGGTTGTTTTTTAAAATGTTTGGATGGTTTAGACGTAACCAATTCCAATATTTGATAATGCCTATATAATTTTAAAGTAACTCCAATTTTTTAAATTTTTACATTGGCCTTATGAGTTGCCATCATCGATGTCTATCTATATAAATAAAATTAGAGTTTTGTCTGTACATTGCTCAGAATCATAAACTTTTAAGTTATTTTTACGTTTTATACATTAAAGAAACCGAAACAATTCTCATCTAAATTTCTGTCTGTCTGTCTTCCTGTCTGTCACGACCCAAGAGCCATTTTACGCGGCCTTCTCCTGAAAAACGAGAGTACATATCAAGTCATAAGTCATTTATTTGGCCAGATTTACAGATTGTCTTATAAACTATAAAATAACTACTAAAATAAACAATATTTACATGTAATCCATTCATGAACCAAGCATACCATATGCCCATGACTACCCATCAGAAATAAAATCACGGACCGGTAGTAACACTTGGACACCAGTAATTTTCGAAGTGATTTTTTAAAAACAACAGGGTTTGACTCAATTTTTAGATGTGTTGGCAGTGCATTGAAAATCAATATACCGTTTAATAAAGATGTTTTCTTTTAAAAAGGTGGTTGAATGTTTTGGTATCTGAAGATTAAGACTGCTTCGCAAAGAATATGGACCATGATCTGGAACTTAAAAAAATGGAAATGTTCTTTTTCAGAAAAGAGAGTGTTTCACGGATGTATATGGATGGAAAAGTTAAAATATTTGAAGACTGAAAAAAATCTTTGCACGAAGTTCGTGAGCTGATTTTAAAGATGGTTCGAATTGCTCTCTTTTGAAGTCGAAATAGAAATCTGGTCCTTCCATTCTCACATCCCCATGCCGGCACTGCGTATACTAAATGAGGGGAAATGACCCCATAATAGGCTGCGGTCATAAGGACGTTCTGGTCAGAAAAAATTGACAATTGTTTTAAAAGAAAGATGCCGGAACCAACCCTCGTACACACACTGTCGATATGGTCATAAAAACGAAGGTGTTTGTCTAATATTAAACCAAGGAACTTGACGCCTTCTGTTGACTCAATTTCCACGTTGTCTAAAAGGATAGTTGTGTGTGGATTGCCTTGGATTGAAAAACGGAGCAATTCAGTTTTGTTGGGGTTGAGATTTAATAAATTGGAGTCAAACCACTGCTTTACGTTATTTGCTTCAATAAAAGATTTTAATTCTAATTCCTCGGAAGTTGAGCCAGACAGAGCTAAAGACGTGTCATCAGCAAAAAGACAGATCTCTCCAGCCTCAACACTTGAAGGCAGTTCATTGATATAAATCAGAAACAGCACAGGTCCGAGGACAGATCCCTGGGGAACTTTTGTTATAAGTGTAAACATTGCATTGGTGGTTGATTTCCCTTTTACGAATCCAAATTGGTTCTTAAACATAATATTATTTCTTTCTAAAATTGTACTAATCTTGTTATTACTACTTTTTCAAATATTTTCGAAATGGTCTAAACTAGAGTGATAGGTCTGTAGTTTTCGCAAGTGGTTGGTATGCCTTTTTTATACAGTGGTTTATCAACGGAGGTCTTTAATAGGTCAGGGAAGGTTCCTGCTTCAAAAGAACTGTTGACCACGTTGGTTAGAGGCTTTGCTATTATATGTCCAATTTCTTTAATTATATTGGGAGAAATTTCGTCCACCTCGGAAGACTTCTTATTTTTCATCGCATGAATTATTCTTAAGATCTCAATTTTATCTGTTTTGTAGAGGAAAAACGAGTCTCTTACTGAGCTTATAGTGTGGACTCCTTTGGACTTGTTTCCAACGTTCAAGAAAAATGTATTAAACATCTCAGCTACAGCGGTGGGATCGCTTACCACTTGACCAATGTCATTGATAATCTTAATCGGTTTCATTTCATTGTCCTTACATTTTTTTTATTGTTTGCCATATTGCTTTAGATTTTGTTGTTGGAGCCGTTGATTTCTTTTAGTATCTGGGCTGATTTTATCTGTCTAATTTGGCATCTATATTTTTGTTTCATGTGAAAGTAGTATTGTCTCATATAATGTGTTGAGGTAAGATCCTTAGTTTTTATATAAAGTTCACGAACAGTTCTTCCTAACTCAATTGTATCAGAACTATTTTCCTCCTATCTTTTGCTATTTTGTTTTTTAAGACTCTCTTGGGAAACGCGATGTTAAAAAAGTGAATTAACGTTGTCTCAAAAGCTGAATGTTTATCATTTACATCATCTAGGGAGTACACTGATTCCCAATTTTCTTCCTTTAACAATATCTCAAAATATTCTTTAGCTGAGTGTGTAAACTTTCTACAAAATATTGATCTGGGCGCTGACGATGTTTTTGTGTTTGGAAACATTAATGTAGCAAGTTGGGCGTGGTGATCTGAGAGGGCTGACACTATCACGGAACATCTGAAATTCTCATCCTCACTGTTTGTAAACACGTGATCAATAAGAGTTCTGGAGCTTTTGAATTCTCTAGTAAAGGACTTAACTCTGTTGGTCAGTCCAAAGGAGTCCATTGTAGTGATATAATGAGAGGCTGTAAACGATTTAGTGGCCAAATCTATATCAAAATCTCCTACGATAATGGTTTTGTTTTTGTAATCATTGTATTTATCGAGGCATTCTGCTAAGCAGTCAAGAAAGATTTGATGGTTATTTGTGGGTGGTCTATAGCCTGCAACGAGAACAACTGTTTCTAAGTTCCAAATCATTTTAATGTATTCACTGGATTGGCGAGATTGTCTTTAGCTCAGAGTAAATAAAACAAAATTTACTCTGAGTCTTTAGCCATTAAAATATGGCGTCACTGCTATGTAAATAAAATGACGGACGTTTAAAACCCAATTTTGTGCGATTGTTTGTAAAGTTTTCCCAATGTTTATCACATATTCATCTATGAAATGACATAACGAACAGCTGTTCGAATCAAGATTGTTTCTTCTAGCTGTCACTGATATGTTTACATTGAATGTTGTTTACAAATACCGCAACCATTTCCGATCACGTTTTGAAAGCAAATCCAAACCAAGTTTTTTTTTATCAGAATTTATTTTACAATCTGTTCAAATATGAGAACAATAAGTAAAACATATATCTAAAAAAAAACAATGTCAGGAAGCAAGCACCTGTTTATCAACAAGTCTTGCCAAAAATTGGATCAGTCATTTAAATATTTACAAAAATCTGTAGCTTAGGTCCAGCACATGCACAACACTTTTTAACCTGGGGCCCGTTTCATAATAAATTACTAACTAATATTCCCATGTAGCACAGATGGTTGGGCCAACGTTGGCCAACTGTGGGACAGTTGGTCGATGGTTGGTTGGAGCTTCCACAACCAACCAACCGTTGTCCAACTGTATATCTCGTAGTTGGGCCAACCAATATTTACAACTGTGGAAAATCATTGGTTCATTGTTAATGAAATACATTAATATGCATTGCTGGGTATCATACATCAAGCCAACCGTTGTCCAACCGTTTTTCACTCCGTTGGACCAACAAAAGATACTTTTGTTGGACCAACAATGGTCCATAGTTGAGTTTACACGACTTTCATTCTCTGGGTCTAGCTTTCACAACATAATTATAATAAAATATCTGGTTTTACAATACCTTTATCAGTTCCAAAAGTTTCCAAAAGTTTTTGGAACTGATAAAGGTATTGTAAAACCAGATATTTTATATATTACAGTTCCAGCGCTACAACAATGAATTTTAATAATTTTAATAATGCAAATATTTTTTAAATTAATATTCTTTAACTTATTTGCAACAATTTAAGGGGAAAGAGTAATTAATCATATAACAGGCAATTATAATAGCATTAACAATCTAACGGTAATTAATTAATCATTCAAATACCAGTATCCTCTCTAACTCCAAAAAAAAAAAAACTACTTATGATGCCTTAACAGATTAACAGAATCATATTATACTGTGTTAAAATCAAAAATGTTTGAAGTATTGCGACCATTGCAACTGTCGGCTACTCTTTCACCACTTGAAAACTCTCTATATCAGCAATCACAGATAGCTCAGTGGTAAAGTAAGAGGCTCATAAGTCGAAGGACCCGGGTTCGAGACCCGTCTGGGCCAAGAAAATTTTGTTCTAGTTTTTTTTTCAAAATTTGTTTTTATGAACTATTTAATCAATTTACTCAACTAATAATTATGCTTTTCGTACTAAATCTTTATTATTTTGTGTGAAATAAAACGGTTGGACAATGGTTGGCTGGAAAACAGTTTAAAGAGGTGACATTTCTACCGTTGGCCAACTGTGTGGCTCCACAATTTACCAACGTTGGCCCAACCATCTGTGCTACATGGGTTATTAGCATTATTATGAAACGGGCCCCTGGTAATGCACTGGCTATTGTCCAGCAGATTAACAGCAAGACTGTTCGGATGGTATTCTAATTTTTTTTGATAATTTTTGCTAAGGTCTGTAATTTCTTCTTTCACTGATTTAATTTTGAACTCATTCCTAATTGTAGTGTTGGATACGAACCAGGGTGCGCCAATAATAATTCTTCTCAGTGCCTTAGCCTGAAATCGTTCAAGAATTTCGATGTTGGATTTGCTCGAAGTCCCCCAAAGTTGAATTCCGTATGTCCAAATTGGTTTGATCATAACTTTATACAGTAAAATCCAAACCAAGTGAGATTAAAAACGTTTTTCCTTACATAACGGATTTAATTAATAGCAAATGCAATAATTTGTAGGGTATCCGTAAATGAAAATAGAGATTCTTTGTGTATAAAATTGTTCTTGAGTTTTGATAACCGGGAAAAAGACCTTGAATCAGTGTTGTATATGGCTGGGAAACTTACATTTTTTAAATGAGTGTTTTCAGTCGAGACTCGGCACAAGACCGACGCGCGTCTACATGTCCATAGTAAAAATAATACCCCCGCCACAGCAAACCTGCAGACTAAGCGAATTTCCATTTGCCTGATTTGATTTTCAATTAAATCTATTCAAATAACGAACACCTAGGTTTGCTGCCTACAGGGTAATAAAGTGTGTTTTTTAGTAAAATATTAATAGCTTAGTATAAAATAAATAGATTGGGCAAGTTTGATCCAAATATGCATAAACAAGCAAACTACAACAGTTTACTTATTCTCCATAAGAATAACATTGGAATTTTTAATTTACAATTTTAATGCGGGAATGTTGCTGAAAGTCAACAGTCCCGGAAGATCAAATAATTTATACCTGTGCCGCTAGGTCAAAAACTACAATGTTTGCAGTGTCTGTAGATCAAAATTCCCAGTAAGTCAAATAGTACAGTCCGAGCTAAAAACGTGGTCTATGATAAAGCAATTGACTTATTGGGAATTTGACCTAATGCAACAGCAGTTTTAATATAACGAAATACGGTAAAATACAAGTTCAGTTTCGCTGAGTCAAAAGTGCCGGAAGATCAAAAGCAATAAAAGTGAACGTCGATTCAGTATAAAGTAGACCTCCTGCAACGCTTACTACACCAACAAAACTCGCTTTTAGTTACTTCGTGTTTTGTCATAATTAGAATAAAGCTAAAATTATCATATTTGGTGCATAGCTTATCTATTAATGCTTCTTGCCAACTGTTTGGTCAACACTGTAAATAGGTATAGTTTATGTAATAAAAAGCCTTTCGTCAAAATTTGTGGCATGAAATACACGCAAGGGCGATTTGAAAATTTCTGGTTATTATATACGTTTGTAAAAGGAGATCCATTTAATTTTAGAACTATTTTATGAGTTATAATGTAGTCTACACATAAACTGTGTAAACGTATTACGCCTCGGAAGGGTTGAAACCTGTCTAAACTATCATAATATATTATTAAAACGTAAATGGGGTTTTTTCACATTCTGAATCAACCAGTCGACGGATTTTCATTATTTTTGTGTTGAATGAAAGATAATTTTGAGAACCAGGGAATGTCAAAGCCATAATTATAATTAAGGGTACCAGTTTTTTAGAAATTAAGTTTTAATTTTTTTTAAGTCTAGCAGCCGACGCTAACCTTCTAAGCTAGCTTTTAGTTCAATATAATTTGCTTAAAAACATAACAGCTGTAAACATTCAGCATATGTGACACAAATTTAAAGACATATTTAGAGTTGACTTATTTATGATATGTGTAATGCTGACCATTGATACATTCAATTCTTAGGTATGAGGGTGGCAGATTAATTAAATATGCATAGTAAACTAGTAGGATGTTCAAATTAATTTTTAAAGGAATCTTTGTAATCATTGATTTGTTTTAGTCCCATATAATTTGTTTTAACCAACAGCTGGTTGAATGTAATATTGTTCTATATAACTATTAGGTTTTTGGTGAATTTTCCATATAGGGAATAAGCTACTAAACACCTGGACCCGGGACCGATTTAATTTTTAGTTTTGAGGTCCCTAGAGGCCAAAAACACCATCCGTTCAAATTCATATATACAGGGTGATCGACTCAAGGAGGCCACCATTGGGAAATCGGAAACGGTAAGAATTAGAGAAACCTTTAAATGGGGGACATTCCTTTATTTTTTGTGGCCCTTAAAAATATGATTTTAGTTTTTTTATCATGTTTTCGGATAGAATATGCAATTTAAAAACTTTTTTATCCTTGACATTTTTTCGATAAACCCACTCGTTTAGGAGTACAGCCTATGGAAAAATGACTTCCGGTGTACATTTTACATCATGTAGCTCCTAAACGAGTAAGTTTAGAGCAAAATTGCACAAAGTAAATTCGTCTTAGAATTGCATCTACATTCCTTAAAGACTATAAAATAAAAAGTTTTCCACTTTTCAAGTTTGCCGCCATTTTTAAAATAATATAATTCATATTTTTAATGAATTTTATGGTCTTTTTTGGAATGTGGATGCAATTGTAAGACTTTTTACTCATCGCATTTTTGCTATAAACTTACTTGTTTAGGAGTTACATGATGTAAAATGTACACCGGAAGTCATTTTTCCATAGGCTGTAACTCCTAAACGAGTGGGTTTATCGAAAAAATGTCAAGGATAAAAAAGTTTTTAAATTGCCTATTCTATCCGACAACATGATAAAATATAGGGTGTTCCATAAGAAATTTCAAAATTGGCCGCCATTTTGGAAAATGGCGGCTGAGTAAAAAAAAGAAACTAAAATCATATTTTTAACTGCCACAAAAAATAAAGGAATGTCCCCCATTTTAAGTTTTCTCTAATTCTTACCGTTTCCGATATCCCAATGGTGGCCTCCTTGAGTTGATCACCTGTATAGCCTATATTTATTTATTTATATATTTTCCCCGGGGGGAACCCCAGGACCCCCCTCCTTTTTGGGGGGTATTCCATACCCCCCAGGCCCCCGGTGACCCCCCCAAAATATATGTCTAGGACCGCCCTTGTCTTCTTTACCTATAAAACACATGGGATACAGCCTTTCTTCACTGATCACGTAATGCGTGATTTTCTATAAAGTCTTGGAAAAATAAAAGGTAAAATAGATAGAATACAGGTGTACTGTATGTGGTTTACACACAATGATATAAGCAACGGTTCTTGCAATTTATTGCTTATTGTTTTTTAGAGTTGTTTTTGGACTTACTCTGTTTTCGGACTTACTCACACTCGTATAAGGTTGTCCACAGCTGTTAATTAATAGTCCATACAGTCAATTAATAGCAACAGAGGTCAAGTTTGGTATCAAGTTAAAGGTTTTATTCATAAAAATACATTGCCGCAAACCCAAACTCAAACGATGATGATGATGATAATCATGTTAATGATGTAGCTAAGACGTATCGTTTGAAATTAAACAGCTGAAAATAAGTGAAATAGAAAAGGTTTTTGTTAAATCCATCAAAGTAAGTACTAATGCACTTGTCATCCCTCCCCCTTCGGTTTCATGTATTCCTCTCAATCAGTTCAAACCTAGGAGGATTAAACTATAATGTTAATTAATGTTAAATCCTCCTAGGTTCAAACCTGAAACACCCAGATCGAAACTCACCTGTCGTTATTTTAACATCGCCATATTTTTTTACTATATTTTTCAAAAAAGAAAGATTGTATTGATTTACTTTGGATTTTAAAAATGTGAACGTGTTATTTCATTAAAGATTTATATGGTGATACGTAAATATTGTGGTGTAGTAAAGTATATTATATTGTAGTTAAGTGTTAAATTTTGAAATTTTAAGGTTAATAGAGATGAATCTTTTTTAATAACATGGGTCTCTCCTACCTTAACATACATACCAAGTTTCATTAACATCGGTTGGAAAAGTGTAAAGATAAATATTTGTATGTAAAAAATACAAAATGGCGGATATCTGGTTAACGAAACGATTTTGGAAAAAATGTTACGGTATCCTTCATTTTCTGTTTATTTTGACCCAAGGAATTACTAGGTAAAATATCTCCCCGCTTATTTTTAACACCCTGTTTATGATGTATTCTTATTAATATAAGTGAAAAGTGTAAGCTGGTAATACAAAAAGATGTTTTATAAATAATATGAATGAACTGGTGATTTGTATATTCATATTTTTCTTGTCCTTAGAAGTGTAAATTAAAAGTCCACGCAGCAGTCCCATCGTACGATGTAGTTCTTTCCATGCGTTGCGAAATGCTAAATTTGCCGTCCTCTTCAACCCAAGTTATCTATTGAACCACTGATTGTAAAAAATTTAAAAAATATATATTTTACGCATCACACTTTTAGCTACAACTTTGCCACAGACAAAACCTCTCTAACCCAAAAACAAAAAAAAATCTCGCATGCTAACTTTTTCATGTTAGAAATCACGATTTAAAACTATTTCACCATACATTTTTCAATTTTTATTAATTAGATCGGTAAATAGTTTAAAGTTCCAACAAAATAGTCATCGAGTAGGACTAACCAAGAAGCTCTGTGCCAAATTTCAAAATTTTAGCACAACTTTAAGTACATCAAAACACGAAATTATTGAAGTCATGCGTCGAGAGGACGTTATCGTTGTTTTTAACAGATTATACTTTTGACCTTCCGGCACTGTTGACTCAGCGAAACTGAACTTATATTTTATCTTATTTCGTTATATTAAAACTGCTGTTGCATTAGGTCAAATTCCCAATAAGTCAATTGCTTTAACATAGACTACGTTTTTAGCCCGGACTGTACTATTTGACTTACTGGGATTTTTGATCTACAGACACTGCAAACATTGTAGTTTTTGACCTAGCGGCACAGGTATAAATTATTTGACCTTCCGGGACTGTTGACTTTCTGCAACGCGTCCTTTTAATGCTATGGGAAGGGAGGGAAGCAGGTCCACGATGTAGGAAGTGGTGAAAGAAGTTGTAAAGGTTACCAGTGCAGAGAGTGGGAACATTTGTATTTTGTATTAAAGCTTTAAACATTTGTTCATTTATCGTTTTATTAACCCTTAATTTGGCAAAGAAATCTTTTTTTGAAAACTACTTTTTCCTTGCAATATTTCAATCAAAAGGGTCCAAAGGAACCAAGGGCGGTCCTAGACATATATTTTGGGGGAGGTCACCGGGGGGCCTGGGGGGTATGGAATACCGTACTAAAACGTATTGCACTTATAAGGTCTATCCCCTGTGTGAACCTTAACTTCACATTGAAATAACGTGCTAAAACTAGTGGTTTTGAAGCTATTTTGAGGGCCTAGTTTAATGTGTTCAAGCTTCCCAGTTTATTTAAAGGTCAAAGAATTGTCTTAGAATAAACTTGTATAATGTCATGTTTTTGCATTATTGAGACTTGGGGTTTTAATATCAAAGGGATACCGCAACATTACAACACATTCAAGCATTATTGATTTACGAAAACACCCTTTCAACTCATATGGTGGATGTATTTTTGTTTCCACCATGCTTTCAACTGGTGCCAATGTGCATGCTAAAAGGAAAATGTCCAAAATCAGGCCAAGATTTCGAACCAGAGAACTTATTTTATCTAAGAAGTGTTTAAGAACTTGGCATCAAAACGACTGCATTATACCTGCCCAGTAAGCAACAGTTAACCTACACAAAGTACACTACCGGTACCCAACTAACGTTGCCGTCGGCCTCCCGTCACTGCTACCGCCTGGAGAATTGGTTCTCAGTGTTCTCATTTTTTCTACGCCAGTGCCAGTGGCATTTTACAAGGGGTCAACGTGAGAATAAAGTTTTTGTGCAATGATTTTGTGGTTGTGCTGGGAATTAAATCTGTCCCTTCCACATCTAGGCCTAAGTCTGAGACACTACCATTTTGTTGTTGTTTTATGGCTAGCAACATGCCAATTGGGTTGTGGTATTCTTAAATATGATATCAGGGGCTCTTAATATGTATACTATTTAATATTGAAAGTTTTGAAATTTGCTACGGTAATCATTGAATTACATTACTGTAATTTACAAATTCCTAACGCTCAACTCAGATAAATTAATATTCAACTACCTTTCAAGCTTTGACTATTGATACAACTTCTTTTATTTATCCAATACCCAATAGTGCAGTAGAAATAATCGAAAATATAGCTTAAGGTGGAACTAATTGCAACAGAAATGATTTTTGCTGTGAATGGTAGGGAGTATGCATCTAATCAACATACTAAAAATATACATCCGTACTGTGGCGCAAAATACGCTTTTTGGCCGCCATCTTGAAAAAAGTGTAAACATTTTAATATTCGTAAAAATAACTTTTTAGGCATCAAATTATAGGAAGTTTAATGCAGAAAAAAGTTATAATAATGGTTATAAGCACTATTTAGAAAAACGATCGTAGTACAAAGTACCCCCGCCGCAGCAAGCCTGCAGACTAAACGAATTTCCATTTGTCTTAATTGATTTTCAATTAAATCTAGTAATTCAGTTTTAAAAATCTTTGTACAGCTATATCTAGAGTTCTAATGGACCGATTTTATTAACTAATGGGTCATTGGAAAGCAATACGTGTAGATTTTTAAATAATTATGAAAGTTTGATTTTTTTAAGATTTGCTAGGTGAAACCCGTCAACGTCGACAATTAGCTTAAGTACTGTTGATGTTGCAAGCGCAAGCTGCAAGTAAGATCTTTTTAACTATAAATCGATGATAGATAACTCCATTTTTGAACAATTTGGGTCGTTTATGATTTATCAGTGTGCTTTAGGTACGTCCGATCTCAATAATCAATAATTCCAATGGAATCTGGTATTTCACTGAAGATTTTTAAATAAAAACATATAGGATAATGTAACTACTGGAATACATTTTTAATTGAAGTAAAAATTGAAAAAATCCAATTTATTTGTTTTCGTAGGGTAATGCATTTGATAGATTAATGATGACAAATTTGTGCTTGCATAGCTTTGAGACCAAAATTATGAAAATCGGTCCGGTAGAAGAGCCAAACGAACTAGAAAAAAACTAATTTAACTCCCGTAAGTAATGTACAGGGAGGCAGTTTGTGCATAGCTCAAAATATAAGTAAAAATGAGTGCTGATGCTTAATAGCAAATCTATGGTGCGTCCATAGCTTTAGTTTAAAGCCGGATTTACACTATGTAGCAAAACCTGCTGTATAACTTTTGCTATATAACATTGCTTTATAACTTTTGCTGTATGAAAAATTTACAAACAATTTTAGTGATTCTGGTGCTCGTGCTATATGTTATATGTAGCATAACCTCATTCTCATTCCGTATAGAAATGTGCGCTGAAGAGACATTGTTCGTGGCAGCTATCGTGGTGATCTTGGAAGTCAGAGAGAGAGACAGACAGGAGTGAAGATTTTAGCAAGTTTTAGGTTTGACCGCTTCCTGCTTCGAGAAATAAGTACAGTGTAGCAAATTTATCACGGGACCTTAATGATAATGAATACGCGGATAATCCATAACTAAAACGCTAAATATTGCGACGGTAACTTCAAAAACGTATTACGTATGATCACAACGCCGGTTGTCCACGGAACAATTCAATTACGTTTATAATATCATCCCGATCCTAGGCACTGCCACTTTACGTTTCCAGTCCTTCCATTGTAAACAAAAATCGCTGAGCAAAACCGTTCGCACCCAGGAGGCTACAACTGTGAACTGTGTGCACTAAATGCTACATATAGCAGATGCTAGACGAAAAATATATGTATATCATTGCTACATATGGCAATGTTAGATGTAGCACGTATTTCTTTTGATATTTACCGACTCCCGATGGAAAGCACAATTTTAGCTATATATAGCAGGATCTGCTTCATAAAGCAGTGTTATATAGCACTTTTGTAAAGTTACTTTTTCAACTTCTAGCAAATGTTATGTAACATTGCTAGATGTTACACAAATCTGCGATGTAGCAGGTTTAGCTACAAAGTGTAAACCCGGCTTAAGGCCAAAATTATGAAAATCGGTCTGTTAGAAGAGCTAACCCGCTTCGAAAAAGAAAAAACAGTTATTTTTTTAGATGACAATAATTGATTTACTAGTATGCATAATCTAATCATACGAAAGATTAGTTAATAATTTAACAGCTTATTTTTATATTGTTATTTAATTTATTTTTCTTTGATTAAATATTGTTGTTAACAATTTGCATTTGTGTTTAAAATGTGTTTCTTATGTTAAGTGTGTGATTCTATTGTTATGAGCTTAATATGTACCAAATATTAGTGAGTAAAGTGGTGTATGGATTTCATAACCATTATTTTACTAGAGACCGTTGTATTAGTTTAACCACAATGGGCTCTGTTGCTAGTCTATTAAATAAATAACATTAGGTTTAACTAAACGAGTACCAAGGTTTGCTGCTACAAGGGAACTAATTAAGTGTGTTTTTAGTAAAATATTAATTGTTTAGTATAAAATAAATAAATCTGTAAAGTGTTATCAAAATATATCCATAAACAAGGAAACTACAACTTTTTACCATATTCTCCATAAGAATAACATGGGGATTTTAAATTTCAAATTTTTAGAATTTTCCCCGTTACCAATAGTCGTACTAAAACCCTTTGATATACTTAACTATTTGTTTTTTAAGCTCTTTAAAAAGGTTTAGAGAGAAATTGGGAAATTTTACGTTTTAAGGGTCAAAAATGAAAAAAATAAAAACTTAAAAGTATAAATAACTTATAAATAAAAAACTGTTCAAATGCCACGTTTTTAAACGCACCTTTTTTCGCCCAGAGTGCATCACTGTTAACAGTATACTTTAAATTCAATCATTATATTCTTTTCCGGCATGAAATGTTCTATAATTTGATACCAAACCAGATTTTTTTACAATAATTTAAAGAATTACACTTTTTATAAATGGCGGCCAGAAAACCGTATTTTGCGTAACAGTACAAATGTATATTTTTAGTATGTTTTTTATAAGTGTATTACCTACCATTTCTAACTGGAATAATTTATGTTGCAATTAGTTCCACCTCAAACCCTATTTCTACTGCACTACAAACCCAATTCAAGTTTTCAATCATCTAGGTTAAAATGAATGATAAATGCCGAAAAATTAAATAAGAAGAAGAATGCGACCGAACATCGAATGTCAGCATCGGACACTGCCGTTGCTGTAGCCCATATAGCTGAAAGCGTCCGTCGTCTGCCGATCTTCCCTACTTTTCATAACGTACAAAAAACAGTCAGACTCGAACGATGAGTTTTAGGTTAGAGTTTGTAATTAGTCCTTTCATTCGCCACAAGTGTAAAGACTACAATGAATTTCAATTTGGCAGAACGATTTGCAATAAAAATTATTAAAGTTCCCCTGGTATAATAGTTTATATATTTAAAAAATATTTTGGGGGGGGTCATGACCCCCCTGACCCCCCCCCTGGGACCGCCCTTGAAAGGAACTGCAAAAAAATAATTTTAAAATTCTTATAAGTATTTTTCACAATTTTTTCATGTGTGCCATTTTTGGCACTTTGCCAAAGATGCGGAGATTTCTCTAGGAATCTTATGTTGAATTAAATACAACAAGTTTATCTGTATAGCACTTAAAAATAAACCTAAGGGTTTGAATAAGTCGACATTATCACATATTGGATTTCAAAATTGTATAACTATAATTATATGTAAGATATAAAAAAATCAATTCCTCCACAAAAGCTATCAATCCAATATAAAATGGTATAAACGTCATTATAAAAAATGAAGTAAAATGTATACACATGTAAAATCGGAATGCACAAACAACTTTCATATAAGAAGATTCACTTTCAGCAGGAAATAAAACTCTTTTTGGTAGATATTGTTGCCATGGATGGTCGGGATTTTTTGTAAAGCCAAAGTCTTCTAAACAGCCTAGTGAAAAATCTTTCCTCACAAAAACATTTTTATTTTACTATTTGTGGTAATAAGAGGCATACATTTACAAATATAAATACCTTTCACTGTTTTATAAACAGTGTGCCACTTTAGGCGCGCTCAATAAACTAAAAAAAAAATAACTGCATCTTTGGTAATGTGCCATTTTTGGCACGCCCAAAAGTTTTCATTGTTCCCTGGTTCTTTGGCAGTGTGCCATTTTTGTCACACTCAAATTGTTTAGTTTATAAAAAAATCAATATTCATATTTAAACTAATTACTGACCTGGGTTATGTTTTCTCATCTTTAATCTGTGCAAATCACTTAGATATATAAGTAAACAGCCTAAAATATTGAAATAAGAAGTAATTTACTAACCTACTACACTAAGCCTCCATACTTCCTTTTCTATATGTTGGTCTAAAGTGATAGTAATTTCCAAAACATCCAATATAGTGCACTAAACCATAATAGCAATAGGCAAAGAACCTTTGGACGCCGTTTGTTGGAATTAAAAAGTTAACAGGCGAACGTGACATTTTTTTGAATCCTCATGTGCCAATAATGGCACGCTGTCAAATTAAGGGTTAAAAACCATGTAACATGATTGCTCTGCTCAACGGGCTTTCAATACTATGAATGCAATCCAAGTATATATATATAGATGGAAGATGGATCATACAAGGGAGTATTTTTAATCAATGGACCATCATATAAAGCAGCAGATCCAGGCATTTAATTTCTTTTAGTCTGGGGTAGTGGGTCCGCCAGCAGCCTGTTTTGCTTTTATTTGTTGTTTGACGGTTAGTCGTTAGTGGCGTTATGTTCTTTCAAGTTCAATTCAAAGATTCAAACGAAACGAAACGAAATAAATTTTGTTTGTGTAAACATGAACATGAAGTTTCAATTTGCGTTTACTTAATATCTACTTATTTATTACTTGTTTTGTTTTAGTCTGTGACCTAGTGTTGAAGAGGACATGCTTAATTAAAAACACAAATCTAATCATTTCCGCTAGTTGGACAGTTGTGACTCCGCACCTTATTATTCAGTGACTGGTACTGTTGCTTTGCTTTTATTTTGTGGTGTAGGAATCCAAGGTAAAGGGTTTAGTTTCTGAAGAATTATTGTAGAATATTCCTAAAGACTGGTTAAATTCTCTAATTTTGAGGTGGGCCTAATTTTGTTGTTTAGGTTAAATAAGTTTAGGGTTTAGTTAGTTAGGTTTGGCAGCCATAGGTTTGTTCTGTTGACATTTTGTTCAAGTTATTTCGTGCCTAGCTTTACGGAGCTTGTTAAGTATCTTTTTGTACAAAGTCTAATTGTATGACCAGACTGTAAGTTACTTTACGTTTAATTTTTATTCCAGGAAACCATTTACTGTAACTAATAGGCCTACTTAGTATGTTATCCTACAATCTAACTTATTTTAGGCTAGACTAGAAAGTAAGTTACATAACTAAAATTTGGATCAGCATAGAAATACTTGTTAGTGGTTCAGCATTGTTGAAGCCTAGCCTACCTTGGATCCCTCAGCCATAAATTAGACTTGAATATTAGTCTAGACTACAGTGAGCCCTAAGTTACTAACTTACTGTAGAAATGATAATGAGTTTTTATGACATGGCAACCCTCTAGGACTGCAGCAGCCTAAAGTAACTTAATGTGTAAAACAATTGGGCTAGAACCTTGCATCCTAGGATGTGAAGGTGGGACAAAAAAGAAATAGGCTAAATAGAAATAGGCTCCTTGATTTATTTTCTATTATGCATCCCATCAGAAACTGCTGAGTAGTAGGCCTAGGGCTGGATTTAGCATTTTGGTGGCCCTAGGCCAATAATATTTCGGTCCCCTAGTCTGGTTAAGAGTCCTTGGAGGCTAGCGGCCATTTTGGATGGTTCCAAACAGCTGCTGAAGGATTAAGTTAATCATTGTCCAAAAATATTTTTCAAACACCAGAAAAGATTATAATTTCTAACTTAGTTAACTGTGAGATTAATCTTCTTCCTAGTTTTGAATTGTTCTCCAAGGGAGTCCATGGAAGCTAACGGCCATTTTGGATTTGCCCGCCATTTGAGCAATGTTAATTTAGTTTATTTTCAAACAGCGGCTGTTCAAAAAGTTACTTACCATCTCAAAATTGTTTTTTTTTTTCAAATAGCTACCAGAGTGATTGTAATATAGCCTAAATATCTAGTACGGTACCTAGCTAAAACTGCAGGATTAGAAATTTTCTTTGTAAGTTGACCTACTTAGTTTTTTAATTGTTTTACGAGTTAGATCATCTAGTTTCCAAGGAACTCTTAAAGTTACTTGATCCTACACAAACCTTTATTAAAAATTATATCAGGCCTATTGCTGAATACAATTTTATCTTTATCGAGCTAGACATAAATCTTTAGAATTTGCAATGTGATGAGAGGTCTAGGTACTTCTGGTTGTCAATGGTGATACCTTAGTCTGGCTATAGTGATACTGCATCAAGATCAGCCGGGTTGTGTTGCTAGCCTTGTGGTTAGCATCTCAGACTTTGGTGCGGGAGGGACGGGTTCAATCTCCGGCACATCCACAAAACCAAAATGGGTTTGGACCGCTTTCCCTTAAAAGTGTTTGGAATGACTTCATAACAAAAATGCCACTGGCAATAAAATACGAGCAAAAAAAAAAGCGTATTTGCAAAAAAAAACAAAGCAAAATAGTTTGACAAATCATACTGATCCTCAGGCCTGAAAAGAAAATGCCAGAATTGAAATGACGCTTTGGAGAGTATTTGATCATTCCATTCTGAAACCGATTGCAAACTCAGATCAATATTTTATTTTGTTAAATCGAAGATGTAAGTTGAAAAAACTCATCGTTTTATGAACATTCAACACGACGTATATTTAAAGTTACTTTACCTTGATTCTGTAGATTGTTGTAACATAATCAAAACATTGGTTATAACTTTGAGGTGAGGGTATTAACAGTGTCTGGACAATAACATTGGCACATGCAATAGCACTTACTGCCAAGCCAGCATAGTGGCAGTGGTAGTAGTACGATTTGTAATGCGTGTCACTGCTCGACAACTAACATCCCTACAGCCTTCTCCCGTGTTTAAGCCTTCTTCAACCTTGAAGTTGATGCGTAGGCCTTGTGTCTAAAATTAGATTAACTTTAGGCCTACAACAGTTATTCAATTTTAAAATGTAACTGGTTTAATTTGGTTAAATTTTAAGCCAATTAACTTCAAAATTTTAACTCAATGTTCTATTAGCCAGAATTTTTGAAAATCAATTTGCAATATATATTTGGTTATGGCTACCTACTTATTTTTAATTCTAGATAATTAACCCTTGAGCGGGGCGCTTGTGGAGTTTTCCTCCGCAGTTGTAGTTTTTGTTAAAATATATATGCATATTGAGTGTCGGCAGTCATGTCCGGCTCCATATTTCACGCACCTCATCCTGGGAATCTCCCTGAGCTATTTTTACCCTCCAATTCCTCCTTATTGTGCTTGATAGTGTCGAAAGGGAAGAAAGAATAGAAGAAATACAACCAAAACAATATTTTGATTAGGGCATTAATAGAAAGAGGCCTACCTAGGCCTACTCATATTCAGTTGGGCAGAAAGAAATCTAGTTTTCAATTTCCATTTTATATGTAGGCCTACCGGTACATTAACTTAAATTAGGTATATTTTTTTGTCAATGTATAGTGTAGTAAAAAAACCAAACATCACGATTGATATTTTATTATTTATTTATTTATTTATATTTATAACACATACAATTTTTCAAACCGTGTGTATATTTTATACATATGAAAATATAAACATGTTTACATGTATTATTTAAATAATAATACTATCAAATATGTTGGTATGTATAATTGCATTAAGTTACTGTAATGCGGAACAAAACTCCGCACGTGCCCTCTCTCATAACACCGCAAGTGATACCTTTAAATAAGTTACTGTAGGAGCAAGTTACCTACTAGAAAATTGCTCAAAATATGTTGATTTGAAATAATACTCATATTTAGCTGAACAATCAATGTTATTAACCATGAACTTTGATTCCTAATTAAGTTATTCAACATTTAAATACAATATTGCGTTATAACAACAAGTAAAATGGGTTAAATTTGTGCTATTAGGTGTTGCGGAATAAAACTCTACATGCGCCCGCTCTTGTTTTACTGGTGAAGCGCCTGCTCTAAAGGCTTGATAAAATATTTGTCCCTTTGGCCATGCGCCCCCTGGTAGCTTGTGCCAATAGGCCCTGGGGGCCTCCCGGGCTTATTGGGAAATCCGGCCCTGTGCTGTAGGTTTACTTTTCTCTACCTACATAATTTTTTAAAATTGATTCTACGTATCAACAGACATAGCTTATTCCTTTTTTTACAAATTGGACATATAGCCTAGCCTAGAATATAGGCTAAAATAGGCCTATTAAAAAGGCAAAAATACATATCTTTCATTTCTTGTTGTGCTTGACAATACATGTAGGCCTACTTTCACAAATATTTAAAAGAGTAGGCCTGTTATTTTAATAATATAAGGTCAAGTGGGGTAAGTGTATACACCTGGGACAAGTTGACTTCCAGCTAATAATGAATTTGTTTAGTAACAAAAAAATAAAAATTAAAAACTTGGCAAAAGGTGTTTTAAACTATGTCCTCTTAAAATATAATCAATAAAAATTCTCTCACTACGATTTCTATGAGTTAGATGTGTTTAAAAACCGCAAGTGCCGCTCGAAAAAAAAAAAATAAAAACAAATTGAAATACAAGGATATAACTAAACTGAAATTCGGTGAGCTTACTTATTTTTTGAGAGGGAATTCAAAAATAACATTGTTATAGCCCTTTTAGCCTTCTCAATTTTAGGGAGTTACGGAGGGGGGGGGTACACTTACCCTATCTTACATGTTAAGGGCAAGTGTACCCCCTCAATAAATGATAAATGATCTAAGAATAAAGAAAACTTTGTCATCTCTTGCTTGAATGACAAGAAAAGACCTGCACCTTGTAAATTTTGTTTTTTTAAGGTTTAATGTCAATTACAATTTTGAATATTAAGGGTTTAAGTTACTTCACTGAGCAGAGGTTTACGGTACGAAAAAACTCCTAACTACTGTATATAGTTTAAAAGTACTGTATTAAAATAAAACAAAATAAAGCTCATTTTCTGCTCTTTGAGACTTTTATATCATTCTCAATTGTGGTTTTTGTTTTAGAACTGACTACAAGAGGTAAATCAGTAATGAAAAAATGTCAAACAAAAGGAAACCTGAGAACATAGCATTTTCAGTAAGTATACACTTATGCATAGGCCTATAGGCTATATTACTTGGGATGTAATAAAAACTCCACAATAATAAAAAAGATTAAACTTGAAAAGTTAACCTGTACAGAGATACTTACCACAAACTTGCTGTTAGGAGCAGTGCGGGCCTGCGGTGCGGGGGGGCCCGTGAGCCTTGACCGGGATTTTCGGTAAATTTTACGGGCACAGAGGCCCGTGACAGGCTCAGCCACACGGGTCTTCTACCATAACAATATTTATATGATAATTAAAATATGTTTATTATGATGAAAATTCGTTCAAACCTATAGTTCAAGTAGTTTACAACAGCTAAACTAACACGATTACTTGACCGATCGATATAAATTATCTACCAACCTAAGTAAAAGAATTGTCATCAGTCATGCGGGTTGCATTAACTGTCCTCGTGGATTGTGTGAAGGCGCAGTCAAAATTGGTTGCATAATAATAGGGCCGTATTTATAACCAATGTGGCCTCTGGTCTAGGAAGATAAATGTTAATTAATGTTAATCCTCCTATCCCCCAGCGGGTGACACCATAGAGGATCCTCTATGCTGATTCGACTAAATAAACTTGACAATTTTGCTACGGCCAAATCGGCAAATAAACCTAGATGGCTAGGGCACTAGCTAATAAATAATTACATTCTTTCATTGATGATAAAGAAGGATTTTCATTTCATTTCATGTCTTACTATTAGGAGGCTGCCCTTTGGATTTGTATACTTTGCACTTTAGATGTGTTTACATCGAGTCAGGTAAAAAATGTTACTTACCTAAGGGCCTCAGGCCAAATAAGATCGGTTTAAAATCGGGTTGCTTTAGAAACGGTTGTTTTTTAGGGAATGTTGCTGGAAGTCAACAGTCCCGGAAGATCAAATAATTTATACCTGTGCCGCTAGGTCAAAAACTACAATGTTTGCAGTGTCTGTAGATCAAAAGTCCCAGTAAGTCAAATAATACAGTCCGAGCTAAAAACTGACTTGACTGACTTGACTTATTGGGAATTTGACCTAATGCAACAACAGTTTTAATATAACGAAATACGGTAAAATACAAGTTCAGTTTCGCTGAGTCAACAGTGCCGGAATATCAAAAGCAATAAAAGTGAACGTCGATTCAGTGTAAAGTAGACCTCCTGCAACGCTTACTACACCAACAAAACTCGCTTTTAGTTACTTCGTGTTTTGTCATAATTAGAATAGAGCTAAAATTATCGTATTTGGTACATAGCTTATCTATTAATGCTTCTTGCCAACTGTTTGGTCAACACTGTAAATAGGTATAGCCTTTCTTCAAAATTTGTGGCATAAAATACCCGCAAGGACGATCTGAAAATTTTCTGGTTATTATATACGTTTGTAAAAGGAGATCCATTGAATTGTAGGACTATTTTATGAGTTATAATGTAGTCTACATATAAACTGTGTAAATGTATTACGCCTCGGAAGGGTTGAAACCTGTCCAAACTATCATATATACTATTAAAACGTAAATGGGGTTTTTTCACGATTCTGAATCAACCAGACGATGGATTTTCATTAGCTTTGTGTTGAAAGAAAGACAATTTTGAGAACTAGGGAATTTCAAAGCCATAATTTAATATTAGTGTCCCAGTTTTTTATAAATTAAGTTTTAGTTTTTAAAACGTCTAGCAGCCGATGCTAACCTTCTCCAATAAGTCAATGCTTCTAGCTAGCTTTTAGTACAATATAATGTGCTTAACATAACAGCTGTAACATTCAGCATTTGTGACACAAATTCAGCATTTGGAAGAAAATTCAAATACATACTTAGGCCTACTTATGGTTGGCTTATTTATACTATGTGTAATGCTGACCATTGATACATTTAATTCTTCGGTACGAGGATGGCAGATTAATTAAATATGCATAGTAAAATACAGTAGTAGGATGTTCAAATTATTTTTTAAAGTATTCTTTGTAATCATCGATTTGTCATAGTTTAATATCATTTGTTTTAACTAACAGCTGGTTGAATGTGCTATGTATACTTATAAAAAGCAAAGCCCTCACTGACACACTCACTCTCACTCACTCATCATCACTAATTCTCCCACTTCCCATTTACCTAGGAGGCTGAAATTCGATACACCGATTCTTTGTGCATTAAATAGGAAAACTAAGTAATTTTTATTATGATAAGGCATTCGAGCTTCGCCCCAGTGGCTCTGGAGTTTCCCATGTTAACCTTATGATTTTTCATATTTAAAAGGAATTAATGAATCTTAACAGCTGTGTCAATTAAACAATTTATGACAACAGCTAATTTGCAACCAAAAGCTGAGTGAGCGTTTCGAACGAACTTCAACCTGGAGGCGAGTTAACCCCAAGGCAAGTGAGCTCAGCGAACGAGCTCCAACCTAAAGGTGAGTGATCGTAGCGAACGAAATTCAACCAGGACGTGATTGAGCCATGCGAACGAGCTCATCTTGAAAATTAATTAGTTAAACGGGGCAAAGCCAGCGGGTACAGCTAGTTATTCTATGGAATTATTAGGTTTTTAGCGAATTAGGTTTTTTAGGTTATTAGGTTTTTAGGCGTTATACAGTATGGTTGAAAAGTCATGGATTGGCTATATTTTTTTAACAATATAGATAAAGTAGTGAGACTTGGTATATCAATAATAGCCATAAATATCTACTGTCTTAAGCTATTATCACTTTTTTTATCCCTTAGGGGATGGACCACAAAGACTAAGAGAAAATTCTTATAAAATTTTAATACTATTTTACCTGTTTTTGAAATGCCGACCATACAAATGTATGCATTTTAAGCCAAGTATGAATGGAGATGAGTGTGTGATGAGTGGAGCGATCTTGTTGTCCTGTTAGTGACGAAGGCCGACATAATCCTTAGACACAGCTGTTAATTAATAGTCCATACAGTCAATTAATATTAGCAGAGGTCAAGTTTGGTATCAAATTAAAGGTTTTATTTATAAAAATACATTGCCGCAAACCCAAACTCAAACGATGATGATGATAATAATGTAAATGATGTAGCTAAAACGTATCGTTTGAAATTTAACAGCTGAAAATAAGTGAAATAGAAAAGGTTTTGGTTAAATCCATAAAATTGTAATTGGACACTAGTAAGTACTAGTGCACTTGCTGCTACCTCCCCCCTTCGATATCATGTATTCCTCTCAATCAGTTCAAACCTAGGAGGATTAAACATTAATGTTAATTAATGTTAAATCCTCCTAGGTTCAAACCTGAAACACCCAAATCGAAACTCGCCTGTTGTTATTTTAACATCGCCTTATTTTTTTACTATATTTTTCAAAAAAGAAAGATTATATTGATTTACTTTGGATTTTAAAAATGTGAACGTTTTATTTTATTAAAGATTTATGGTGATAGGTACGTAAATATTGTGGTGTAGTAAAGTATATTATATTGTAGTTAAGTGTTAAATTTTGAAATTTTAGGGTGAATCGAGATGAATCATTGTTTATAACATGGGTCTCTCCTATCTTAACACACATACCAAGTTTCATAAACATCGGTTGGAAAAGTGTAAAGATAAATATTTGTATGTAAAAAATACAATACCCCCGCCGCAGCAAACCTGCCGACTAAGCGAATTTCCATTTGTCTTAATTGATTTTCAATTAAATATATTTTAATAACATTAGGTTTAACGAGTACCTAGGTTTGCTGCTACAAGGAAACTAATAAAGTGTGTTTTTTTGTAAAATATTGATAGCTCAATACAAAATAAATAAATTTGATCAAAATACAAAATATATCCATAAACAAGCAAACTACAACATTTTACAATATTCTCCATAAGAATAACATGGGAATTTTAAATTTAAAACTTTTTTTAATTTTCTCCCTTACTATTAACCGAACAAAAAAACATTTATATACTAAATTAATTGTTTTTTTACACTCTTTAAAAAGGTCTAAAGAGAAATTGGGAAATTTTGTGTTTTGAGGGTCAAAAGTGAGAAAACCCAATTTTTACCCCATAAAACCCCCCTTAAAGCCCCGTTCCCATGGTCCTATCATGCTGGTTTGCGAACTCATTCAAGTTTATCCCGCTTTACACCTTTAAACCAAATTTCATCAAAATCGGACAAAAATTACTCAAGTTATCGCGTTCACGGAGGTATATATATATATATATAAGTCTATATATATATATATATATTCATATATAAAAATTTGAACGAATGGTGTTTTTGGCCTCTGGGGACATCAAAATGAAAAAGTAAATCGGTTCCGGGTCTAGGTCTTACCGTGCCACCTACGGTAATAGCTACTTCACTATAAGGAAATTCGCTAAAATGGCGGATATCTGGTTAAAACAAAACGATTTTGGAAAAAATATTATTCTTGATTTTCTGTTTATTTTGACCCAAGGAATTACTAGGTAAAGTATCTCCCCGCTTATTTTAACACCCTGTTTATGATGTATTCTTATAAGTGAAAAATGTAAGCTGGTAATACAGAAAGATTTTTTATAAATAATATAAATGTACTGGTGATCTGTATATTCATCTTTTTCTTGTCCTTGGAACTGTAAATTAAAAGTCCACTCAGCAGTCGCATCGTACGATGTAGTTCTTTCCATGCGTTGCGAAATGCTAAATTTGCCGTCCTCTTCAACCCAAGTTATCTATTGAACCACAAATTCAAAAAAATACATTTTACGCATCACACTTTTGGCTACAGCTTTGCCACAGACAAAACCTCTCTAACCCAAAAACAAAAAAAAATCTCGCATGCTAACTTTTTCATGTTAGAAATCACGATTTAAAACCATTTCACCATACAAATCAATTTTTATTAATTAGATCGGTAAATAGTTTAAAGTTCCAACAAAATAGTAATCGAGTAGGACTAACCAAGAAGCTCTGTGCCAAATTTCAAAATTTTAGCACAACTTTAAGTACACCAAAACACGAAATTATTGAAGTCATGCGTCGAGAGGACTATCGTTGTTTTTAACAGATTATACTTTTGACCTTCCGGCACTGTTGACTCAGCGAAACTGAACTTATATTTGATCTTATTTCGTTATATTAAAACTGCTGTTGCATTAGGTCAAATTCCCAATAAGTCAATTGCTTTAACATAGACGACGTTTTTAGCCCGGACTGTACTATTTGACTTACTGGGATTTTTGATCTACAGACACTGCAAACATTGTAGTTTTTGACCTAGCGGCACATATATAAATTATTTGACCTTCCGGGACTGTTGACTTTCTGCAACGCGTCCGTTTTTTATAATAAGCCTATAATGTCGATTTTCGAGCCGAGCAGAGTCTGGACTACAAGCTTGAGACATCAAGCACAGAGTCAGAAAATCAAGCTCGAGACGATTTTCTCAGTATTCAATACAATAATGCACAATTAAAAGTAAAAGCTTTTATATCCGTGATGATCACGCCCACAAAATTGAAAGATTAGGCCTATACGCTTTTGCAGCGATCACGGATATCGACGAGAACATTTCCCCGCTGGTGACGATGACGATGTCTCCGCGGCCGCAGATGTTCAATATTTTGCCGCGATTGCGGAAGACGATAATGACGTTTCTTTTTTAGCGACAGATATATCTATGATTTAGCCGCGATTACGGAAAAATGATTTACCCGTCACCACCGACGGGTCGCGGGGAGATATTAGGCCGTGATATTAGATTGGGCCGTGAACGCGGGAGACAATGATGCTGCTATCTAATGATGTCATAGGTTTGGTTGCATTTGCAATCACGGTAAACTATGATAATGTTTCTTCCATGACTTATGACTACGGGAAGTATTTACGATTTTGCGCGATCATGGAAGACGATAATGACGCCTCGGAAGATGCCTTGTCAAGTTTATTGCAAAATTGCAAGTTTAGGCGGTAATACATGGGAAAATGTTTTTAAAGATCATTGGGAGAGTTATACTCTCCACTTATAACAGGTTACGTAACCTGTTATAGTCCAGGAATTGTGGACGTCAAGGTACGTAACCTGTTATAATTTATTACCAATTCCGGAAGGCTTCAACATGAATAAATACTCTTCACACACTAGAATATAGGAGAACTAGGTGAAACATTTTTATGGTGAGCTAATCTTAAGACATTGAATAAAACAACACACATCATTGAACCATCACACACATTGAAACACATTGAATCATTTGATAAAACTGTGATTATTTTATAATTAATTAATATCAATAAATATAATAATAATAAAGAATTATATTATTAAAAAGAATTTTTAATATTACAAGAAGCTAAAAAATTTTATGATACCTTCCTTATGAGAAATGTGTCTAGACATTAGAAGTAATTCCATACCAGCTGAGACATGACTTATGATAGTCTACACCACTTTTCAGAGTGTCACCTGGTAGGGAACATGTTAATGCTTTTTCATCCACACTGAAGCAAAAACAGCCGCTATTGTTACTAATATCTTGGGCATGTTTTTAATGCATGCATTGCGGGTCTAAAGTAGACCTAGATATTTTACTCCCTAAGAAGTAAAAATCCTTTATAGAGCCTAGGGTGTAAAAGTCAGCTGTTGTAAACTTTGATTGAAAGCGATCACATGATCGAAATTATATAAGGCCTTTAGCTGATTTCATCGATTGGCTCAGTTTCCGACTGAGGGTTTGCCTTTGTGTCCTGGGTTTGAAAATACAAAATTTGCCCGTGTGATGAAGTATGTTTTTCGTCATATTACAGAATTATTTCAAAAACTAAGTTAGAAAAAGGAAAATACTTTTCATATAAAGATACCAACTCAAAACGAAATTCAACTTGTTTGTAATTTTGCTAAATGCAAACAAGCAGCTGTTTAGTAAGTTATTCAATCTTGTGAATTACGATTGTGTTGGTGAATATTATACTACATACTATCGAAACTATTGACAAGAATGCAACAATAAGTTCACTTAGGAACAACTGATGAAATGAATCGATATTTACATCGACTTCAATGTAATTTTGATACATGCCATCGCTTACAATCAAAGTTTACAACAGCTTATTTTTACTCCCTAGGGACTACAGGGTGTGCACTATTTTCTTAAGTGAAATTCCTGGTTTTCAAGTTTTTCCAGGTTCCCGCGTCGCGTGAATGTTTCCCACGTGAACATTACATTAATTCCTGTGTGAATGTTTAGTTCCACTTAGACTATAACCAATTTAAGACTTGGAGCTTAAGTAGGCAATACATCACATTTTGTATATTTCTAATTGTTCCAAAGTTCAGTGAGCTAGTGTTGATAAATAATAATCCTTATTATCATTTTCATTATCATCATCACTTAAGGCCACCATAACATTGTCTCTCTCGACAGCAGCTAAATCCTGAATACCTCCCAAGGTCTTAGTGGTCACCTCCCACAGTGACGTAAACGTCATCACAGTATTCCGTAGACGTCTCCCGCAGTATGTAGACATTATTGTCGTCTCCCGAGGTCACGGAAACGACATCAGTCTTCCACAATCGCGGCAAAGTTCTGGACATGTTCCCCGATTTGTAGACTTATCATCATCTCCCGCGGTCACGGGAATGTCATCACAGTCAAACACAATCAGGGCAATCAAACTTTGCAGACGCGTTTTACAACTGCAATCTTCTACTGGGGCTAAAATTAAAACCCCGGCTTTTTGACGGTTTTTTCCAGGTCCCTTCAAATGCAAGGTTTTTCCCGTTTTTCCTGGTTGGTACATACACCCTAGGGACTAAAAAGGCTTTTTGAGCTTGGGTCGAAAAGAGTCACTTTACACCATAGTGATGAAATATAAACTATTAGAACCATTGTATAGTATCAGATTGTTATAAATATAATTTAACTTCTCAATCTTCCAAGATGTTGAAACATAGTCAACTCATAGTTAAGAAAGGGGACTTTATTTATAAAGATTTGAATGAATACAGTATTTAACCATAATTCAATTATAAATAATCACCAAATGACAGTCTAATATTTTGCCATTTACTAATAGTGGGACCTCGATAAAAAGTTACATTTGATAACCAGTGTCATTTTCAAATCCTCTTGAATTTAAGTTATTTGATCCCTAATCACATGTGTGATTGCAAAACTTGATAAGAAGTCGACCTTGATAATCCCCTTTTTTTAATAATACCCATAGCAGGCTTGTTATGGAGGTTCTACTGTACAAGCAGAGCCCTGTGTAACAGTCTAGGGGCTACATTGCTGTAGGCCTAGGCCTACATGTCACATTACTGTACCATACAGTAACTTCTAACCAGTGGCAGCGAACAAACTTGCGGGGGGCCCGCGGGTTCTTATCGCTGCCACTGGTTAGAAGTTACTGTATGGTACAGTAATGTGACATGTAGGCCTAGGCCTACAGCAATGTAGCCCCTAGACTGTTACACAGGGCTCTGCTTGTACAGTAGAACCTCCATAACAAGCCTGCTATGGGTATTATTAAAAAAAGGGGATTATCAAGGTCGACTTCTTATCAAGTTTTGCAATCACACATGTGATTAGGGATCAAATAACTTAAATTCAAGAGGATTTGAAAATGACACTGGTTATCAAATGTAACTTTTTATCGAGGTCCCACTATTAGTAAATGGCAAAATATTAGACTGTCATTTGGTGATTATTTATAATTGAATTATGGTTAAATACTGTATTCATTCAAATCTTTATAAATAAAGTCCCCTTTCTTAACTATGAGTTGACTATGTTTCAACATCTTGGAAGATTGAGAAGTTAAATTATATTTATAACAATCTGATACTATACAATGGTTCTAATAGTTTATATTTCATCACTATGGTGTAAAGTGACTCTTTTCGACCCAAGCTCAAAAAGCCTTTTTAGTCCCTAGGGTGTATGTACCAACCAGGAAAAACGGGAAAAACCTTGCATTTGAAGGGACCTGGAAAAAACCGTCAAAAAGCCGGGGTTTTAATTTTAGCCCCAGTAGAAGATTGCAGTTGTAAAACGCGTCTGCAAAGTTTGATTGCCCTGATTGTGTTTGACTGTGATGACATTCCCGTGACCGCGGGAGATGATGATAAGTCTACAAATCGGGGAACATGTCCAGAACTTTGCCGCGATTGTGGAAGACTGATGTCGTTTCCGTGACCTCGGGAGACGACAATAATGTCTACATACTGCGGGAGACGTCTACGGAATACTGTGATGACGTTTACGTCACTGTGGGAGGTGACCACTAAGACCTTGGGAGGTATTCAGGATTTAGCTGCTGTCGAGAGAGACAATGTTATGGTGGCCTTAAGTGATGATGATAATGAAAATGATAATAAGGATTATTATTTATCAACACTAGCTCACTGAACTTTGGAACAATTAGAAATATACAAAATGTGATGTATTGCCTACTTAAGCTCCAAGTCTTAAATTGGTTATAGTCTAAGTGGAACTAAACATTCACACAGGAATTAATGTAATGTTCACGTGGGAAACATTCACGCGACGCGGGAACCTGGAAAAACTTGAAAACCAGGAATTTCACTTAAGAAAATAGTGCACACCCTGTAGTCCCTAGGGAGTAAAAATAAGCTGTTGTAAACTTTGATTGTAAGCGATGGCATGTATCAAAATTACATTGAAGTCGATGTAAATATCGATTCATTTCATCAGTTGTTCCTAAGTGAACTTATTGTTGCATTCTTGTCAATAGTTTCGATAGTATGTAGTATAATATTCACCAACACAATCGTAATTCACAAGATTGAATAACTTACTAAACAGCTGCTTGTTTGCATTTAGCAAAATTACAAACAAGTTGAATTTCGTTTTGAGTTGGTATCTTTATATGAAAAGTATTTTCCTTTTTCTAACTTAGTTTTTGAAATAATTCTGTAATATGACGAAAAACATACTTCATCACACGGGCAAATTTTGTATTTTCAAACCCAGGACACAAAGGCAAACCCTCAGTCGGAAACTGAGCCAATCGATGAAATCAGCTAAAGGCCTTATATAATTTCGATCATGTGATCGCTTTCAATCAAAGTTTACAACAGCTGACTTTTACACCCTAGGCTCTATAAAGGATTTTTACTTCTTAGGGAGTAAAATATCTAGGTCTACTTTAGACCCGCAATGCATGCATTAAAAACATGCCCAAGATATTAGTAACAATAGCGGCTGTTTTTGCTTCAGTGTGGATGAAAAAGCATTAACATGTTCCCTACCAGGTGACACTCTGAAAAGTGGTGTAGACTATCATAAGTCATGTCTCAGCTGGTATGGAATTACTTCTAATGTCTAGACACATTTCTCATAAGGAAGGTATCATAAAATTTTTTAGCTTCTTGTAATATTAAAAATTCTTTTTAATAATATAATTCTTTATTATTATTATATTTATTGATATTAATTAATTATAAAATAATGACAGTTTTATCAAATGATTCAATGTGTTTCAATGTGTGTGATGGTTCAATGATGTGTGTTGTTTTATTCAATGTCTTAAGATTAGCTCACCATAAAAATGTTTCACCTAGTTCTCCTATATTCTAGTGTGTGAAGAGTATTTATTCATGTTGAAGCCTTCCGGAATTGGTAATAAATTATAACAGGTTACGTACCTTGACGTCCACAATTCCTGGACTATAACAGGTTACGTAACCTGTTATAAGTGGAGAGTATGTTTGGCTACATTTATGTTCAGTCTTGTAACACCCATTGAGTAAGCTGATTGTAAACCAATTTTACATGTTAGGCTAATGTGCATTTTTTAAATTTTGATAGTCCTACCAATCATCATCTGAGGAATGCATCAGCAAGATTACATATGAATCTCAAATTTGCTCTTCTTTCAGATAAATGTGACACCTGATAAGAAGAAGAAATTTGAAGATGATGGAAAAGGATATGTTGCTGTTCTGGCTCCATTTAACCCTTTCCCAAAGATTAGTTTTGAAAACATTAAGCTTCATACCACATCTACACGTGAGGTGTACCTTGTTAATCCTACAGAAAACACTCTTCAGGTATGTGATTTCATTTACTGGCCAAGTCGGACTGTGGTTTCCACATGAGTGGTTAAATATCACTCCCAGCAAACATGAGTCTTAGTTTTTCAGAGCTGTTTTCTTTTTGACTATTTTAACCTTGAAATTACATAGGCTACCCAACAATTTTTTTCCTACCTATACCTATATAAAATATATAAATAACATGTATGGTAGTAATTATAGTGGCGTAGTTACAGTGAAGCGAGTGGAGCAGTTGCTCCAGGGTGGCAAGCACTAGGGGGTAGCAAAACATCAAGGACTAAACAGATTAATGGTAAATTTGTTTCATTACATTAATCATATTCTGCAATTTACACACTTACAGTGGTGTAGCCTGGATTCTGTTGTGGGGGGGGGGGGGAGGGGCAACCGGGCAGACTGGGGGTATGGAAAATTTGTTGTATTTTAAGGTGCTAAATTGCAGTTTATAACCCCTCTGGAGGCTCTAAAGTAGAGAATAATCTGGGTGTACTACCCAAAAAATTACCTTTTACTGCTCTGAAATCTTTAAACAAGTTGCCTAAATTACTATTAATCTGACTGACGTAATTTTAATAAAATAAATCAAGCTAACAAAACTACTTTAGTAAACTTATGTAACTTAGTAAACTTGAATATATTGAGTAGCAATATACAATATAATATATATTGTAGCAAGCTATGTAATAAAGAAAACTTTCATCTTTGTATCTTTAGTATACCACTGTATTTATTCTCCATAAGACTAACATGGTAATTTTTAATTTACACTATTTTGCGATTTTTCCGTAACCGTTAGGCATGCAACAATGCTTCAATATACTAAATTATTTGTTTTTTTGAGCTCTACAAAATGGTTTAGAAAGAAATTGCAAAATTTTATGTTTTCAGGGTGAAAAATTAGAAAAACCCATTTTCACCCCATAAACCCCTGTTCCCATAGTCCGATCATGCTGGTTCGCGAACTTGTTCGAATAAATGTAGGTTTACACGTATATACCAAATTTCATCAAAATCGGATCATTTTTGCTCGAGTTATCGCGCTAACAGGCACATATATAAATATATATAAAGATTAAACATTAATAAACTTAGTACCCAAGTAAAATTATTTATTAAAATATTTACTGACTATAGTTTCGGCTCTAAGGCCATTTTCAAAGTAAACAAAAATCAAAATAAGATATGTAAATAAATAAATAACATATGATATTATAAAACTTTTCTAACTTGTAACATAATTTTGTCTTCATTGATTAATTTATATACTATATGATGTGTTGTACTTATTTTCATTAATATTTTCTCAATTTTGCTATTTTTTCATATATTGGATTATTCAATTTTGGAATCATTGTATTTAAAATGTTTGATTTGTTATTTTTGTAGTTCATATAAATATTAATTTCTTCTTTTACATTCAATTTTTCTCTGTCTTTTTCAATTTCTAATATTGTTAAGTTTTCTTCGATCTTAGTAAACTTATGTTTGGATTTTAGTAAATGATCTGCGGTAATTTATAAATAACATGTATGGTAGTAATTATAGTGGCGTAGTTACAGTGAAGCGAGTGGAGCAGTTGCTCCAGGGTGGCAAGCACTAGGGGGTAGCAATTATATTAATCTGCGTAACTGAATTACGTGCGGTTGGTACCAAATGAAAGAATTTTCTTGTAGGTGTGCAGAATCCCTTAATGAATTAGAATAGGCTCAAAAATAAGCACGAAAAATTAATTTGAAAATAAAAACAAATTAACATGGGCCTTACAGGTTGCTATGCTGGTGACAAAATAACAACAAAATATAAACAGAAAATCCAAACAAATTCCAATCACATGTTTTATTTACAGTGTGGGGTGAAAATAGAGTATTTTGTACAATACATACTTTGGGTCGAGTTTTCGACCACGGGGCAAGCTCTCGTACTCTAACTAAAAACCCTTCATAATGGAAAATTATAGCTAGTCAATATTTAGTTTTAAAATACTCACCTCAAAACGTTTAAAGTCCACATGTCAAAGAATGGTAATAGATTCTATTACCATTCTTGGTATGGTAACTATATTTTTGTAAAATTGAACCCCAGGGCCCTGTCGGTTTAGTAATTTTAATGACATTGAGTATCACACATACAGACAGACACCATTAGATTTTAGCGAATTTCCCATATAGGGAATAAGCTATTACCGTAGAACTCATGGTAAGACCTGGACGCGGGACCGATTTTTTGTTTGTTTTGAGGTCCCTAGAGGCAAAAAACACCATCTGTTCAAATTCATATGTATATTTATTTTAGCGAATTTCCCTATAGGGAATAAGCTATTACCGTAGGTCTCATAGTAAGACTTAGTCCCGGGACCGATTTACTTTTTCATTTTTATGTCACTAGAAGCCAAAAACACCATCCGTTCAAATTCATATATAGGCCTACCTATATATAATATATATAACTATATATATATGTGTCCGTTAGCACGATAACTCGAACAAAAATGATTCGATTTTGATGAAATTTGGTACAAACGTGTAAACCTACGTTTATTCGAACGAGTTCGCGAACCAGCATGATCGGACCATGGGAACAGGGTTTTATGGGGTAAAAATTGGTTTTTCTCATTTTTGACCCTCAAAACATAAAATTTTCCAAATTTCCTTTAGACCATTTTAAAGAGCTTAAAAAACAAATAATTCAGTATATTAAAGTGTTTTTGTATGCTTATTGGTTACGGAGAAAATTATAAATTAAAAATTCCCATGTTATTCTTATGAAGAATAAGTAAACTGTTGTAGCCTAGTTTGCTTGTTTATGCATATATTTGGATCAAACTTGGCCAATCTATTTATTTTATACTAAGCTATTAAATATTTAACTAAAAAAAAAAACACACTTTATTACCCTGTAGGCAGCAAACCTAGGTTAGGTTAGGTTAGGAATCAAATCAGGCAAATGGAAATTCGCTTAGTCTGCAGGTTTGCTGCGGCGGGGGTATTTTGATAGTTCTGTTCACTCTTTAGGGCTACTTTTAGCAAATTTCCCATATAGGGAATAAGCTATTACCGTAGTACTCATGGTAAGACCTGGACGCAGGACCGATTTTTTGGTTAGTTTTGAGGTCCCTAGAGGCCAAAAACACCATCCGTTCAAATTCATATATATATATATATATATATGTGTCCGTCAGCACGATAACTCGAGCAAAAATGATCCGATTTTGATGAAATTTGGTACAAACGTGTAAACGTACGTTTATTCAAACGAGTTCGCGATCCAGCATGATCGGACCATGGGAACGGGAGTTTACGGGGGGTTTTATGGGGTAAAAATAGGTTTTTCCCATTTTTGACCCAAAAAACATAAAATTTAGCAATTTCTTTCCAAACCATTTTGTAGAGCTTAAAAAACAAATGATTTAGTATATTGAAGCGTTATTATGCGCCTAATGGTTACGGAGAAAATTCAAAAAAATTGTAAATTTAAAATTCCCATGTTATTCTTATGGAGAATAAGTAAACTGTTGTAGTTTGCTTGTTTGTGAACATATTTTCATCAAATTTGGAAAATGTTTTCATTTCTTACTAACTATTCACATTTTACAAAAAAAAAAAAAACCAGTTTTACCCTCCCTGATGCAGCAAACCTAAGTAGGCTACTTGTTAAACTAATTCTATTTAAATCAAGAATAAATGTTATATTTTTAAGTAGACATTTCAGTGTAAATTCAATCAGTCAAATGGAAATTCGCTTAGACTGCAGGTTTGCTTCGGCGGGGGTATTTTAATACATAGGCTACCTAATTGAAATAAAAAAAACCAGAGTACCCTGAAATTAATTTTTATTTAAACTGATACGTATTTCGGCACTAAGGCCATGATCACAGTATGAGTGTTATAAAAGTATGTAAACAAATAAAATAAATAAATAGTTAATAACATATGTTTTGAATTCATAGCAAAATTTTGATTAAATGGTTAGGTGTATTTTTTTAACATTGTGAATGTGTAAGATTCTTCTCTGATTTGTCTGATTTTTTCGTGAATTGGATTTTGTTTTTGTTTTTGCATTGCATTGAGAATTTGGTTGCCGTTTTCTTTTGAATGTAGGTATATTTGTAATACTTCTTTTATATCCATTTTTTCACCCTTTTTCTCATAATTTAGAATTTTGACAAACTCTTCTAATTTGCCATAAATTAGTTATGATTATTTTCTAATATATGTTCTGCATACATTGAGCGTTGGGATGTTTGATTGTTTGATTTTATGGCTTGAATGTGTTCTTTGAATCTGCATGAAAATGCTCTTCCAGTCTGACCAATGTAGAATTTGGGACAATTTAGACATTTAATTTTGTATATTCCAGATTTGTTATATTTGTCAATTGTTTGTGGGTTCTTGTTTGATAGTTCATTAATTAAATTGAATGCGTTGTTTCTAGATCTATATATCAAATTCCGTAAGACCAAAATTTTACAATGAAATTGTGAGCGAACGGGAGGCCGTAGAAAGCTGGGAGAGGTTTCATTTGAAAGGTCTGGGCATGAAATTTTGGGGAAAATTATTCATTTTTCTTAATTATGTACCAAAAGGTTGTTACGGAATAAATTAATTCACATTTAAATAGCATGGGAATCTAGGTCATGTCTGCTTTGTTTACTTTAAAACATGTGGTTTAACTTTATTTAAAGCATACTAGAGGACTTATGCTGCTCCGCAGCGTTAAACTAAAAATATATTATCCAAGAACTAATCAAATTTATGATTTTTGATACGTAGGCTAATACAGTATCTTACTGATTCAAACGATCAATAGCTCAATTTAAAGCCTATAAATACTGATTATTTTGAGTCTAAAACATACATGAACAATAGGCCTACTGGAGCTATTGATTTTTAGTCCTAGAAAAACCTTAGGAAAAATAATGTTTATGTTGGTTGTTCTCCTTGCGTTTGCTTGAAACTCGTCCGATTTGAATGACTAATACAGTAGCTTAAATGAATGCAGGTATTTCACTGAAGGTCCTTAGACCAAAATATATTGGATTTTATAATTATAACTGGTGAAACACATCTTAAATTGAAGTAAGAATTCAAAAATGAATCAAATTATGTTTTTTGGTCAAGTAATACAGTAGGTAAATATATATGCCGATGCATTTACTTTGATGGTCGATGCTTGATGTGAAATATTTGCATGTATGCCTTCAATTTAAGACCTCGATCATTAAAATCGGTCGGGTAGAAGAGCCAAAGGCACTCGGAAAAGAGAAACCAAATTTAACTCCAATGAGAAATACATGGGGATAAAATGTTGTTGACGTATAAGCCAAGTGGAGTTAAATATAAATATATGTCCATGCTTGATGGCAAATCTGTGTGTGCACACCTTCAATTTGAGACCTCAATCATGAAAATCGGTCGTGTCGAAGAGCCAAACGAATTCGGCAAAGAGAAACAACATTTAAGTCCCATAAGAAATACATGGGGAGCAAATAATTTTGACGGATAAGCCGAGTGGGATTATAGATACATTTATGCCGATGCTTGATGGCAAATCTGTACGTGCATACCTTCAATTCGAGACCTCAATCATGAAAATCGGTCTGGTAGAAGAGCCAAATGAACTCGGTAAAAAAAACCAAATTTAACTCACATAAGAAATACATGGGAAGCAAATTTTGTTTACGTATATGCCGAGAGGGATTATAGATACATTTATGCCGATGCTTGATGGCAATCTGTGCGTGCATACCTTCAATTCGAGACCTTAATCATGAAAATCGGTCTGGTAGAAGAGCCTAACGAACTCGGAAAAGAAAAACCAAATTTTTTAAATATATAAGTTGGTAATTTTTAATATGTACTGTAATATGTATAAAAAGTCTATTATAAAGCTGAAATAGACTTTTTCCCAAATTTTAAGGGTCTGGATTAGTTAATGCGGAGTACGATTGGTTGTATTAGGTACCTATGTCTGAAAAAGTTAAGACGTTAGAAAGAATTACTGGAGTAGGCAAAGGGAACATTTTTTTCATGCCAAAAATGAAACTAATGTCTACAGATCCTAATATGCCGTTTAAGTTTACAAGGATTCAATTCCCATTGCGATTAGCTTTCGCTATTACTATAAATAAAGCCCAAGGCCAAACCTTCACAAAAGTTGGCATTTATTTGAAAAAAACCAGTGTTAACCCAGTAGTCAACTTTATGTTGCTTTTAGCCAGGTAAAGCGGCCAGATGATGTTAAAATACTACTAGAACCAAATAAAGACCAAGGAATCAACCAATATGGATACTGTAAAACAGAGAGATTTTGCATTTTATAATTTGGAGGATGACATTATCTCTATGAGTTTTTTCCAAAGTGAATTTATATATATTTTAAGAAATTTATATATATTTAATTAATAGTCATGAAGATTACTGTTGAAAATGTTCCTGTTATGTGTCCTGTATTATGATTACAAAGTTTATATTATAAACACACCACATGAACAGTCCTTTGGAATTTTTATTTTAAACAGAGCAGACATCAAAATGCTTTATGCAGCCATGTAGCCTAATAACTAACTATCATACATATTATAATACGGTATATAAAATGTTAAGCAATAATTCAAGGTAGGGTAACCCATGAGACTAATAATTTGTACAAAATAATTACTAGAATATATATATGTATATATAGGGGCTATTGCCCCTACAAGCCACTAGTCTTGAATTTAGCTAATTTTGAATTTAGATGCTTGAAATGTTTTTCTGATTGGTTTGTTTAGTACCGAACTGTACGGAAGACAAATAAACTCCTTCTTCTCTTCTTTTTCTAAATTTTGGGTATTTTATTTTTCATTTTCTTGATTAATTTGTCTATTAAACTATCTTTGTATCCATTTCTTGAAGCTATGGCTTTTATAATGTATTTTTCCAAATTATAATCATATTCATTTAAAGGTACTCGTAACATTCTGTGTACCATAGAGTTGAAGCTTGTCATTTTATGTTGCCAATGTAGACTCAAATGCACCGTGGTAGACAGCCATTACAACTGGAGTTAGCGTGTATTTATTAGCATAGATTAATGGAGTAGACAGGGGAGTAGAGTAACCCCTACCGCTATTACCGTAGGTCTCATTGTAAGACCTAGACTTGGGACCAATTTACTTTTTGTTTTATGTCTCAAGAGGCCAGTACTAAACTTATTAAAATTTAAACCGGGCTAGGGGCTAGGGTTAACAAAACTCACGGTTAACTACTGAGCCTTCTACTAAATGTTCTTCACTATTTTTTTTAGATTGAGCTAACCAAACTTCCTGATGAAGCAAGAGGATATCAGTGGAGCGCTACACATTTAGAACTACCTAGAGAATCACAAGTCAAACTAGTTATCTCATGGACTCCTGCAGAATATGGCAGCTGGCATGATAATGTAAAAATTGTGAACAAGAAAACAAAAAAACCATTGTCTGAGTTAAAACTTTCATCTACTACTGAAGAACCTCCCAAGGTAAAACTGTACAATCACATTACCGGTAGTTGGTTTCAAGCAAGTTCCTCGCACATTGGCTACTGTTTCTATTAGGCGTAGATGGCCTAGAGCCCATAAACACCATTAGTTCAAATTTGTATTTATAAACTAAACATATATTTTAAATTTTTCTAACAATAAATTGTGAGATGTTATTTTTAACCTTTTTAAAGCTCTTTCTAAAAATGTTTAACAATGCTGAGGTCATTAAAAAAATAATAGACCTATTCAATTTTAAAATAAAAATTTGAATTTTAAATGTTTAACAACGTGGATGCATTGAAGTTTTAAACAAATGATCAAACAGTTCTTGATTAATTTATGGAGAAAATTGCATAATGGGATCGTAATGGGTTTGTAAAGAAAAATGCATCAAGCCGCATTTACACCAGAGTCTGCAACAAAATGTTTAGAACTTTTTGTTGGTAACACTTGTTTCTAAAACAAAAGTTTACAACATATAGTGACCTTTTCTTTGATTTCATTGGAACCTTTGTTTCCTCATGTTTGGAACACTCTTTGATCTTTACCGACTTCTGACGGGAAACAAAATTTCTATTGTAAACACTAAAAAACTTTTTTCAGAACATAAAAATGTTTCTGTTCAAAAAGAAGTGTTTCTTGGTTTTAAGGAACATTAGTTGCAAACCCGTGTTCCTAACTCCAGTGTAAACACTGCTTTAGATCACATGCTTACCCTACAATTTTCATTATAAAAATTAAATTACTCATAGGTTTTTTGAGGGCTTAGAGTACCTATCTTATATTTGAAAATTATTTGAAAATATGTTGACATTGACAATTGATGTAACATCCTAAGAAATTTTGTAAGTAACATTTTAGTTGAAACTCTTTTAAAATTATATTGAAAACACCAGTCCAAATCTTATAATGGTGTCAACCACTTTCCTCCATTGCATGGTAATGTCGACTAAAAACCTAACTTCACCCCTACTATTATAAAGTAAAATTGTTCATCACTAGGAGCGAAAGTGGCTCTTTTTGGTATGCAATCGTGTTTTACAAGTGAGGCGCAGCTGAGCTTGGAAATACGATAAAGTACCAAAAAGACACTTTTGCTCCGTGGGACGATCAACTATTTTCATCACACAGTACTGTGGGAATAACCTTCTAATCGTTACAAAAATAGACCACATAATTTGAGGTTATACAAAATCGTCATCAATGTTTACATTTCTGTTGTTTACAAACATAACTTAAAATATCGTGTGATTGTGATTAGCAGTGTTTCCATAATGTACTAATAAAATGGATGTAATGTACTAATAAAGGTTAGCGAACTGAAAAACTTATCATATGTTTTTCTGTTCCCTATTAGAATTTTGCAGACAATATAGAGAACTAAAAACGGCTATTTTCTGGACAGTATGATGAAAAGTTTTTTTGTCACTTTGTTTTTCTTTACCATAAAATGTCTGATACTTCCAAGTAAGACCTTGAACAAGTAATTTTGATAAATTAAAAATAAAATATAGGCCTAACTTAAAAAGAACGAACTTCCTAAGTAGGGTCTACAGTATTGGCTTATTTAAATATTCTTAGTTATAATTTTTATTTTTACAGTACTTTCATTTGATATGTAACTATAATATCTGTTTTCTATATGTTTAATTTATTTGTTTGTAGGTATCAAAACGCAATTTAAGATCCCGAGGCGTTTTAACAAAAAAACAAAATATCTCATCAAAGCAAGAAGTTGTGAAGAAACCTCCTGTAACCAAAACTAAATCAGAAAACAAAGAAAATGAAGTTACATATATTGGTAAATGTAATAAACAAACATTGAAGGAACCGTGTATTCAAAATGAAAATGTAATTATCTTTGAAACGAAAAAGTTAAGCCAAAACAGAACATTTACTCAAATAGACATTAGTGAAAATGATCCAGTTGAAAAAATTCATAGTGAGACATATAAACCAGGTGTTCAGGGCAAGACTGTGCTTACTCCTCAGCATTTTAATATACCTCAACTTGGACCTTCCACTCCAAGGCGAGGTACATATGAAGTCATTGAACCTGTTTCATCATCACGGAGATCAACTTACTCTCTTAGAAATAAACAAATATCTAATCTCATAGATGTTGAAAATGAGAAACGAGAATTTGAATTACTAGCAAGTCCAAGTATCCACAACGATAGTATTGAGAAAGCAGCATCCAAGCTTTTTAATCAAGTGAAAGTAGAACATGTGACTTATGACGAAAATGAAGAGTTCCAAGTGGGTGAATCTGATTGCATTGCTACGACTTTTACTGTACAGCCTTCGATGACTCTTAATTACTTAGATGCTCCTTCTTCCCTGAACATTGCTTCTTCTCATCAATTACAGCTTTATGATCAAATAGCAGACTGTAAGAAAGAAGGAAAAAGGTCATTAGAAAGTGTGGCAAGTTCTGAAAAGTTTTTTGACAGTTTGGAAGAAAGAAAATCTCTTGAGTTATTTGGAAGAAAATCAGGAATAGAACAGGCTGAAGTGAAAACTGAAGATATATTTGTGAATTGGGATGACGTTTATGATATTGATAAATTTTCTGAAATATATGAAAAACCTCACAAAAACACATACTTGGAAACACCTCAAAACAATGACTATTCAAATCCTGTATCAAAAGACATGACTCGGACCAAAGATAGTTTAATACACCTAGATGAAGAGTTTGGAAGATCTAATGTCAGTATCGTGTCAAGTTCTCCTGTTAGTACTCTTCAGAAGCTTTCCAATAATCTGAACAAAACATATACCTCTGCAATGGTGAGGTCTACTTTATCTACTTTAAATTGTGTTGAAGCCCTTGAAAGTTATGAACAAAAATTTTCAAATTTAGACAGTAACAGTTTTAGTAATAGCAACAGTTCTAAAAACTTAAACTTAGGCCTAAACATTAATGGGCTGGAAGAATTTGAGCATAGACACATGAAGAAACAAATTGTAAGCTCTAATTTTGACTTGAGTAGGAAAAACCTCCCATTAAATGAAACAGAAAGTGGTTTTAAACAAAAGACTGAGCATGAAGAAGATACTATCAACTCTTTTTCAATAGGTGCTGTACTTCCTGATAATATGGATTCTAACATATCAACTGACCTTAAAACTGCTGCAAAGTGGATTATCTCCCCCCCTCAATTCAGCCACGAGAAAACTGATGAGAAGATAAAAACTGAAAATGGTCCAAAGCTTAAGATTTCAGCTTCTTTTACTCCTGCCAGATGTAGGCCTACAAGAACGAAATTGAGTTTACCTAATTCAGTATCAGATACAGGTGATAGTTATCAACTGAAAGACAAAAGAAGCTTACTGATAAAGTCTGCTACGTCTTTAAGTTCAGATAAAAACTGCAAAACTGACATTAAAAACCCTGATAGCACTTCAAAGGAAGTCTTCCTCGTACCATCAAGGAAAAACAAACGGAGTTCACTTGTGCAAAACATGAAAGCATCACCTCCAAAAATAATGAAGATTTCTCAAGATCTAAAGATTAAACGGTTGTCAACACCCTCATCTTCTAGAAAATTACCAGTTAGCTCACTGACTGGTATGTATTGATTTTTTTAAAATTAATTAAATGATTTTTACTGTTTGAAAATTCACTGACTGATACAAGATTTAAAAATGTTTTAAGCTATATTTCTTCCTGGGATTCCTCTGTAACTATGATGTATCATCAGCATACAGGCATACAGAACCTCCTGCATTTATAGCTCTTGGCAATCCTCTCACTTAACAAAGGAATAATAGAGGGCCTAGGATAGATCCCTGAGGAACCCCGTGTTTTTTCTTTTTATAATCAGAATAATAGTTTTGAGTATAAGTGTATTTACTATTGGGATAATTGAATTTATGTTGAATTTGGACACATTGTTGCCGATTTGTTAAATAAGAAGAAAACCCCTTGTGCTCCTTATTATCAATATTCAAACTAGAAAGAACATCAAGCAGCTTATCATGAGTCACACTGTCGAATGCCTTTGAAAAATCAAGGAAGATCCCAATTACTTTTTTCATTTTTATTTCTTTCATTTTTGTAAGAAACGGCCGTAGTGCTCAATTAACAGGATTGCGAAGATTGTAAGCCTTTATATATTTTGAATTCTGTTAACATATTGTGCTATTTGCTTGTGTGTCTCATCGTTATTTTTATTTAAGCATTAAAAGCTTTAAATTTAATGTTATAGAAAAATAACTATTTTTATTTCAGGGGATAGGAAAAATAATCAATCAGAGAAGCTCAGACCATTATCTCGGTCGGCCATGTCAATGAGGAAAAGAAACAGTTTAAAGGGTAATGTATTATTTACTATGATAATCATTACCTAGAAGAGGTTAAGGGTGTAGCATAGAGCACACTTAATAAAATATACCTCTATGGAGCCAGCGACGTTCAACGCTAGAAATCAGCTGTGCGCTTGAATGTTATTGTTATGCTTTAAAGTATTTTCCTAACCTAGCTTTTGTTTGTAAAAGAACGTTACTGTTAGAAGATTAGTGAAATGGATAATGAAAAATATTGTACGTAACCCCCTGCATATTGACGGGTCAGGTAAAATCTTGTACGTTACACGTTACGCAAGAGCGTGTTTACATCACTTAGGTGAACTATGCTCGTTGCACAACATTCAGCTGTGTGATGTAATAATGCTCTTACTACACTTGTAATGTAAATAGCTATTAGAGCACTTGTGTGTTGTTTTTTAGTGCCTTCGACCTTTGTTTAACCATTATTGGCAATTTTGCGGCTTATCCGCGAACGTCGATTGATTACCCGCGGTATTCACGCCAGTCAATCCCACTGATAATCGGGAGTTTACTGTAATGGGATGACACAGATTGCACAAATGTTATGGTAGTTAAAGTAAAGGTGGTAATTATTATTTTACTATCTTACCAATAATTACTATTGAAGATTTACTTGGCATAGGTTGAATTCCTAACAACAATTGTTGATTTCCAATATTTTTTTTTAACTAATGGATGTGTATAATGTAATGATATGCATGTACAGTTGCGGACTGGGTGCCTACTGTGAGGAAACTAAAGCTAGTATCCACTAGTAGTCAGAGTGAGGAAGACATTTCCACATCTCCAGTTGACTTTACCACTCCAGATCCTTATCTAGCCGCCACCTCTCTCAACCCATTTGCCAAGGGGTGAGTATGTTCATGTTGTAATTGAAAATCTCTCACCTCAATGGGAAGTAGGGGGTGTACAACAAGCTTAATAGCTGTGTTGCAGTTTGATTCAACTCAAGCCCAGCACTTGGTTAAAAAAAGGTAAACAAATCTGAAGTAATCATCCAAATCTGGCTCAAGTATAGCCTGTAATACATTTATTTGATGAAAGTGTTGTCCTATATTAATGTTTAAGGCACATTTTTATTTTTTTTTATTTTTGTCACAGTTTGTGAAGCTTAACTATTTGCTTTTTGGGTATTTGCTTCAAGGAAGTAGCTGTCAATTAAGTATTTATAGTAAATATATGCGTGTTGTAGGTACATTAATTTGGTACTACTGTGTTAACAAAGGTCTGTTTGAATTTGTTTGGAAACCTGACTAATGCACCAAATGAAAGGGTTTTAAGCTTTTTAATAAAAACACTTTGTTTTTCAAATTATTGTTAGTAGATATTTTTGCATTAGAATCTAGGAGAGGATTTATTATGTTTAGGTAGGTGTATAAAGGGAAGCTCATCCTGTATAAAGGTAAGCCTGCTTAGTGCTTTTCATCTCAAAACCTTGTTTTTTGACAACTTTGCAGTTACATTCATATTTGATTCCTTTTGTGTCGCAATAGTTACTTGTGGATTACGGTGGAATGGTCAAGTTATTTCAACATTAAACTTTTTACAGAGGTTTGTATTTTAACAATAAATGGCTGAAAGAACAAGAAGTAGAGTTGATTCAGTGGACTGACCGAATGCTGAAACCTCCAAGTGAACTACAACTAGACAGAGACCAAACAGAACACAGCACTCTACACCGACTAAACGCTTTGCGAGCAACTGCATTCAACATTCTGACATCGACTGAAGTGGCAACTGTGTTGAGCAAAGTCAAAATAGCAGTGGACAGGAATATCATCAGTATACGCTCTGACAGACAGCTTCATGCAGATCTCGGTAGGTTCTACAAAATCTGTTAAAAATTGTTTCCCTCTAATTTTTGTTGTTTTTAACGTTTTATAGTTATTTTAGTTTTTCAAGCAAATGCAATTCTTTATTCTATAAATTTTAATTTGAAATGGGAATGAAATGTTGATAACACAATCAGCTCCTTTGTAAGAAACCTTACCAATCATGTAACAATGATTTATTAAGGATTGCAGATTTACCTGAATGGGAGGGAGTCCAAACTGTCACAAGCAACACAACTCATTAGAATGTGACAGCATTTTCATCTAGGGAAGAGAGAGTTTTGTCATGTTTTTAGAACTTGAGATTCTAAGCTTGCAATATCATTTTCAAACCATAATGTAGCAATTATTAGTTAAATTAAAATATATTGAACTCAATTGTTAATCTGGTCAAAGTCAATTTAATTAACAATTTACTGTTGATTATAGGTCTCCAAGATAAGATAATCAGTTTGTTGATGAACTACAACCCACTGTGGCTGAGATTGAGCCTGGAGGTGGTGTATCAGTGCAACATCCAACTAAAGTGCCACTCTGACCAGACTGGTCTTCGTGACTTCATCCGCAGATATGTACTCAATGATGATTACCTTCGTCAGAAGCATTCTCACCCCACTATACCTTATCTCATGCTGCCTCAATTCGAGGTAACTTTATTTCATAGTTCAATATTCATGCTGTACATGTAGCCTATGTATTTAAGCTTGAAGAATATTTCACAATATTGTACGTGAATTTTTATGACAGGAACATTTTAAATTATTACTAATAATATCCATTTGTTGTCGAGCTCGCAAAAGTCACTGCAATCGTAAGTTGTTTTTTTTTGAGAGGGAAAAAATTAAGCCTAAGGGGTTTGCACCCTAAGGGTATGTGAGAATGCCTTCCCACCTCGCTCCTGGCGATCCACTAAAAACAACCCCTCATTTTCCTGTCCTTTCTCTGACCATGGGATCATCTCAGTAGGACTTCAAGTTCTCAGGTAGGTTTTAATGTTTTTAAGTTCATCCATTTTCTCTTCCATGATTCTTGCTGCCTATCAGACTCCAGCTGGCCTCGCTTTCCATCATGACTTACCAGATTTCAAGTGTTGATATTCTGGCCTAATTCTATCTCCAATTGCTGATGCTCTGTTGTTAATTTACTGCATCAGGAGATAACATGCTCGACATTGTCTATAAACATGCCACACTTACTAAATGATTGTACATTGGCCTACGGAAATTATACAGTAAGTTGAAATACGATGTGCACGTACCTGAAGTATAACGTAGACTGCGTTGTCGTCCTCATCGTCTCGTCTCCAGGGTTTGACATTTTGTATAATTGGACCTTTGACCTCTATCCTATTGTTCTTAATATTGTCGCTATGTCTACTTTACAATACTAAAGATACCATCTTCTAGCTTCTGTTTCCTGTTAAGGTAAATCCAGAATGACCCATGTCGTGTAAAAGCCTAGGTGAAGTAAAAATTCATGTTTTCATGTTTCCTCTCTAGCCAGGGCCTTATGATGAGTATCAAATGATGATTCCATCGTCCTTTCTCTTTGTTGTCCCATAGACTTTTCCACCTTTCAGTGGGTCTTTGGCATACAACTCTTTTTGTTCTGGCTGCTTTGCGTGCCCTCTTTGATCCCTAAAGGTTGCTTTCTTTTAGCTCCTTCATCATCCTTACTAAACACAGAACTGATGCCTCCTCCCCAAGAGCAGATTTTAAAGCTTTGCTAAACTTCTAGGTTGCTTGTTCAAGGGTCTAGTTCAGGGTGTCTACCAACCGGGAAATCCGGGAAAACCGGGAATTGTACTTAATTTTTTAATGGCCATGAAATGTACGGGAATTGTCCTTAAATGCCAGACTATGTCCTTAAATTTTTAATGGGCCATAATTTTATTGATCGCTAGTTGGTTAGGAGCACATAAAAGGTTTATCAGATGTTTGATTACATTTTCATAATTTATTACTTGAGTAATTATGCAATAAAAATCCCATTAGCAATCTCAAACCCATTAATATTTTATCACGACAATCAAGTGTCAAGTCAAGTACTTCCAAGAACTGTTGACTCAGTTAGCTAGCTCATAAAAGTTGTATCACTTTTATTCCTTTACAACTTCTTTTTTTATTACTAGGGCTTATTATGAGATTGTATTATGAGGAATTATTATAAGATCCCAAAACTATTTTATCGTGAAACTAATAGCTTTATAATGGCTGTTAAATTTCACTTCTTACTTGTACTTTCGGCTTGAAGATTCAATTTGCCGCGGCCATTGCCTAGTGCCATAAAACTGTTTATGGTTTCATATTAAACATGTAAATAATCTACAGTCTTATTTTGTAAGTTAACCCCTTTTTTATGGATATTTTATCTTTCAATTGACAAAACCACAAGCATTGTTGTTTGCATTAATGTTTTTTCACTATGTAGGCCTGCTTGGTTTAAAATTATGTCATTGCATTTTCTGTATCTTTGTCTTATATTGTTGGCTATTCAGGTTTCAATGTTTTTTGTTTCCCATATATTTATTTATTGAGTTGTATGCTTTAAGCAATCTAAATCTAATGAACTAGAATGATGATAGTGACTTTGCTGCCATTATAACCTCATTGTTTGTTACCCAGTTTATATAGGCCCTCCTAAATAATTAGGTCTAGGCCTGGGTATTTTGATTCTTGAAAGAGCTGTAAAATATATTAAATAAAATTAAGAAAATGTAATTGAGCCTAGATAAACAACTAATGATTGCTATGTGTCAATATTAACTTTGCAAATGAAAATACAATAATCTTACTCTGTGCTTATTGCTTATTGGTAGCTGCTTACCATACCTCGATTTTGTACGAAGAACTGAGTAACAATGTGCATTAAAGATTTTCTTTTCAAAAGTAGTCGAGAGCCTAACGTTGTGCCAGGACGAATCATGCCAAATTAATCCGCCTGGATCGGATAAGCTGTGTTATGAAGTTTACGTGACCGATGGAGATATTTGTCGCTATCGCAGGAGACAATGATTGCGTTTCTCTGTTACACTATAAAAGCTTTACCTGAAGTATAGGTAGGCCTATGCTTGTTTACTTTCAATGAATTTCTATTTTGAAATTTTTAACTCTTATCTATTATTATTTACTTTTCTCTCTGGTACAACTACAGTTAATAACAAGATTAATACAATTTGACAAATCAGAAAAATTATTCGGTAGGCCTGATGACACCAACAAAGGTTACGGCAAAGTTTCCTTAAATGTACGGGAATTGCCCATGAATTTTTTATCCAGAATGTAGTAGACACCTTGTAGTTCTACAAGTATTTATCTTTTCTTCATATTTTTTACTCCCTTAACTTCCCTTCTCTATGTATCACAAGGATTGTTTTCCCCAGGGTAGCCTGAGTCATCTGCGTTTCAGTCCTGGATGGGCGATAGGTGGAATTTCTTAGTGCCCTCTTTAAACCCTAAAGGTTGCTTTTAGCGAATTTCCCTATAGGGAAGTAGCTATTACCGTAGGTCTCATGGTAAGACCTAGGCCCGGGACCGATTTACTTTTTCATTTTGATGTCCCCAGAGGCCAAAAACACCATTCGTTCAAATTTTTATATATGTATACATATATCTATATTCTATATATATATATATGTGTGTGTGTGTGTGTGTGTGTCCATCCGCACAATAACTTAAGAGTAATTCTTGTCCGATTTTGATAAAATTTGGTTTGAAGCTGTAAGGCGGGATAAACTTGAAGAGTTCGCGAACCATCATGATCGGACCATGGGAACGGGGTTTAACGGGGGTTTTTATGGGGTAAAAACGGGTTTTTCTCATTTTTTATCCTTAAAACACAAAATTTATAACTTTTTCTCCAGACCTTTTTAAAGAGCTCAAAAAAACAAATAATTTAGTATATCAAAGTGTTTTTGTACGGTAACAGGTTACGGTGAAAATTCAAAAAATGTTTAATTTAAAATTCCCATGTTATTCTTATGGAGAATATTATAATATGTTGTTGTTGGCTTGTTTATGGATATATTTGGATCAAACTTGGTGGATTTAATTATTTCATACTAAGCTATTTATATAAAAACACACTTTATTAGTTTCCCTGTAGCAGCTAACCTAGGTACTCGTTAAACATAAATGTCAATTTAATAGATTAATTGAAAACCAATCCAGGCAAATGGAAATTCGCTAAGTCAGCAGGTTTGCTGCAGCGGGGTATCTTTTAGTTCCTGGAAGTATGATATCCTTAATCTGTACATTGAGCTTCCTTACTAAACTTAGAACAGATGTCTCCTCCCCAAGAGCATATTCTAAAGCTTTGCTAAACTTCTCTAGGTTGCTTGTTCAAGAGCCTAGTTCCACAAGTATTTTTCCTTTCTTAATTTTGCTTACTCCCTTAACATCTCTTCTCTAGATTTCCCCAGGGTAGCCTGAGCCATCTTTCCCCCCTGCTTTATAGTTCTGAAGGGGGGGGGGGGGTGATAGGTGAAATTTCCTTGTCTTGATTCTGATTTGTCTTTGGGTACTGTTGTCTTTTTCCTGGGAGCGGGTCTATCTGCCTGATTTTTTTTTTCCTGTCCTTTCTGATATCCCTTCTTGATTGATGGGCCCATCCCTTGTTTTTTAGAGCTTGGTGTTTGTTGTGCGGGCTTCATCTTTTACAAGTTTAGGCCTCTCGGCATGGTCTTATGGTGTGTCTTCCTTGTAGGAATGCACCTGTAGGCCTACATCGTTGAAGGGTCTGTACTTTCCTTGGAGTTGGGTTCCAAGTTATTAGGACTCTTTTTGGAATTGTAATGGTAGTCTCACAGTTGGTTGATGATTACCATTAGGCTTTGTAATTTTAAGAAATTGTTGATGTTATCATATTAAATCTGTTATGTCAAAGTGATTGTGCATGTTTTCATCCATTATTGTAGCAAGCTGTACATTATTTGATTATACGGTAATAAAATTATTTAATTTTTAGCAAATCACGGAGAGCAAATATTTTTGACTGAGTTGAGATAAACTGTGTTTCTGTTTATTTTATACTTAAAATATAATTTTACTGACCATTTAAAAAAAGTTAGGCTATTGAACATCCTAATCTCTTATTGACTTGTTATTGTAAACAATTTAATTTTCATATGAATTTTTTCATAGGATGAAATGAAGAAGTTTACTGTTTACAAGTTCTTGGTGATTGTATACTTACTTGACTTGGTTAAAAGAAAAAAGCTGATTCTTCACGACCCTTGTCTTTTCAAGAAAGATTCAAAACTAAAGGTAAAAGTTTGTCTCACTAAAGGTAAGAAAAACTCAGCCTTTTAAAACTGCTGATGTGTTACATGATACATAAACTGAATGCTATTTAAAAAGTATTAAATGTAGGAAATATTTTTATCCACTTATTAAAAAGGAAAGATTCTTAATTATCAGACCTAAAACAGCCACAGCAAGGCTGGCTAAGTGGAAAGCCAATTTTAAACTTGTTTCCAACTTAGGTTGGATAGCACTGGCAAAAGTGAATACTAGTGATGTGGTTGGTTTTCACAGTCCGTTGCAAGTTTTACTGATTGTTAGTAAAAACAATATGAGAATTGATGGAAAATATCGGTTTTGGTTTATTGATTGCGATTGCTATGCCGTGTTCATGCCGTATTCATTTTGCCGTGACTACAGAAGGCAGTAATATTTTGGTGATTGCAGAGATTTTCAAGTTTTTTTGTGCCAGGGAGATACATGATGTCTTTTGTTTTTACGTCTGTCCTGTGAGCTCAAGGGCACCACTTTAAGAAATAAATCCTCAAAAGGGAAAGAGCTTACAGAAAACCTCAAAAATCGTTGGGGTTATGGGTTAATGAATAGTTTAAGCGACATCTGGGTACCTTGAAATCAGTGGCTCCAAAATTGAACTCCCCATAATTCGAAAACATTGTGGATACTCTGTTTTTAACCTACGAGGTTAGTCCACAATATGTCATTTAAGTAGCCACTGAACATATTCCCTTGTTAAATGAATATGAGCTGGAAAGAGCTTTTGGTTTTATGAGCTGTCACAAGGCCCCAAGTCCTGGTGTGATGCCGATTGAGGTTCTGAAGGTAGTAGCTCAAGTTTCCCTGTAGATCAGCAAGAGTAAAGTAGATTGTGAAGACCACATCATCATACAGAAATCTTTTATGTTCAATATGGCAGGGAAGCTCCTAGAGCAGGGGTTCCCAAACCTTTTTATGACGCACCCCTTAGTTTATACTATGTATAATGGTGTATCCCATTAAAATGTATTATAAATAAATTGTATGCATATCATTAGTTTGGTTATAAAGAATATTCCCAAGTTTGTATATGCTTTCATTAGTATTAGGCTATCACCATTAGGAAAATCCAAATTTCTAAGATAAAATGCAATACAAGATTTTAATATAAATTTGTATTAAACCCATGAAAATCAGAATTTATCACGATAGAATATTTTAAGTATAAGTTTTTAATTAGTACAAATCAACTAGTAGTAAACAATAACAATTAACACATGATAATATAAATCTAGAATGAAATAAATCTGGTGAGAAAATAGGCAGTAGTACCCTAGTTCACTGTCAAATGCCTAGGCAATTGTTGGCCATGTGTAAACAGGGTCTTGTCATTGAGTATATACGTATAAGAGTTGTTACATAATGCTATTAGTTGTTAGCAATTTTGACTACTTAGTTCGGGCCGCTGACGCTTGGATCGCGGTGGTCTGTTGGTAGTGCAGTGCGCCTCTGAGGACCTTTTAACCATTTAGTATTAAAAATGTATTATAAAACAACAAAACTATAAACAAACAAACTAATTTCATCAACAAAAATTATTTTACAACCTACAATGAAAGCAATAATAAAAAAAACCAATCTGCCTTAATGACAAGCCCGAGGTGGAGTAGTTCAGGCCGCTGATACTACTCTGGAACAGCTTTGTTCAGGTAACGATAACCTCTATTGAGTGGCTACTCTAGTACGTGTATACTCAATGGTCTCATTCAACTTGACAGGCTTACAACAATTCCGCAAACACGTGATGACAATTGGCAAAGACAATTGTCTCGCCTACAGACAATAAACTTTAAACAAATAAAGTGGTCATTAGTATGGACCAGGCTGAAATATTGAGTGTGTGGTAGCTTTATCTACTTAAACCAAAAAACGACAACCGGTGAAACAGCAACTTAACCAAAACCGAACCAATACAAATTTCAACCAACACATAACTAGTAAAAACCAAACAAACTTGAAAAATTATTAAGTTGATGGTCTATCTGTTGTTGGGCGCAAGTAAGATAATTCATGGTAGAACCTTGATAACAGGTCTTTCATGGTGATTATTAAAAAGGTGATATTAACCTCTTTATTTTAATAGAGGTTTGCACATCTTATTGTGATTAGGTAGGGGTAATATGAATTCAAGAGTATTTTATTATGACACTTATCAAGGGTGACTGGTTATCTAGGGTCTTCTGATGGAGTTTCCATTGTATTAGTTGATAAATTAACACATTTTCATGATTTTAACAAAATTGATGGGTAATTGTGGTTTGTTTCAGTCAAGCAAAGAAATTCTACTTGATTTCAATAAGGATTTTGTCGGCAATGCAGGAGATATAACCAGGATTCTCCGACTGAGAGGATATGAAGTGTCTCACTGCCAGACCTACATTGACGAGTTTGATTTTTCACTGAGCAGTATAACAGACCTGAGAGATGGGGTCAGATTAACGAGACTTGCTGAGAACTTAGTCAGTGACAACTCTCTCTGTTCCAAGCTACGTGTTCCTGCTGTATCTAATTTACAAAAGAAGTATAACGCTGAGGTTGCATTTTCAGCACTGAAGAAAGCTGGATATGATTTACCGTCGGATGTGATTCCCAAAGATATTTCTGATGGTCACATGGAAAAAACGCTTTCATTTTTGTGGCATTTGCGAAGTATATTCCAAAAGCGTGCAGTGGTACTGATTGTAACCAAGTGGCTGGAAACAAAACAGCTGCGTAAGGACCGCAAGAATTTCCTCAAAATGAGGAGCTCTGCAATCAAAATACAGAGGTGGTATAGGAACATAAAGCGAGCTAATGCACTAAGTGATGAGGAATTAAAGATAGGACTGGAGACAAGAGAACGTTTTGTGCAGTTGAGAGCAGCAGCAGTTTGCCTTCAAAGGATATATAGGAAGAAAAAAGAAATAAGTGACAGGAAAAAGAAATTTAAGGCTGCTACAACTATTCAGAGATGGTACAGAAACAAAAAAAAGGTATTCAAAGATAGGAGCAATTACATAGCAGCTAAAAAGGCAGCCACTACGATAAAAAGAGCTTTTAGAAATTACAAATTAAAACAACTTGGATCTGAGCATGAAGAGAGACGTAACTTTTTGAAAATCAGAGCAGCTTCTGTTATTATACAAAGACGATTCAGATTGATTAAATTTGGCTATCAACAAAGACAGGAATTTCTTGCTATCAAAGCAGCAGCAATCAAGATTCAAAGACGTTATAGGGCAAATAAACTGGCCAGGAAAATCAGAAATACATTTTTAATCATGAGGAGATCAGCAATCACAATTCAGAGAATATTCAGAGCTTTTCTTATTTCCAAAAAGCAAAGAGATGATTTTAAGAAGAAAAGAGCAGCTGCAATTGTGATTCAACAACAATTCAGAGCCTACAAATGTGCAAAGGTTCTAAAACAAGAATATCTTAAAATGAAAACCGCAACTGTTTTCATTCAAAGGAAGTATCGATCCTACTTGGTAGCAAAAAAACAAAGAAAGGAGTTTCATGTACTTAAAGCAGCTGTAGTAAGTGTTCAAAGGAAATTTAGAGAAAAAATTGAAACTAAAAGGTGCAGAGAACAATTTCTTTCTGTGATAAAAGCTACTAGTGTTTTACAAATGAGATTCAGAGGCTATTTACTTACAAAGCATCAAAGAGATCAATTTCTCAAGCAGAAGAGAGCTGCAATTATACTCCAAAGAAGATTTAGGGCAAACAAGCTCATGGCTTATCAAAAAAATCAGTTTTTAGCAATTAGGGCTGCAGCAGTCGTAATTCAAAGAAAAATCAGAGCCAACAAGCTGGCCCAAATACAAAGGAGAAGTTTTCTCACATTGAAAGCTGCAGTCATCACATTGCAAAGGAAATTCAGATCACAACTTTTGATGAAATGTCTTAAGAAAGAATCTCTTGCAAGAAAATCAGCTGCAATCCTGATACAAAGATGGTATAGAGCAAGCGTACTAGCTAGACACGATAGGGAATCATTTTTGGCCTTGAAGTCGGCAGTTACAACAATACAAAAAAAATTCCGCAACCACCAGCTTGCTAACCAACAGAGACAAGTTTATATCAAAACAAAATCTTCAGCAATTGTAATTCAAAGAAAGTACCGAGCATACAGATTAGCAAAACAGCAAAGAGAAGAATTTGTTACACTTAAGAGAGCAACCATTACAATCCAGAGATCATACAGAAATTTACAGATTGCCAAGAAGCAACGTCAAAACTATCGTTTAACCAAAACCACAATAATTAAAGTTCAAAGAAGGTTTAGGGCAAATAAAGAAGCAAAACAAAAAAGAAACCATTTCATAAAAATGAGGAGTGCTGCTGTTAAAATACAGAGAAGGTTTAGAGCATATATAATAGCTAAACGTCAACGACAGGAGTTTATTAAATTGAAGACCGCTGTAATAGTTATCCAGAAAAACTTTAAATCCAAAAGACTAACTGAAAACCTTAGAAATGAATTCCTTTCAATGAAAGCAGCAACTCTTACAATTCAAAGGAGGTTCAGGTCAAGGCGTCTTGCTAAACAACAAAGACAAGACTTTCTACAAATGAAAACTGCAGCAAACATAATAAAAAATATATATTTATCTAACAAAAAAGCAAAACTTGCAAGGAACCAGTTCTTAGCTGTTAAAAGTGCTACAATTACTGTTCAGAGAAGGTTCAGAGCTTTTATGCTTGCTAAACGTCAGAGACAGTATTTTGGTGAACTGAAAACATCAGTTGTAAACATCCAAAGAAGATTCAGGCTGAACAAAGAAACCAAAATGCTACGAGAACATTTCATTGCTTTGAAAACTGCAACTGTCAAAATCCAAAGGAAATTTAGGCAACTGCGACTCATGAGACAACAAAGACAAGAGTTTCTCACATTGAAAGCAGCAGCTTTATTTATACAAAGAAAATACCGATGTCACAAACTAGTCAAACATCAAAGAGAAGAATTCATGTCCATTAAACTTGCAGCTATAAAAATCCAGAGAAGATTTAGATCCCTCCAACTTGCTAAGAAAGAAAGAAAACACTTTCTTCTGACTAAGGGTGCAGCAGTTAAAATGCAAAATATAATCAGAGCAAAAAAAGAATCAAAATTACAAAGAGAGTGTTTCCTTAAAGTCAAAAATGCTGCTGTTACGATTCAAAGAAGGTACAGGCTGCACCTGCTTGCTAAAACTGAAAGAAATCGTTTCCTTGCAATGAAGGCAAATGCAATCAATATTCAAAGAAGATATAGAAGTCTCAAAATAGCAAAGAGCGACAGGAAAAACTTCCTTGCAATTAGAAATGCAGCTATTATAATTCAGATTCGATTTAGAGCCTTTTTGATTGCTAAACGTGTCAGACAAGAATTTCTTCAAATTAAAGCTGCTGCACTCATCTTACAAAAAAAATACAAGGCTGTAAAACAAGGTGAATCCCAAAGAGATAATTTCCTTGCTATGAGATCTGCAACGCTAACAATTCAAAGAAAGTTTCGAGCTTTGCTTGTTATGAGACATCAACGACAAGAATTTGTTGCTTTGAAGAATGCAACAATTGCCCTCCAAAGACTTTTTAGGGCTAGGAATTTGGCAAAATCTCATAGACACCATTTCATAATGCTGAAAGAGACAACAATCAATATTCAACGAAGATTTAGAGAAAGAAGAATGTTAAGATCCTTGATTGACAACTCTGTCGGTGCCAGGGAATATTCAGCAGCCATAAAGATACAGGTTTGTAATATATTCATTGATTACAGCCAAAGCTAGTAAGTAGGCATTGACATCTTGTGATTGCATTTTTTTAGTTACAGTGTACTCTCGATTATCCGAGCCCCGGTTATCTGAACCCTCGGGTTATCCGAGGTTTTTTAAGCCTAAATATATATATATATTTGTTTTTTTTTTGTCTGAAAACAATAATTACATTATTACTTAATAATGCAGGGTGTTGGCTTAGTGTAATTTTAATAACACTACCATATTTTTAAAAAATTTACAAAACTACCAATTAATTGATAATTTTTCATTGGCTATGTATTACTAAAACTTTAAAATTATCTTGCAAGTATTAAACTTCCTAATGTATTGTAACCCCTAACTTCAGCATTTAAGAGATCCCCGTGTCATCCGAAATTCTCGGTTACTGAGGTAGCCTCGGTCCCAAAAACGTTAATCGAGAGTGTACTGTAATTTGGTTATAATTCAAACAAATTATCTGAGAAATCAAAGACATGATTGTTATCTTTTTTTGAATGTAATTTCTGAAAATAAAAATTCAGCTAAGAAATAAAATAACAACATTATACATCTTCTGGTTTTTAAAGAAATTTTTGACCAATATTTTTGTAAGACAATCATTTTACATTAAACACCAACCAATAAGTTACAATATAAATACAACTAAATTCCTATAAAAATTCTCACATAAAGTCTTAACAAATTACATTATCTCTTTTAGATTCAATTTCCAGTACTTTTTCAAGGTCCCTTATTTTTTTTATGATTAATATGTATGTAGGTTCACACCATCCATTGGGCTAATTTCTTATAGGCCTAACAGGACATAACACCGAATTTTTACATATAAAGATTCATACTTTGAAAACATGATTATTTATAGGCTTTGTGGCGAGGATACCTAGTAAGAAAAGCCATTACTATACCACAACCAACCCAACCGAAACCTTCAGTTGCTGACGCATCAGTTGATAAAAGTCAGACCATCTCCACTCGGGGTCAACGATATTTGAGATTCCTATCAAATCACCGCAAGTATTCTGTTGCCGAACTTCAAAACACATTGTTTAATATTGGTAAGTATGAACAATAGGAGAAGACCTTTGAATAAATGTAGGTTTTAATAGATTATGCTTTAAATTACTTTATTTTAGAGTACTGCCAGAGGGAACTGATGCTTGCTTGTTGGCGTATAATTGGGTTTGATAGTGAAACTACATTACCACCGCTAATAACAGTCCTGATAATAAAAGTAAACTTACAGTCAACTTACAATACATATAATGTATATAATTGTGAGCAATGTATAATTTTTGAATTGAGAAAATTCTTGTAGTAATAGTAATGCTCAAGCAAAGATTCTGAAGCTAAGTTGCAATGTATTATAAGGAACCTAAACTTAATATAGCCTACAAACAAAGGAACCTCTCACCTGATAATAATAATTATTAAGTAACTAGCTTAAAACAAGCAGTGCTACAGACAAATCCAAAGCAGCACGGAATATTGTAAAAAGAAAAACGGAACTTGACAACAATGTAACATGTCTCAATTTTCCAAAAAAATTTTTTGTTAACAACAAGGTATGAAATTGCTAACATTTTAAATATTAAATGTTTACAATCATCCAATTCAGTAAATACTCTGCCTTGTGTTGAAGATGCTCTTGGTTTTCTTGACAGGGGTTTGTTTTAGTGGTGTTGGTGTAACAACTGAAGAATTTAAAGATGTCATACGTTCACTTAAAAATAAGAAGTCAGTTGGATGAGATGGAATTACAGTAGACCTCATAAAGGACAATGTAGATATAATTGCCAAACCTATTTGTGAATTAGTCAATTAATCTCTAACTGAGGGAATCTTCCCTGACCAGATGAAATATGCAGTATTAAAACAAATTAAAAAAAGGTGAAGTCAATAACCCAGATAATTATTGACCAGTGTCAATACTTAAGATTTTTGTCTAAGGTTTTTAAAATAATAGTTTGTAAACAAATTTAAATTTTTTTTTAATTAAATCTTTTATTTCCAGCAGTCAATATGGGTCTGGAAGTAATACTTCATTGGCAATTACTGAATTAGTAGAGCATATCTTGGGAGCCTTGGATGAATCACAGAGGGTATCTGGTATTTTCTGTGATCTATCCAAGGCTTTTTGATTGTGTATTGCATGTGATTCTATTAGAAAAGTAAAAAATATAACTTCTCATGTACTGTAATTTCTTGGTTTTGTTCGTACTTAAATAAGCATAGGTAAAGACTTGTAATTTAGAAAGAGATTCATTAAAATTTCAATCAGATTGGCAACAATTTCAGTTGGTGTTCCCCAGGGTTCAATCCTTGGCCCAATGTTATTCTTAATTTATAAACATGATCTTGATGGCAACATTAATACATACATAACAATACTTGGCAATGAACTAAACTCGGCTTGTTTCCAAATTCTTGTGTTGAGAGATAAAACTGATTTGTAAACTAGATTAATGGTTTATTTCTTCTCTGTGGATAGCAGCATTTATGAAACTTAACAATCTATGAAAAAGGTTCCAGTTAAATGGGTGTGAAGTTTTAAATAATCTACCTTTAAAAGCCAAATCTGTTTAAAAAGTTTTAAGAATACACTAAATCATTATCTTTAAAACCAAGTATTTTACTCTTTAAGTGACTTTTTACAAAATTAAGCAGTATTGTGATTATGTAACTTTCGTTTCTCTAAAAACAGTAGTTTTAAATTTAGACAAAAATGTTCTGTAATTGCATTTTTAGGTTAAGATTGAATTAACAATGTCACCAGTTTATTAGCTTTGCTATGTACAAATGTTTTATGTGACAATAAAGTGAATTTTAATTTGAATGATTATACTTTCAACGATAATATTCACTACACAGGTGAAGTTCATTAATTAATAGCTAAAAAATTTTGTCACCTTGGACTCTGTGTGTGTCTGGTCTGGAATCAAAGTCTTTTGGACTAGTAGAACTAGTAGGTTTGTTTTGGTTGTTTTTATTTAACCTCGTCAAACCGATGGCTTGTGATGTAATTCTTAAAGTCTACAAGTTTCTGGCTATAATAATTATTAGGTCAAAACATTTAGATAACTATAATCAGATTTTACCTACGATTTTGTATTAATTTCTAGTTCAACCTTTTAGTTTAAAATCTCAACAATCTAAATTACAATTTTATTCTTAGTTCTGTTTCTTGAATGATTCATCAATCCCTTTCATTACTCGTGTTGTGTTGTTTTCAGATAAAATCACTGTACTGTCTGCTGACCAGTGTGAATACTTTGTGAAGAATGGAGCAGTTAAAATCCTATATGACATTCTGGAGCATCAGACAAACAGAGCCTTTGGTGTAGATACTTGTGTAGAACTTATATTATCCATTCTTCTTAATTTGTACCGAGCTCCTGTCACTGCAGAGGTCGTTTGGAAGGTAACATTTATTATGTAATCTCATCTTCAATATAATAAACTAAGAGGCTAAGTTTTGTTTCCCTTTAAAAGAAACATACTGTGTAAAGCTTAAGACAACTCAGTTACCCGTTAAAGAGTCATAGATGAATTGTTTTACAACCTTTTTTAAAGGTCAAAATGGTGGATGCTTACAATAAAAAAAGATAATCTTATGAAATGTACAAAATTGGTTAAATTAAAATGTTCTTCAATTTCTAATTCCTTCAGATAACAACAGTTAATGTGTTCTTCCACATTGTAAAATTGATAATGCAGAGCCATTGATGAACTGCTTTCAGAACTGGAGAGGTAATTGAAAAGTTAAGCCTCTGTGTTAGGGAGTCTACTTTGATGTGTTTTGATGCTATGCAGTGGCAAGATGAAACACATGCATGATGATTGATGGCTTTGGGAATGTCCTAATGACAACTTTCATTTCACCTAATGAAAAGCTCTTTTACAATTCTTCCATCCCAAGCGAGCCATAACTCGAATATCCTTTTTCTGCAAAACCAACACCCGATGTACAATTGCTCCATAGTGCTTATCAGCACATTAAACCACAGTAAATGTATTGTATGTTGTTTCACATGCCGTAAATCTCGTGTGACTGCTGGCAATGTCACTGCTTAATTTCTTGCAAAGTGTCAACAGAGTCATCCCTCATAAGTTTGACATCAATTGTAATTCCATGAGTTCAAATGAAACTAACATACTGTAGGAGACTTACGAGTGCTGATATGTCATCTTTTCCTTTACTTGTGTAAAGGAAGGGATTTAGGGATGGTGAAATCAGAAATTCAATGACAAAATTGATTGATGATTGGGATGAACAACCTTAATTTAACTTATTAAATATTTTTGCTGGATGATACAAGCAGCAAGCAGCAAACCACTTTGCTCAAGTTCTCGGTGTGCACCAGAATGTGCAGTAAGGCAAACCTCTAATGTTCTGAAGAATATACCATCTGACTGGATCACATATTCAACTGACCCAACAAATGAGTTAACTTGCAAACCATGTCAATCCTTGCAAGCTTTGGAATCTGAACAGTTCCAGTTTCCTGAGGATGAGGTCAAGGCTGAAACAATAGAAGACCTTACGTAGGCCAGTGTAGATGCTAACAGTGTTTTCTCCATCTTCAAGCTATTCAAATATATCCTGACTGGCAAGACTGTATTTGTATATGTCAGTGAACATACACTTGAATGTGTTCGCGAACCATTAAGATCGGGTCATAGAAACAAGGTGTTATGGGATTTTGAAATGCTTAAAAGTTTTACCCTGAACACGTAAAAATGTCCAATTTTCATTACAACCATATTGTAGAGTGTGAAAGAAAACAAATAATTTTGTTCGAGGTAAAGGATGTAACATAGAGCACAAGGGCCTAGGTTTTAGGATTTTTTAAGGATAACAGGCTTACCTGAGTGGATGAGTCCAAACTGGCACAAGAAACACAAAAACTTACACTAAATACACAAAAAAATTAGGATATTTCACTGTCACTGACATTATTTTCAACCAAGGAAGAGAGCTTTTCAGGCCTAATGGTGGTCAGGAATTTATTGCAAGGATGAAAGGTGTTACTATACGTTTGGGAGTTTCTGGATTTTTTGAACAAATGATAATAATTCCCATATTCTCAGTAATTACTGGTTACATTGAGGATTCAGGAATTTTACTATTATTTTGTGTAGCACTTATTAAAATTGGGATTGTTACGGCTCTGGGCATGTCTACCCCTAATATGTCTGTAGTACTAGTTTATCTTTGTATCCAATACATCTTGTCTGTGGCAATTCGTCCTGGGTCTGAGGCTATTGGTGGTTAGGCCGTACATCCTGGGTACAGACGCTATAATTTTCTTTTGTGATAGAGCTAGAGAAGGTTTTGTGTTGTTGGTTGATTTCACAAGTTTTGTACCTCTGGATTTCAAAGGGATATAATCTGTGATGTTAATTGGTTAAATTATTGTTGGTCAGTCAGGAGTTTTTGGGTCCACAAACATTTTTAGGAGGTTTGGTGAAAACAATGATCTTCTGGCAGATCTTAAAACTTATGGTTTTGTTAAAGGTGCTGGAGCCATGATTTTTTTTTTATGAGTTAAGTATTTTGAAGTCTTTAAACAAAATTCTCCCTATAGAATGTATACCTTGGTGATTGTCAAAAGATTTAATTCACCATTCAAAAACAACACCCCTTTCTCCTCAAACAACTCTGGCTACTCTTCTTACTAACTCTTCTTGCACTGTTTTACCCCCAAAAATGCCACTTTCAATAATAATAATGAAATATCTATTTTGCAATGCCATAACGGCTGTTGTATTTCAACACTACAGATAATATTATACTTTAACTTCTTAATCTTGTGACTTTTAATTTCAGGAAACTAAAGAAGTTAATGGGATATTCCATGTTTTTGATTTGATGATGCGTTTTAAGACAGAAAAGACGTCCACTGTATTCTGCAAAGCATGTACTGTGATTTGGCTGTTTGCTCAGGATCCTACAAAAGCTAAAGTGAGTAGTCTTTGTAGATCACCAAACAATGATTAACTGTTGGGGAAAGGGTTGGCTGAATTATTTTTAAAATAAAATAAAATTCTATCTTAAATTGAAATTATTTATTTTAACCCGGAGAAAATCCTGAATCAAATGTAATCTCGTCCTGACGATCGGGAGTATATTGTTCCTGAACATTTTCAGAAGTTTTCCGGTCCAACCATCTCTGGTTATTTGACTGGATACTGTAGGAAGTAATGTCAAGTTACATGATGGCGGTTCTAAAGTTTGTATTAAATTAAATGCCATTAATGAATTCATTTTTTTCATTTAGCCAAGTTTTAAGTCAAATATTTATTCAAGCTTGTGTAGTCCTATATGAATATTGTTTTTAAGTTACCGGTATGTTTAGCTATGTTTCTTTGAATTGAAAATCATTGGTTGCTGTGATTTATTGATGCAGGCCTATTGTTATATTAGTGAATTTCCCGTATAGGGTATAAGCTATTACCGTAGGTCTCATAGTGAGACCCAGTACCGATTTACTTTTTTACATAGATGACCCCAGAAGCCAAAAACACCCGATCAAAATAATATACATATATATATATATATATATATATATATATATATAGATGTCCGTTAGCTCAAGCAAAAACGATCCGATTTCGATGAAATTTGGTACTAACGCGTAAACCTACGTTTATTCTAACGAGTTTACAGACGAGCGTGGTTGGACCATAGTAACTGGGTGGATTTATGGGGCAAAAATTGGATTTCTTATTTTTGACCCTTAAAACAAAAAATTTCCCAGTTTCTCTCTAAACCATTTTGAAGAGCTTAAAAAACAAATAAATTAGTATATTGAAGTGTTTTTAAACGGTTATTGGTTACGGAGAAAATTCAAAAAATTTTTAATTCAAAATTCCCTTTTTATTCTTATGTAGAATATAGTTAACTGTTGTAGTTTGCTGTTTATGGATGTATTTTGTTCAAAATTTATTTATTTTATACTAAGCCATTAATATTTTACTAAAAACACTTTAATACCCTCCTTGTAGCAGCAAACCATAGGTAATCATTGAACCTAATGTTATTGATTGATATAGATTTAATTTAAAATCAAATCAGGCAAATGGAAATTCGCTTATCCTGCAGGTTTGCTGCGACAGGAGAATTTTTATGATTTACTAGTTTATTTTTTACTTTGCAAAAGAACTCAATATTAACTAGGATCTACTACTTTATCAATATATAACTAATTGATCAAGTACATCATTAAATACATTACATGACCTATTATTCTCCTACCTCCGACCCCTAATGGAAGGGGAGCGAGCTGGTGTAGTGGTTAGAGCGCGGGACTTCAGTCCCTGAGGTCCCGGGTTCGATCCCCGCCAAGTCACCAATGGATTTTATCTAAGTGATAATGCCGCAACCCCTAGGTCTAGCCTGAAGTAATGTGAAAAACAATCCCAGGCTCGTGCCTAGCGTCCTAGGACAAAAAAAAACCCCTAATGGAAAACACTTGAATGTAGAAAGTATGCAATTTTAACCTTTTGGAATTTTTAGTGTAGGCCTACTAAATTATAAGCTATAATATTAATAATCTAATAAACCTTGTTGTCGTTTGTAGGTGATAATGAACACTCCCAAAGTTCAAGACACGTACAAATATATTGTCAAAAGTATGAAGAAAAATGACAAACTGGGTCCATCAAGTTTTAAAAAATCTGAACAATCACGTTCATCTAACAAGAAATCTGCTACAGCTTGTCGAAAGAAGCTACCAGCTCTTCGCTTCAACTGGGGAAACTATTTTGATGATCATAGAGCCTTTGATGATAAACTATTTGCTCTGAACGCTATAAATGACCAACTATGTAGATTCCTGAAATTATAGCACACTATCTCCTGTCTATGAAGAATGTGATGTCGTTTGGTGTACATTTAAACTTCAAAAAAGTCATATTTATATTTATGTAGAGTTATGTATTTTTGTCATAATATTTATCTGTTGCATCTGCATGTTATTAAATGCCATTGCTTTTAACAAAGTTGTAGATTGTGAAATTATATTAAACCATTATACCTTCAATTTTCACTTCAATAATCAGTTATCAGGATTGTTATTGATGACCTAACATTATTCTGCAAATAATTAGTCTACTTTAATACTCATGTATAAAACAGTAACTGATAAATATTGTCACATTTTACATTAAAATGTAAAATGTGACAATATTTAAAAGTTACTGAATTAAAATGTACTAATTATATGCATTTTACATAAATCACTGAATAATGTATTAATCATCTTAAGACTAGACTATTAGAACCAATTAAGAACAGCTACATGTAGACAACTACGAAAATAGTACTGCTAGTTTTACAACTTGTAGGTATTCATCAGAATTTTATTTTTGTGAACAGAGTTCTTAGTTGCATCTGCAATTACTATTGTTCTGTGTCTGAAGATGTTGATACAATTATAAAAAGTAATACAGTGGAACCTCATTAGTATGAACCTCGGTAAGACAAATTCCTCGATAAGATTTTTTTATCCCCTTGAAACTTTAGTAAAGGGTCCTACCAGTTGTTTTCTGAGACGAGTTTCGGTAGCTAAAAAGAAAGTTCTGAAGAACTAGCATTCCATCTCCGACATCCTGCTTTGTTGTCTAGAACGGTCTTTTCAAAGTACAATTCAGTCTTTCAACAAGTCCATTACTTTTAGGATAGTTCGGAGTTGTTTTTATGTGGTTGATAGAATTTTTCTCGAAGAATGTTTCCATTTCCTTCAACACAAATTGCAGTCCACTTCTGCCCACTTAGACAATGCGATCAATATCTACCAACCACATAGATCTGTTGACTGGCCCTGCCAGATCAATGAGGACCCTTTCCCAAACTCTTGTCAGGTACATTCCAAGGATATAACGGTACTTCTTCAGCATTATCTCGATTCTCTTGACAAGATGTACACCTCTTGATATAAACTTCGATATCTTTATCCATGTTGGGCCACCTTATGGCCCAACATAGTGAAAACCCACACATAGTGTCGCGCTACAGACCTCATTGATACAATACCATGATGTTCTGCGTGCAATATCTTCAGAACATCAGTTTTCATGCATTCTGGAACTACAATTCTTCCAAACCACAATAATATATAATCTTTTCTCTGTCTGTATGACTTCAACATTTCAGGAAAAACAGGGGCCCTATGTACTGTATTCCTTAATACACAGTTTTTTGCCATCCTAAAAGCTTTATCTGTCAATGAGTTTTTTTTTTGTCTTATTAGATCCCGGAAGATCTAAAAGTACAGTAAATGCAGAAAACTCATCCACTGGCACACTGTTTTAGACCTTGAGCACACATTTTGTAAATAAATGTTTATGAGAGACCCGGACAATTACATTCAAAATTATGAGTGAAAATTTTGAAAATGTCCCTGGCCTTTATCAGGTAAGGTATATATACCATTGATGCTCACCTTTAACCTTCAAAATCATTTTACCTACAGGTAGAGAATAGTTATTTGTGCAACTAGTGAGAAAAGTGAGCAATTGACTCACTCGAGTGAGGCAATTGTACTTTGAACTGGAGTTGCACATTATACTTATCCTACAGTTACCATAAAACAAATAAATTTGTGAAGAAACATATCCTAGTTTTACACAGAAGTGAACTTTTAATATAACATTTAATGTGAAGTGACAAATACAACAGTACAACTCAGCTGACCAGCTGATTTAAAGCCAGTGCTGCCAACGTATTTCGCGCGCATACGACGTTGCCTGCATGTTACACGCTCACTATTTCGTGCCTTCACGTTGCAAATCTGGAGTGAGACAATGTTAACATCGCCTCACTGATGAGCGAATTGGCCACTTTGCTTTCTCAAATCAGTGAGAGAACATGTACATTGTTAGGTAACTGTAGGAAATAGTTATTTGTGCAACTAGTGAGAAAAGTGAGCAATTGACTCACCCGAGAGAAATCCTTACTCACGAGCCGTAGGCGAGTTACCTTACAACTATTAATATAACATTTAATGTGAAGTGACAAATACAACAGTACAACAGCTGACCAGCTGATTTACAGCCAGTGCTGCCAACGTATTTCGCGCGCATACGACGTTGCCTGCATGGTACACGCTCACTATTTCGTGCCTTCACGTTGCAAATATGGAGTGAGACAAAGTAATTAGAGTGAGACAATGTTAACATTGTCTCACTGATGAGCAAATTGGCCACTTTGCTTTCTCAAATCAGTGAGAGAACATGTACGTTAGGTAACTGTAGGATAAACTGATTTATGTAAGAAAAATGCTGGCCAAAAAATCCATATAATAATATCTCTGTGTTTTTTTTAATTTGTTTCTCTTAGCTGGAGAATAATTTAGTAATTATTTCAATCACCCTAGAAGTTTATCCCTACACAAACTTTTTCCTACAGTTACCTAACAATGTACATGTTCTCTCGCTGATTTGAGAAAGCAAAGTGGCCAATTCGCTCATCAGTGAGACAATGTTAACATTGTCTCACTCTAATTACTTTGTCTCACTCCATATTTGCAACGTGAAGGCACGAAATAGTGAGCGCGTACCATGCAGGCAACGTCGTATGCGCGCGAAATACGTTGGCAGCACTGACTGTAAATCAGCTGGTCAGCTGTTGTACTGTTATATTTGTCACTTCACATTAAATGTTTTATTAATAGTTCACTTCTGTGTAAAAATAGGTTATGTTTCTTCACCAATTTATTTGTTTTATGGTAACTGTAGGAAAAGTATAATGTGCAACTCGAGTTCAAAGTACAATTGCCTCACTCGAGAAACCATTCCTCACTCGCCTACGGCTCGTGAGTAAGGATTTCTCTCGAGTGAGTCAATTGCTCACTTTTCTCACTAGTTGCACAAATAACTATTTCCAAAGCAAAACCCCCTAAGACTAAATATTTATAACTTAAGATTTTTTTTTAAAGTTTAATCTCTAAAGGAATTCCTGGATGCAAAGGTTTTTAGACTATTTGGGCAGTCCGTTGTACGTTGTGTGTGAGTCCAAAATAAGTGAAAGTTTTCTTTCATAATTCCAAGAGTTGACCCTAAAAGAAAAAAGAGATGGCAAGACTTAAGGAAATTGATTATAACCATAGATAAAACATACTGTTGGTTAGTCTATGTTATAACGATGGGTTAAAATCATGAGATCTATTGATCAATAACATTTAATCATGTTTTTATGTTGAACTAGCTGTACCCGCGGGCTTTGCCCCTTTAACTTCATAAGTGAGCTCGTTAGCATGGCTCAATCAAGTCCTGGTTGAAGTTCGTTCGCTACGCTCACTCACCTTTAGGTTGGAGCTCGTTCGCTCCGCTCACTTGCCTTCAGGTTAGTTTGTTTTCCACGCTAACTCGCCTCCAGGTTGAAGTTCGTTCGCTACGCTCACTCACCTTTTGGTTGCAAATTAGCTGTTGTCATAAATTAAAAAAATAATAGTGCTGCGCCCTGTTGGTAATCCTTGTAACTTTTAATGCTATTTAACATCATAGAACAGAACCAACTTGTTTAATTGAAACACCTGTTAAGATCTATTAATTCCTAATATGAAAAATCATAAGGTTAACATATATGGGAAACTCCAGGCCCACTGGGGCGGAGCCTGAAAGCCCGATCAGAATAAAAACGACTTAGTTGTCCTATTTAATGCCCAAAGAATCGGTGTACCGAATTTCAGCCTCCTAGGTAAATGGGAAGTGGGAGAATTAGTGATGAGTGACTCAGTCAGTCAGTGAGTCTGTGAGGGCTTTGCCTTTTATATATAGACTAAAATATTTTTTTATAAAAAAATGTATTTGTAAATAAGATTATTTGTTATCATCGAAGCTCACTCCACTCAATTGGCAGACATGATGCCGCATATCTAGTGAGATTGAAGAGAATTAATTATAATATTTTTAATCCAACAAATCAAGCATAATCTTAAGACTGAATTTGGTAATGGGTAACCTATGGTATAATAATGTGTCAGATTGTTTTAATTAAAACACGTATATTTTTACATTTACATTCTGGCAAGGGGGGTCATGTATAAGCTGAATAAAGAAAAATGGATCAGCCGACCCTTTTTAAAAGATCAGCTTGGATTTGTAATTTTTACAAATTTAATTTAATTTCAAAAAAGATATCAAAGTAAATTTCCCATTATCGATTTAAAAAAATCTGAAGTCTTCCGCCATGCATTCAGCCTGTAGTTAAAATTAAAAATCGATACTAATATTATTTCTATATATTAAGTTACATGACATTTAATCAAGCCTGCCAAAAAAGCTTGAAAAAACAGTTCTAATTTCTATGTGTATTTTTTTCAATTGTTTATTGTTTTGTTTTTGTTGTTGTGTTGGATGGATTTCTTTAGGTTATGTAAACAAGTTTAGAAAAGCAACAAAGCAAAGCAAGACTCTGTGACTGTGATTCTGTAACTTTAACTGTGGGTTTGTTTTGTTGTTCTTGTTGTAACAAAGGTTAAAGATTTAACTCAGCAAATTAATGGTGTATTCCACGGATAAACACGCCAGAGTTTGTTATTTTGCAATATAGCCTATAATGATGAGTAATCTAAAAGATATTCTAAAATTACATTTGCAAGCAAATAACTCAAGTAAGTACATGTTCCATGTAAATTGTAAAAATCTATGTGAGCACGAAACACGTGAGTTGCCAACCCATTTTAGGTCTTAATAATTTATTAGGCAGAGGATACACGTCCGGCGGACGTGGATTAGGCGTCAGGCAGTTACTGTGGTACTTGAGTATTAAACGGAGGCCACCATTACGAAACGCGCCGCGGCACTTATAGAGGGTTAAATTGTTATAGATGTTGTAGTAGAACTATTCTAGTATTGTTGTGGGTAGAGCGTTATCAGATGAGTCATGTGTCTACTCGCAGAATCCCCTCCAAGTAGGCCAAGGTCAGGGTCGTTGACCGGAGCGCGCGCCATTACCTGTCATCGCCTGTCACTGTGTCTGGTCAGTGTACTGAGTGATTTATTGCCGTGCGCTACTACTGCTATGTGTGTTTCAATAATGAGTGACGTGATTTTGTTGTGGGATTTACCTCGAAATGAAGAGGATAGTGTAAGTTTCTTTCAAGAAAGGCATCTTTTGCCTTCAGTGAAATTGTGTGTTAACGACCACGATATGAAGTTGTATTTCGGTAAGGAATATCCATTCTGGCAGTGCAATGTACATTCGTGTCGTAAAAAGGTGTCTCTTAGGGTTGATACTTGGTTCGGACATAGCAGATTAGCGTTCACGACAATTGTTCGTTTTATTTACTTTTGGGCCGAGGAACTAACATCACTAAAATTCTGTGAGAAGCAGTTAGGCATGGCCGGTAAAACAGTCGTCGACTGGAACAGTTATATGAGGGAGGTTTGTGTATTCAGTGTTGGAAACAAGAATAGTGGAAAAATTGGTGGCGAAGGTAAAATTGGAAAGTGGAGGAATAAAAGGCAGCGAGGAACTGCGCGTCATAATTTGGATAGCTATTTGGCAGAATACATGTGGCGATCAGATGTGACTGCTAGCGGCGGCGACTCTTTCAACTCCATCCTGACCGACATTGCTGCGTTCTGGGTTGCACAACGTCAGAACCAGGCGTCGGATTAATTCTAAACTTCACCTGTTAATCTATTAAAGTGTGTTCTTTCCAAGTATGTAGTTATTTTTGGTATCCGAAATATTTCTGTAGGTTAGGTGGCCTCCGTTTAATACTCAAGTACGGTTACTGTCATAACCTAACTAACCAAACTTGCTGATAATGAAAAAATCGAATGAAGGTTAAATTCTGTTCATAAAATAAAATTTTCATTGCCTCTAATTCTAACAAAAGATGTACAGTTAAGAAGAAATGGCATTCTAAGCAAAATCTTTGACTAAAAGTTAGTGTCACCGATGGGATACGATCTAGGTACCTCTTGTACATCAGCCGAGTAACTTACTATATCCACTAACTTACACTACAAAAACTTATGGCTGTACATCGTATCGTTGTGATAATGGTGTTCCGGACCCCCACAACCCGATGACGTCACTGGTAGACCAAATTTAAGTATTATGGTTTGGTAAAAATTAGGTTGCCAAAACAGATATGCCGTTACCAACCTACAGGCCTAGCTGATTTAGGCCTATGCACATTAATATCACAACAGCAAGCGTAATGTTGATAAATCGTCCAAAAGCAGAGTTTTAAGTACTAATAAGTTAATTTAAGTTAGTACTTTAATATTTTGGACGGTTAAAGATTTTTGGAAATCGTAGGCCTAATTCATTTTAATATGCACTTGAGGTTTGCAAAGATGCAAAGTTACTATATAAAGCCTACAGCACATAGGTAGGTACTGTAGCTTATATTAGATAATGGTAGGCCTAAGTTTGTTTTGGCTATAAGTCAAGGGCTATAAGTCAAGGCAACATACCTGTGCCACCAACATCCTCCGAGGAGTTCCTGCAGCAAGCAAGGGTTTCCAGCTCTCCCTTCATCTGGGAATGTGTTACCAGTGAAAGTGTTTTAAGTGTTGTCACAAAAATGAAAGCTTCCAAAAGCAAAGATGTGTATGGCCTCTCAACTAATATCATTAAGCATATTATTAGTGCTATCATGCTCATAACACCAGAGCTAGGCAGAATCTTGATGTACCCCGGGCAAGACTGAACAGAACGCTCAACTCTTTCCCCACATCTGCCATTGATCTTTACATCTGTTGATAAAATAGTTACACATAAGCCTTTTAAAAACATAATTTAACCTTTACGGCCTTTATAAAATAGATGTTGTTATAAATGTAAAAAAATAATAGTACCGCACCCTGTTGGTAAACCTTGTAACTTACCCCGTGCGGTACCGGGTTAGAATAGCACCGCAGCCTTCTCGGGCTTGTCGTAAGAGGCGACTAAAAGGGTGACCGACGAACTCACTGGGAGTCCCTGGGAGTGCCCGTGTTGTGTTGCAGGGGTTGATGTGTGCTCTGCACTGGCTGTCCTGGATGGTCATCAGAGACAAGTAGCCGCGTTTCGTCAAGTGCCCGTTCGATGGAATATTAAAAAATTGGACGTGGCAAAATTCAATGAAGCCATCTTACGAAGAACACCGGTGGTTCCCCCCGCAACTAGCGTGGCTCATGCAGAGGTGTTAGTTACATCCATGATGGGACTAATCGTCTCCGCTTGCGATGAGTCTATGCCTCGCGGAAGATCCCGGTGCAATAAGCGACCTGTGTACTGGTGGACTGCCGAGATTGCGGAATTGCGTCGGTCAGCATTGAGAGCCAGAAGACTTGCTACCAGGGCCAGAGAACCTGTAGACAGACGTCGTAAGTCAGATGCTTACAGAGTGGCTAGGAGGTCTCTTCGTCGAGCCATCAACCGGAGTAAACGTAGTTGCTGGGAGACATTAAGGGACGATATCGATTCCAATCCGTGGGGCTTGGGTTACAAACTGGTAACCAAGAAACTTGGCACCCGCTCTCCACCTTCCGTCATGGATGGGGCCACTATGGAGAGGATAGTCGAGTCCCTTTTCCCGGCTCACACGTTGCGCCCATGCGGGATTTCGGAAGGGTGGATGACGTACCACTTTTCAGTCTTGGAGAGGTGGAGGCGGCCGTCCTATCCCTGAAGAACAATAAGGCTCCTGGACCCGATGGGGTACCCGGCGAAGTTCTCAAAAAGGTTTTGACTATTAACCCCTTGATCCTTTTGCGCATGTACAATGCCTGCCTAGTCGAAGGAGTTTTCCCTTCGTGCTGGAAAACAGCTAGGCTTGTGCTTGTTGGGAAGGGGAAGGGAGACCCAGACCTGCCATCCTCTTACAGACCTCTGTGTATGTTGGATACGGCTGGAAAAGTCCTCGAGAAGTTGATACGTTCCCGACTGAATTCAGCCGTGGTCGCTGCGGGGGACCTGTCCCCTCGGCAGTATGGATTCAGGATGGGGCGATCTACGGTTGACGCTGTTGAAGAGGTGAAGCAAGCCGTGATGAGAGCTGAGGATTTTAACCACTACTGTCGAAGGGTTGTGCTGCTCGTCACTCTCGATGTGCGAAACGCATTTAATTCGGCGAGGTGGTGCGATATGCTGGATGCTCTGGAGAACACCTTCCACGTCCCGGCATACCTTATGCGTATCATAGAGGATTATCTCCGGTTCCGCCTCCTCTTGTATGACACTACAGAGGGCCCACGGACGATGAGTGTCACTTCCGGTGCTGCCCAAGGTTCCATACTCGGACCGGACCTCTGGAATGTCGCGTATGACAGCCTCCTGAGGTCTGAAATGCCTGAGGAAACTGTTTTGGTTGGGTACGCGGACGACGTTGCAGTTTTGATAGCTGCACGTAGCGTTGAGCTGGCTCAGCTAAAGCTGAACCGAGTTATGCGTACTATAAACGCATGGATGACAGACCACGGTCTCTCGCTTGCTTTGAGCAAAACTGAGATCGTGATATTAACAAAAAAACGGATTGACACCATCGTGCCGTTGAGGGTAGGGGCCGTTGAAGTCCAGACCGTTCGTTCTGCCAAGTACCTTGGGATTATGGTGGACAGCAAGCTTAGCTGGCGGGATCAGATTTTCCGTACGGCGGACAAGGCCACTAGGGTGGTCTCCTCTCTTAGCCGGTTGATGGCCAATGTCGGAGGGCCTCGGTCCAGCCGTAGAAGGCTGTTAATGTCTTCTGTCCAGTCCGTACTCTTGTACGGTGCTGAGGTGTGGGCAGACGCTCTAAATAAGGAGGTATATAGGATGCGGCTTGCGCGAGTGCAGCGTCAGGCAGCACTAAGAGTTGCATCCGCCTACCGAACAGTGTCCGAACCCGCCGTCCTGGTGGTTGCTGGAGTCATCCCCGTCAAACTTTTGGCGGCGGAGAGAAAAGCAATTTATCAGCGCCGTGGGGAGGACCAGGCACGAACAGAGGAACGCACCCGCACCTACCAGCTGTGGCAAGAGAGCTGGGAACAGGAGACTCGGGGACGCTGGACCAGGCGACTGATAAAGCAAGTCCAACCTTGGGTTAATCGGCGGTGCGGAGAGGTGGACTTCTACCTCACCCAATTTCTGACGGGTCACGGCTTTTTCCGGTCGTACCTGTTCAGGATGGGCAAAGCCGTGTCACCCGATTGCATATACTGCCCAGGCATTCCCGATGACGTGGAACATACCTTTTTCCACTGCCAGCGTTGGGAAAGGCCCCGCCTGGAGGCTCAACAGTTAGTAGGACTGCTGTCGGTGGACACGGTCATACCGATGATGACGGAGGGTGAGGACAATTGGACCTGTGTGTCACATTACATCCAGGGTATTCTCTGCGCCAAGAAGCTCGACCTTGACCGGGATGCGGTGTAGGTCATAAAGTATCCAAATGCCATAAACGGTGAGAGCCCTGAGGGCTTAGGTAACATGTTGGCCTGACTTGAAGTAATGTGACAAACAATTCCAGGTCTGTGTCCAACAGAGTAGAGGGGGTTTTTTAGTGAGTAGTCTGCGATAGATTCAGGAGTCTCACACTACAGGCTGGCTACCTGTGTGCGTAAAAGCATTTTCCCTCCTCTCCCTTAAAAAAAAAAAAAAAAAAAACCTTGTAATTTTTTAATGCTATTCAATATCATAGAACCAACTTGTGTAGTTGAAACAGCTGACAAAATTCTTTTACTCCTTTTAAATATGATTACTCATAAGGTTAACATGGGAAACTCCAGAGCCACTGGGGCGGAGCCCGATAGGACTTTTGAGATAAGAATGCGTCTACATGTTAATCGGGAATGTGAGCTATCATCATACCAAATTTCAGCCCAATCCGACCAGTATTTTTCGCGTTTACTTGTCACAAACGTACATCCATACATCCATACATCCAAACTTTCGCATTTATAATATTATAGTAGGAAGTAGGATATGAATTTGAACGGATGGTGTTTTTGACCTCTAGGGACCTCAAAACGAAAAAAAAAATCGGTCCCGGGTCCAGGTCTTACCATGAGTACTACGGTACTGTCCGCTAGAGTAAAGAAGTCCCTTGAGCCAGAGCGATACGCAGCTATGTTTGGAGGGTATCGCGCACTATTTGCAGGCGCTAAGCATCTGGGCGCCTCGCCTCGATGTCTGTCTGTAAACAACTGTTGTAAACATAATTACTCATATCTTTGTTTTAGTAAGTGGATTATCATCATATGGTCACGTCATTTGATTCATTACAGTCTCGTGTGTTCGCGTAGTGAGTTCTGTTTTGTTTTGGGCAGTCCTTGTAGCTATGGATTTAAGAAAACGTGGTGCTACTATATATAGTGGAGAAAGGGATTTAATTAGACGGGTGATCGAGTGTTGTGACAACGAATGTAAAGACAAAAATTTGTTAGTGCCGATGAAAAAGGCAACAGAACGTGCCGCAAACTATTGTAAAGTGCCAGAAAAAACTATTAAACGAATTAGAAAAGCCGGCAAACAAACTCCGGATGAAAAACTCTGTACACCTGGGAAAAACGCAAGAAGGCTGACCACCATAAAATACAAATAGATAGCTTTGATAGGCGTAATTGTAGATGTAATACACGATTTTTACAAGAACAAAAAAAATTCCCTACATGTAAAAAAACTATTACCTGTTTTGAGAGAAAGAATTAATTTTAAATGGAGCGAATGGGTACTTCGGCGTCTCTTAAAAGATATGGGGTTCAAGTGGAAGAAATTTGGTCCATAAAAAAATGTTTGATTGAAAGGCCTGACATCATTAATTGGAGGTTTAAGTATTTGCGAGAGATAAGAAAGCTAAGGGAACAAAAAAGGAAACTTTTCTATCTAGACGAAACTTGGATAGACAGTAATTTAACATTCCAGAAAATTTGGCAAATACGTCAATGGCGTGTTACCTGATATGAACGCGTCAAACCGCGTGATTTGTCGTAGACATTGGGTCAAACGAAGGGATTTTGCTTGTTTTCTTGATTTTTTGCTTAGGTTTATGGTAATAGGATTAATAACTTTAATAATAAGTTGTTTATTGCGATGAATGCTATTGAAACTGCTGTACTCGTGTACTTATAATAATAATGTACCGGTAATATGAATTTACCATAAGTATATTCATGGATCAACTAATTATTTGGGATTAATGATTTCAAACTCGGATTTAAAAAGGATTTTATTGTATTGCATTTTATTGGTATTGTTACATTTAACTAAACAAAAATCATAAAGTAGAAAGGTTATTAATTTGCCTTAGTAACACTAGAAAATGGGTTTCCTTCAATTGTATGACTATGCAAAAAAATATTATGACATGGTTTTATAAAAATCATACAGATATTAAATTAAACTAGCAGAGCATCCTGAAAACGGCTCTACAGTAATTGTCGTGCGAAACGTTCAAGCGTAACGCCTTCAAACTACGAATAGGCCGGAGCTCAGGGGACTTCTTTACTCTCGCGGACAGTAATAGCTTATTCCCTATATGGGAAATTCGCTAAAAAGAGTTATCAAGGCTAGCTAGGTCCAGTTTCCAACCATCAAAAAGATCTTAACTTTTATGAGGACCGAACTGGCAACCTTTTGATTGCCAGACGAGCAGTTTAACCTCTCTGCTACCCAGAGGCAACACAGCCACAGAAGTAATGCTTAATGTCTTACACAATGCACTATTCTATTTTGTGTTCCTGGACCCTCTTGACTCTAGATAGGAGTAGGCCTACTTAGATAACTTCAAACCGTTTTTGGGCTGTACATAGGGTATGATTCAAAAGTAATGAGCCTGGTTTTTTTCCTGACGTAAAGATACCATGCATACAATATCACGCACACCGCAGCTCGCTTTAATTTAAATTTAAGTATTATGACTGGGACGGTGGCGTCGTCCTGTAATCCAGCTACTAGGAGGTCACGAATTGTGGATATTTATAGAAATGCACTGTGGATGCGTTACTCCCTGGTGTGGATTAACATCCGCACTAGTGAGTACTACGACTATCTGCAGTAATATCCTGATAATTAGACCAATTCGTTAATACCAAGGCAAAAATGTGTACTATAAACTGTCGGTCTTTTAGTTGCCATTAGCTGTATCGACTATTAGTTAACAGCTGTGTCTAAGGAATATTTTGGCCATCGTCACTAACAAGACTACAAGATTGCGCCACTCATTCTACACTAATCTCCATTCATACTTGGCTTAAATTCCTACTTTGTATGGTCGCCATTTCAATGAAAAATAAAGAATTTAAGTATTAAAAGTATTGCCTCCAAGCTCTCAGACTGGTAGGAGCAACCATAACATGAACCTCTGTCTGTTGATTTGTGACAAGGCGAAACGGAGAATTCTCTAGAACATTAAGGATCAAATTTCGTATCCAGTCTGGCAATACTCCTTCAGAAACATTTGCCTCGCTTTACTAGGCCTTTGGAGATTAGTGTCTTGATTTCCAAATCAAAAAAGTGGCTCAAGGTTTTTACAGGAGGGCCGAGAAGATCTCAGCGATGGGCCCTGGTCTGGACGCCTGCTAACAGCCCAAATGGATGAAAATGTGCAGTGTGTGTGCACGAGTTTTCAAACAAAGACCGTCAGTTAAGTTAAATATGTTAGAAACCACAGAGAAACACATTATTACCAAGGATCTGCGCATTTGGAAAGTGCATGCAAAGCTTGTCCTAGGCTCTTGACTGTCCAGCAGAAAAAAATGCGAGTACTCAGATCTCAAGAACTGCTTCAAATGTGCTATGAAGATCCTGAATTTCTTCCTTCAGTCCGGACGTGTTTACCCCTGACTTTTTTATTTTTATAAAAACAGCGCTGAAAGGACGTCAGTTCGACTCCATTTAGGAAATACAAACTGCTGTCAAAATGGTCATTCCAGCCATCCGAGAAAAGGCCAACACGGACCCTTTCAAGAAATCGACGCAGGAGGGTCCTATTTTGAAGATTTTAATCCCATGTAATGATCAGATCAGCTAATAACAGTTCTCAAAAAAGGCTCATTACTTTTGAGTCCCACCTTGTATCTGTACCACGAATTGATTGTCAACCACGTTTATGTTTGAATCGAAATAAAATTCTGGGTCAATTAATTTATCATTGAAGTATAATGATATAAGTTACTGTACACATATATGCTTAGATTCCAGTGTCCATAAAAGTGAAAGAAAATCAGAAGAAGAATATTTTTTGGAGTTTTACAATCAATTGAATCCAAAGAAAAATGTTGTTGATGATCAGTCTTATTCAGCAATTCCAAGATTCTATTATAAGGTGAGAATACTGCTAAGGTAAGATAATGTATCCACATTCTCTTTAGATACATATATTGATTTAACTGGACTACTGCTGGAAATTACTCTGCAAACTCAATATGCCTATAATCAACTTCAGTATAACAAATTCCTTAATAAGTTACAGCCAATTTTTTTTCATGTATGTTAGGCTAGAAAATTTTGATAAGAATCAATGCAGTGGTGTAACAGAATTTTTTTCGGTCCCTTTCAAACTTATTTTTGGGCACCCCTAACATGAGTTCATTTTTAGACCACCGATAAAACATTATCAAACTCAAGACATTATTCGGTTCAAGACTGTAGGTACTTTTCTGGGGCTTACCTGACTGTTCAGGTTGTGAGAAATCACAGGTACCAGTCAAAAATCTTTTAAATTTTTTTATCTCTCCTCTCTTCCCATGACCCATAGTTTGAGAACCGCTATTATGAGGACTCTCTTTACCTACACAGTCTCTCCTACTAAGCCAACTTCAATCCATTTGAAAAAAACAAAAAAAGCAATCAACAGTGAATGCTTAAAACCAAACTGTAAACACTACTACCTCAGCTCCACTAATTAGATTAATAGTTTTCGCACAAAGTAAGGCCAGCCGTACACTGATGCAGCATTTCACCTGAAGCAAGTATTGTGAGGAAAAATGGTCTTGAAACATTTGAGCAGCCGCCCCTTGAATAATGGATCCGATACAGCACGATGTTTGATGTTTCAAGGAGCAAAACGTTCTGCGCATGCCCCAAATCCCTTCTTACCAGTAAAGATTAGTGGCTCTCAAAATTCTATTGACCTTTTGTTGTTTAACCCTCCGAGTGTCCCTTGTTTTGGCCTTAATGTCTGCCTATTTTTTGCTCATTTGCAAGGTTTTATTAAAACGAATCTGAGAAGAATGAAAACAATGTTAATGATACTGTTCTATATACCATTTTATTCGGAAAATCATGGGCTTCAATATTATACATAAAACATAAGGAACATTTGTTTCAAAAAAATTTTGTAGGTAAAAAAAATATATTTTGGAAAATTTTCAAAAAAAAATAAGTTTGCGCTCAATGAAATTGTATAAATTATAGGCCTATAAATATTTTAAAATAGCCACTTTGTTGTAAATTTTATGAGGATTACAAATATATAATAATATAAGGAAGTAGATTTTTGCAAATAAATAAGTTATGGGCAAAAAACAGATTTCGGTACATAGCGTTTAGCTAAGAATGCATAGCCTAACCATAGCTAGGAATCTGCTGATAATTTACATCAATATCATACCTACTTCTTCAGGATCATCAACCAGCCCTTCAAAATCACTTAAATCTTCTTATAATGCACCACGTATATCACTACTTTTGATTTTTAACACTAAAACAATGATAAACGTAATAAAACACATCAGTCATCGGTGCGAGGTTAACCAAGCTGTTTACAAATACGCACGTCAGCTGTCTGCTACAATATTTTCGGAACTAAAATGAAAAGCGCTTAGAGACAGACCTCCGGAGAAAGCTCTGAATCTGCAAAATAAAACGATACCTAACTCGATCCAGTTCAATCCGATTTTGTCAGTCATAGAGCCTTCGCCGTAAACAGTGTTTGTGAGTCGATGCATCGACACAAAACACTCGGAGGGTTAAAAAATATTTTTTCTTTGAAAACTAAATTTTAAAGTTTCATTAAAACTTAATAATTATATTTTGAATTTCCATTGAACAATATTGTTGTTTAATTTTTCTTGCTAGATGCTACTACAGTAGACCCCCTCTTAACCGACCTCGTATTAACCGATAATCGGATTATCCGCCTTTGATCGTAAAATAATACAGTTTGTTTTAACCGACCTTGCTTTGAGAGCAGCTTGGTTTAACCGCCGCTTTCTAGGAAACTCGGCATTTCCGCTCCCACGCTGGGCGATGAGAACTGAACCATATACGCTTATCTCCACAGGATATGACTAACAATAAGTTATTTTGTGATGATCACAAAAAATATAGCATAGCCTATTGTCAGTTTGTCATCATCGTTCGTAACTCGAGCACATATTCTGATCTGATTTGTTATCTGTGCGGCAAATTTATAACATCATAAAGTGCGTTACGATTTTAAGAACTGATTATCTTATCGCTGGAGTAAACAAACAACACAACTTGTAGGGAAGGCAGGGAAGGGGTGTTAACAACTCCAAGGTCAAGATAGTTTTTGTGCCTCGAGCCTCCAGTGAGAGGCTATAAATAAACGTCCTGTCTTGTAACAAAATGGTTGCTTGTATCTTTAATGACGACAAAAGGTTCTTTACTGTATTACGATGTATTTGGAAAGCATCAATTAATACATTACAGTAGTAAAGTTATTAAAATAGGAATTTTATTGACTCTTGCCTAGTAGTATAATATATTCACTGAAAGTATGCCTATTTGACTTAACCGTGTTTTGGGTTTATTTGTGACATTTCTATCAATATGAAAAAGGAGATAAGAGTAGTTTATTTTATAAATAATGCGAGTATGACTTCAAAATAATGATTATATAATTCCAAATGAATAGCACTTTATTATGTTATGATTTTAGGGATTGCCCGTTTTATCCGACATTTTGAATCATCCGACCTAGGTCCGGTCCCATTAGGGTCGGTTAAGAGGGGGTCTACTGTATTGTGATAGTCACAGCATATGCAAAGTAGTAAATAATTAAGAAATAACCAAGGTTACTCAGTTCATCATTTATAACATTTACATCATTATCTTATAACAATTTCCAACGATACTACTTAGGCCTCGTTCACACGTATCGACTTTCCGCCATGCGCTGTGCATTCCTGAACCGCACCGTGGACCACCCGACTTGCGCCATGAACAACACGACTTGCGCCGTGCGTAGATGACTTATTGCCACATTTCTTCATTCTGTAAAAATGGTTAACCAAACAAGTATGCTCTTTTTATACTTGCTACATCGTCTAAGCAAAAGGAGGTGTAATAGGCTAAAGTGGGTACACCCTATAAACATGCAAAGGCCAGTAACAGGAGCATTCGTTCCTTCTTTTCAGTTCTTTTCTTTTCTAAGAAAGAACAAAAGTTAATTTTATAATTATTTTTTCGAATGTCAGTTGCTTCATTCGATAAACTGTTAGTAAAAGTACAAGGAGGCTTAATTAAAGAAACAGAACACTAAGATGAGAGATGCCGTGCTGTGGAGAGACTTAGCGTTACTCTCAGGTTTTGGGCTAAAAGGTGTATTTTATTTATCATACAAATTATGTAAGCTGACTTCATTTCCAAATAAATCTGGTTAATCTTTACAAACGAGCTTTGTGGCCCATCTTAAGGCATGACTTCACTGTTAAAAAACTAATGTTTTATAGTAAATAATACTATGAACCTGTGAACTGTTCACATAAGTTATTTTTACAAATTTTTTACAAAAGTGGAAGATTCCGCCTTTTATGATGGATGTACTACACCTCTCGAATCCAGGAAGACACTGAAATAAACAATGTCTGCGCATGCGCTAGACCGAGTCAGGATGGCCCTGCGTCGACCTGTGTAAACGCATCCATAATAGACCACAGCATACACGGCGCACGGCAGAAAGTCGATACGTGTGAACGAGGTCTTACAGTATTTAAAAACCTTCCAATAGAATACAGTAGTATAACAATTATTAGACAATAATTGTAAAACTTCCCTGGATATTTTTTAATTTTTGAGAGGGAAGACTTAATGTCTATCAGATTGATTTTGTGAACCCAATGTTTTCTTTCTATTCAATCCAGGATTTACAAAAATACCCCGCGGCAGCAAACCTGCTGACTAAGCGAATTTCCATTTGCCTGAATTGATTTTCAGTTAAATGTATTTAATTAACATTAGGTTCTATGAGTTCCTAGGCTTGCTGCTACATGGATGGTAAATACCCCCGCCGCAGCAATCCTGCAGACTAAGCGAATTTCCATTTGCCTGATTGGATTTAAACTAAAATGTCTCCTTACAAATATCACATTTATTCCCTATTCAAACAGAATTAGTTTAATGAGTACTTAGGTTTGCTGCAACAGGGAGGGTAAACAAGATTTTTTAATGTAAAATGTTAAAAAGTACTGTGGTTTGGTAAGAAATTAATGTATTTTCCAAATTTGATCAAAATATGTTCATAAACAAGCAAACTACAACAGTTGACTTATTCTCCATAAGAATAACATAAGAATTTTAAAATTACAATTTTTTTAAATTTTCTCCGTAACAATGAGGCGCATAATAACGCTTCAATATACTAAATTATTTGTTTTTTAAGCTCTACAAAATGGTTTAAAAAGAAGTTGTGAAATTTTGTGTTTTTAGGGTCAAAAATGGGAAAAACCTATTTTTACCCCATAAAACCCCGTTCCCATAGTCCGATCATGCTGGTTCGCGAACTCATTCAAGTTTATCCTGCCTTACACCTTCAAACCAAATTTTATCAAAATCGAACAAAAATTACTCAAGTTATCGTGCGGATGGACAAATATATATATATATCTACTAGCTGTAACCCGCGGGCTTTGCCCCGTTTAACTTCTTAATTTTCAAGATTATCTCGTTCGCATGGCTCAATCACGTCCTGGTTGAAGTTTGTTCGCTACGCTCACTCACCTTTAGAATGGAGCACGTTCGCTACGCTCACTCACCTTTAGGTTGGAGCTCGTTCGCTGCGCTCACTTGCCTTCAGGTTAGCTCGTTCGCTACGCTAACTCGCCTCCAGGTTGAAGTTCGTTCGCTACGCTCACTCACCTTTTCGTTGCAAATTAGCTGTTGTCATAAATGTAAAAGAAATAATAGTGCTGCACCCTGTTGGTCCTTGTGTAACTTTAATGCTATTGAACATCATAGAACAGAACCAACTTGTTTAATTGAAACAGCTGTTAAGATTCAATAATTCCATTTCTCATAAGGTTAACATGGGAAACTCCAGAGCCACTGGGGCGGAGCCCGATAGGATTTTTGAAATAAGAATATGCCTATATGTTAATCGGGAATGTGAGCTATCATCATGCCAAATTTCAGCCCAATCCGACCAGTATTTTTCGCGTTCACTTGTCACAAACATACATCCATCCATCCATACATCCATCCATACATCCATACATCCAAACTTTCTCATTTATAATATTATTAGTAGGATAAAAATTTGAACGAATGGTGTTTCTGGCCTCTGGGGACATCAAAATGAAAAAGCAAATCGCTCCCGGGCCTAGGTCTTACCTACGGTAATAGCTACTTCCCTATAGGGAAATTCACTAAAAAGTGTGTTTTTTGGTAAAATATTAATTACTTAGTATAAAATAAAAAAAAATTTACAAAGTTTGATCAAAATATATCCATAAACAAGCAAACTACAATATTTTAAAATATTTTTCATAAGAATAACATGGGAATTTTAAAATAACAATTTTTTTGAATTTTCTCCGTAACCAATAAAAGTAAAAAAAGACCCTGTTGTAACTCGTCATAAGATACCCACAGAAAGACCCTAGTCTTGTACAAATATTTAACATCAGATTATCTCATAGGTAATTAACTGTAACCTCAAGAGATGATACTCATTTTGCTTTAGGTACCTAAAGAAGAGGAGCTTTTGCCACACAAACTTCGGGAAGATGCACGGGCAATGTTTCTACAAATGAGAACTCGCCAACTCCCAGACAATAATGAACTTAAGGTTTGCTGCTTAAAATATGATCTGAGTTGAAAACCTTAAATGTGTGTATTTGTTCTGGCATGTAAAAAAAGAGATTTGGCCATGGAGTTTTTTCAAGATTCAAGATCTTTATTTGTCATTAAGCAATACAAGTATTACAATAGACATCGTCAAAGTTTTTTTCTTTTTTTTTTCTAATAATACATACAGTTAATTTCCTGTTAGAGTAGGCCTAACAGCAAGAATGCACCAAGTGAGTAGCAATCAAGAGTTATTAAAAAATAACAGTTAAACATAATTAACTCTAAAATAAATAAATTAACAATTTACATGTCAATGATCAAAAATAAAATCTGTAAATATAATAACAATAAAATCTTTAAATATAATAACAATTAAATATTTAAATATGTTAATATTAACATTGATGTTCTAAAAACATAGGGAACTAATATCACAGGCCAGATAATCGTCTATGGAATAAAAAACATTTTCCTTAAGCCATTGTTTTATAATAGAAACAAATTGTTTAAACAAACATCAAATTGTTGAGTTGTGAGGAAGTGATTAGCAAACTGACATAGATAACATAAGACAATTCAGATCATCATAAATATCCATTGCAACTGAAATGAACTTAAGACTTTTACAAAACAATGGTACATTTGCAGAAGATTTTCCAGTGCAATAATGATTTTAAGTAATATTTCTGACAATGTAGCCTATTTGATTAAACAATTTGAGGGTATTGTCTATTGAGCCCCAAAAGGGTTAAATATGCCTTCAATATCATCAGATTTTTACTAGTTCAGAGGGTTCAATAGACAAAAATTGTTGCAATTTTTCTCGCAAAGGTTTAGCAACAGACATTTTATAGGATTGATAATAGGAACAAATGTGTTTTTTTTACTAGAGGATAGAGTTTTGCCTAGTTAGCATTATGTTTGTTGTCAGATAAGTTGAACATAATCTTTAGTTTTTGTTTGTTGAATTTTCCTGATAGTGTGCTTTGTTATATAACATGGCTTGTAATTTTGGGTGTTACACTTCTTACAGGCACTTTGGATTCTTCTTGACAAACATCATTCTCCACCTCCATCTAATGAAGAGCAAATGATTAACTATGAAAACTTCTGTAAAGTAGCCAAGCTTGTTGGACAGAAATGCAGGTAGCCTATATAGATAGTTCCACTCACATAGTCAACTGTAACCAACTACACTACACTACCACCTAAGTAATCTGGGATCCATTGCACTAGAGGGGGGGGGGGGTCGAGATAGGTGGACTTGCAGGGAATACCTCGAAAAAATTATAAAATAAACAAAGAAATTTAATATTTAAGTGTTCTAAAATGCACGTTTTGGCCATTTTTGTAATAAAAGAAGAAAGAAATTCTAAAATTTTGTGTTTTTAGAGTGAACTGGGAAAACCCCATTTTTACCCCAATAAACCCCTGTCCCCATAGTCCAATCATGCTGGTTTGCAAAACCATTCGAATAAATGTAGGTTTAAACGTTTGTACCAAATTTTATCAAAATCAGACAATTTTTGTCCCGAGTTATCGTTCTAACGGACACATATAAAGGGTAGAAAAAAAGTCCTGGGACGGTCAAGTATTTAAAAAAATAATACAGATAGAGCTTTAAAACTTGGTACACAGTTACTGCGCATTAACATCATTTTAACACATGATTCAGTGATACACTACTTTAGTTGTAAAGAAAATTTGAAAAGTAAGCATAGGTTGATAAGCACATTAAATTAAAGGTACTAGTAAAATACAACGCTGCAAACTTGAACTCAAAAAGACAACCAAGTCAAAAATGGCAGCCGTTCAAAAATTTCTTGAATCTGCCATTTTATACTCAGTTGTTCTTTTGAGCTCAAATCTGTGGCATTATATTTAACTTTTAAAGACCTTTAACCTTAATTAACCTTTTTTAACCTTTAATTTGATGTGCATATCGACCTATGCATTTGTTTATGATTTTCTTCCAACTTCTAGCAGGCAACTTCCTGAGGAGGTAGCGTATAATGCAAATTCAGCGCATCTTTGAATAGCTGTCATTTTTTACTTGATTGTCCGTTTGAGTTCGGGATTGCGGCATTGTATTTTACCAACAAAGACCTTTAATTTTATTTGCATATCAACCTATGCTTACATTTAAGATTTTCTTCTGACTCCTAGAGGGAACAATGTGTTAAAATGACCTTAAAGCCCAGTAACTGTGTACCAATTTCTGAAGCTCTATCTTTATTACTTTTTGAAATATTAACCGTCCTGGGACTTTTTTTCCACCCTGTACATCTATCAATACTATTATAAAGAAGAGAAGCAGAAGTATATGTTTTGCATCCTATTGTTATATCTCAAGCCTCTTGTGATCTGTGTTTCATGCCTGCTTTGGGGTTGGAAAAAATGTATTCATATTTTTACTAAACTTGATCATAGCATAATTTCTTTATTCATTGTGGTTAATTTAGCAAGACAGCTGCTTCAATTATTATGTCAACGGCAATATTTTAAAACTAAGCTGCTTGCAGTTGACTTTTGTTTTCTCAAATCATTGGAAAAAGTGTTAATGTTATTTTTCTATAATCAATGGTAAGAGTGTAAATTTAAGGGTCTTGAATTTTGGAACGGGCAAAGTGACACTTACTTGCTATAAGATTTGCCAATTTTAACCATCTCTTTGTAAGTTATTTGTTGATAAAATATAGAAAATTGTGAAGTAAGTAAATAACAAGGATATATTTGATAACCAAAAGAGGGCAAATATTATAATTTTTCTTTTATCTCAGTGTAAGATATACTTCAGGGAAAGAGGCCTTACCATAATCGAAGCATTTGGGTTATTTGTATCCTTTGTTATGTGACATTTATAACAATCAATGATTTTTTCGTACACCACATTACCCTTACCCTTAGCTTTAGAATTTGTTTTACCTAACAATTGAGTTCCAAATTTGTTTTCAAAGTAAATACACTTATTAGTAAGCTAGCCTATTTAAAACATAAAATCATATAGTTTCACATATAATATTTTCATGAGTGCATTGGCTCTTACACCATCCTAGGCCTAGCCTAAATAAGTGTTCACAGTCTGAGTTAACACGTTTACTGCTGAAAACCTTTACAATGGCGCTCCCTAAACTGCGGGCGGAGCCCCGGCGCGCTACTGAATCAGCAATCGCTATTGGCATTGAAATATCTCAGTAAAACGAATCACAAAAGAGCAGGGACGTAGTTCACTGAAACACCCAAAGGGAGCTCAGCACTGCCTGGATCAATAACCAGAGTCTTTGTAATATGGCTCTAATAGAGAAAATCCCCAAAAATGGGACAAAAGCATTGCCAGACGGGATTTTAAGGGGAATATTTAGTACCAACCTATACCAAAATAAAGCTCGCATTCTTAAGCTACAGCCTGGGAACAATCACAACGTTCCCGGCCGTGTGCTGGGCTCATACTGACACAATGTTTAGCAGGCGAGCACACTACTGATATAGCAGTAGGCCACGAGCAGTGCCAGTGCCGCGCTACTGCTATAGCAGTAGGCTGCAGTCAACATGTTAACAAAAACGGACTGTTATAAAGTTAAGTGTTACAGTTGAATTTTGTTTCCAAATAAATTGGAGGATGAAACAACCATTTTACGGCATTTTCAAGGAACTAAAATTTTGTCTCCTCTGCAATTCGAACCCGTTGCAAGGCACGGGTATGGCAGCTAGTAAAATATATATATATATGAATTTGAACGGATGGTGTTTTTGGACTCTGGGGACCTCAAAACGAAAAAGTAAATCGTTACTGGGTCCAGATCTTACCATGTGACCTACAGTAAAAGCTTATTTCCTATATGGGAATTCGCTAATAAGAAACTAGCTCCAAATGTTGCAGTGGGGATGAGTATTTTTTGAACAATTTGGGTTGTTCATGATTTAGCAACGATTTACGTTATTTACTACGACTATCTGCAGTACTATCCTGATAATTTGTTGGGCTATTAATTAACAGCTAAGAAGACTGCAAGATCGCGCCACTCATCCTATACTCATCTCCATTCATACTTAGCTTAAAATACCTACTTTGTGTGGTCACCATTTCACTGAAAAGTATTAAAACATAAAGTAGTCTACTTTCATTATCAAAATGCATAGTCCTAATGTTTGGAGGAATCTTCACGTGGATTGCCTGCTTGATATGTTGTTCTTTCTTTCAATTGGTCTTCACTTGATTGTGTTGGTTGATATGTGTCTCAATTATCTGAGCTTAATTAAATTATATGGTCACAGCTATGGTGTATTATCCTCTTAGGAAAATGTCGTTATACTGTGGATCGGAGACATAACGTCATATCTACAGTCACATTACATCTTTTTGGAGCAACAGGGAAAATAAATTTGGACAGTATCTTGAAAGAACAAAAAGAGCCATAAAAATAATTCTTAAACTAAATTATGATCAATCAGCCAAAGAGGAACACTTTTTAAATCTTAAAATTCCCACAGTTTATGGACAATATATCTATGACTGCATACTAATTTCTAAAAATGAGGCAGTAAGTTCTAAATCTTCCATATGCCAATACAAGGCATAAAAATGAAATAATTTCAAATCATCACAGATTAAAATTTTACCAGAAAAGACCAACATATTCGGGAAAGAAATTCTTTATACATTTACCAAAAAATATAAAGTCTGAAAAGAATTTTGTAAAGTTTAAGAAGAAACTCAAAGAGTTCATAGTAAACAAACCAAAATATATTCTTTAGATGAGTTTTTTCACCTTTGTTCACAAAAGAACTAAAAAGTATATTTCAGGACAAATTGTGTTAAAATAGTTAAGGTTCAGAGACTGATGTATTTTTAATATAATTGTTTGACACTATTTATATGTACCTATGTGAATGAAATAAGTAAAGCATTTTTGATTTGATTTGATTGATTTGATATTAGTTAAAATATCTGATAACTTAAAATATGGAAAGTAATTTAAAAAATTGTAGCCTAAACATTTTTATAATCATTAATATTCCTGTTGTGTAAGACTTTTGAGTTTCTCTCCCTTTGCAACCACTACTTTTTCTGTTCTAAAGCCATCATGAAAGATAACAAGCAAAGTAAAAGGTGTACAGCACCAACCACTTACCAGAGAGTTATGGTTTGCAGGACCTACTTCACTCCCGTAGTGTTTGCCAAGCTGCAGCAGGATGACCCTTGTGGTAGGGTCAGCATCACGGCATTGTTCAACTATGTCATGAGGAAGGTTTGGTTGCATCAGACAAGGATTGGTCTCTCACTCTACGATGAAACTGGACATGGGTATTTGAGAGAACCTGTGAGTATTTAATGCTACACTACTTTAGCCTTCATAAAATATGTCTCACTTTACAAAAATATTTAAGACACAAGGTACATCCCCATTTCAGACGGCAATAATGAGGCTACGATATATGATGGTTAGCCATTTGGCTTGCTGTTTGATTACGCGAGGAAGCGCGGCACTGGGTTCAACCGACCCCCCAAGAGCCTGTGGGGAACCCCAGATTGGCGCCCATGATTGAATTTATCACGATACCTACCAAAATGAACTAATTGATAAAAAAAGAAATGTCTGAAATAAATTGATAAATACCCATAGCGCAATAATACAAAAGTGAAACAATGACATCCTCATAATTTTTTGCTACTGCAAATAAATAGGCTCCTTCTAATTTTGCACCCTTTGGTTGATTCGACTGTTTGATGGTATTTTTGAATCTTCCTAAATAAATGACCAGTCAAAATAAGTAAAGTAAGCCAATTGAAGCTGATATATTATGAGATTAAAAGTGATTTGTTTATGTTATGTCAACAGTAATTTAATAAAAAAATTTTATAATTTTTAGGACCTTGAAAACTATATTCAAGATCTTATACCAACACTACCACAACTGGACGGCCTGGATAAATCGTTTCACAGTTTTTACACCTGTACTGCTGTCCGCAAGTTTTTCTTTTTCCTGGACCCACTCCGCACTGGCAGAGTTAGGATTCAGGACATTCTTGCTTGCAGCTTTCTCGACGACTTACTTGAGGTAGACAGTTGACAATTAATTTGATCATTTAATAAATATAAAACATACAATAGATTAAGTCAATAACTAGAGGAGCCATGCTGCTCTGTAACCTTACTTAAAATAAATATAATATCCGAGGAATAATCAAATTAATGACTTTTGATTTAGTAATATAGTATCTTGAGCTCAAACTAAAGCATATAATTTACTGATTGTTTTGAGTCTAAAACATATAAAAAAACATGAAAAGTACTGGAGCTATTGATTTTTAATCATCGAAAAAACTTATGAAATATAATTTTGATGTTGGTTGTTCACCTTGCGTTTGCTTGAAACTCGTTCAATTTGAATAACTAATACTTTAAATGAAAGCCGGTATTTTGCTGAAGGTTCTTAGACCAAAATATATAGGATTATATAATTATAACTGGTGAAATACATCTTAAATTGAAGTCAGAATTTGAAAATGAATCAAATTATGTTTTTTGGCGGAGTAATACAGTAGGTAAATATATGCCGATGCTTGATGTAAAAATTTTTGCACGCATGCCTTCAATTTGAGACCTCAAGCATGAAAATTTGAGACCTCAAGCATGAAAATCGGTCGGGTAGAAGAGCCAAACGAACTCAGAAAAGAGAAACTAAATTTAACTCCCATAAGAAACACATGGGGAGCAAATTTTGTTTACGTATAAGCAGAGTGGGATTATAGATAAATATATGCCGATGCTTGATGGCAAATCTGTGCGTGTGCATACCTTTAATTGGCGACCTCAATCATGTAAATCAGTCAGGTAGAAGAGCCAATCTTGGAAAAGAAAAACAATTTTTTTTATATATAAGATGATCAAAAAGTAAATCTACAAATTTTAATGGAATATTTTAGTGGAAATTCAGCCAGGTAAAAGGAAATTCACTTAGTCTGCAGGTTCCCTGTGGCGGGGATATTATATTTTCTACTTTTCAGAGCACTTTCAGCTATAAGCCTACTTCTGAATGTAAATATTTTATTAAGTAAACCTATACATTAATTTGTATATATTTTAGTTTTGTACACTTCCATATAGACTATGGCCTATTGGCAATACTGTGCTTTTTTGCAGTAGCCTACCTACCTAGTAAAATGGTTTTTTACAGATGTAAAAAATATGTAGCCTGTCAAGTCAAATGTTTAACACTCTTCTATATAGGGGTGTGCAAAGCAGCAAAAGGTTTTCAATTCGAAGCAACAATTTGATTCAACAGATTTTTTTTCTTCAAAAAGATTTTCAATTCGAATTGATGCAACTCAATTCGAAGCAATACTGGGACTGCATTTGTTTATTCATACTTGTCAATGGAGTGAAATATCAATAGGCCAATTAAAATTTACCACATTTGTGTAATTAAAATTTTTGTTGATATGGTATTAGGCCTATTCATACATATTATGACATACATAAATCTTTGGTGAAAAATATTTATTTTCAATCATATAGAAGAACCTGTATTGCTGGAAATGTCGGTGAGCTGAGCTGCTTTACTTGCCTATTTCATAATTTTCACTTGCAGAATATATTGTTAAGCATGTTACCTATTTCAAAATATTGATTTTACAAATAAAGATATGTTTTGGTGTAAACAAATAAAAACATTTGCAAGATTTATACTGTAACCTTCAATTGTTATTGTTTTACATTGATAAAATGAGAGGATAGAATCAGACCTACAAACTACAAGGTGTACAAAGCAGACCTACAAAAATACCAAATTTATTAGTCTAAAACATCAATCTTACAAGTTAAAGATAAAGTAAAAATTTTTCAGACTTGTGTTTTATTTTTTGAATGATTTTGGAGTGATTTGTTTTTGGCTATGTTTACAGTAGTAAAACATGTCTCACACTGCTTGCACTTAACAAAACTTCTTGTCATTTGCAATGTCAAAACAAAAAAATAATAAACAATTAAAGAAATATTTACAAGCAAAGAATTAATTAAATAAGAACTCCTTCGCAAACTAAACACAACAACTCGCTCCTGTATTGCGGGTGCATTGACTTTCTGCAGGTGTATTTCGTATATGGATACTAACTCCCTCACGAATCAAATCGGAATTTTGATGCATTTTTGATGCATCGCACACCCCTACTTCTATATGAAATATAGTTATAAAACTATAATAAATAATACGATTGTTTTCAGTTACGAGATGAAGAATTAACCAAAGATGTGCAGTTAGCTAATTGGTTTTCTGCTCCTTCAGCACTAAAAGTCTATGGCCAGTATCTAAATTTGGACAAGGATCATAATGGAATGATAAGTAAAGAAGAATTGGCTGGGTATGTGTCGTTAATTGTGCAGATGTGCTGTAGACTAATTCCAGATAAATCAAAATTATTTTATCTATTCACAGACTATACTATTGAAAAATATTATTAAGTATTGCCATAAAAACATACTACATATAAAACATACTCCCTAAGTAGATTTCTCATCCTTATGGATCAGATTAAGATAACTTTATTTTTAGTTCCGCCTGGTGCACTGTGTTTTGTTTACAATTTGTTTCTTGTTATTTCAGTTATTTAAAACTTCTTTTAACGAAATAACATAATATAATCATAAACAACAACTCATCCTCTAGTTATATAACCAAACAGTAAAGCACAAATCATGAAATTAACCCTAAAATAATAGAAACAAATGTCATTGACACTATCAGTCAGTGTCACCAACATTAACTAGACGTGGAAAACGAGCTTCAACATTTATGATGGGATGAGAAGTCTACTTGTGTTGGTTAGTCTATGGTATAGCTGCAAGATATTTGCTTTGTATTGCTGATTGGTATTCAAATAGCACAACAAATCTACCAACACAATATTATTCATAAATTACTTCTTTGTAAACAGATATTAGAAGTGTGCGAGTGGATCAATTTTCAAGCCAAGCTGAAATTTAAAAGCTTGAGTACTAAGTCAGAAAACCGAGCCATGCCGTGGTTTTATTCTTGCAATATTATAGCAATTGCCAAAATCGTCTGCAAAGATTACTCAAACTGAAAAATTCACCATGTCGGCATGATCACTGCACAGGATATGTTTATGATTACCCGGTGATCATGGTAGATAATCTTGATCGCAAAACACAATCCATCGTATCTCTGTTCTGTTAATATTTACAGGATATTTATGAAATTTACATACGATAATGGTAATTTAATGAACTTTACATATTTAGTAGCAAACACTCTCTTTGTGATGCTTTGAAGGTAGATTTTTGAAAAGCAAGCACCCACCTGTATCTTCAACAATGCCTAAAGTATTTAATAGAAAGTCTAATGTTTGTAATGTAATCAAACACTTCAATTTATGAAGCTACAAAAATGCAAATTTGAAACAACCAGTTTTAAACTCATGTTGCTTGGCTTAAAAATCATGCACTGATGCACCACTATGATAAAGCTTCCTACTTTGAGGGTTACCTACCTAGTCAAGTTTATCATTTTCTTTTCTTTTATAAACCATAGCAGTTATTTTGCAAAAAAATATATGAAGGCCTATTTTTAACTCGAGAAAGTAACTTAATAGTGATAATTTTTCAGATATGGAACTGGTACTTTAACCAAAGTATTTTTAGAGAAAGTTTTTCAAGAATGCCTTACTTATGATGAAGAAATGGATTACAAAACATACCTTGATTTCGTCTTGGCTCTGGAAAACCGCCATGAACCTCAGTCTCTCCGATACTTGTTTCGGATACTTGATATAAAAAACCAAGGATACTTGGATACATTTAGTCTAAACTACTTTTTTAGGGTAATTAACTTATACTTATTCAATTTACCTAGTAGTTTGATATTATTAAATAAACTAGGATAAAAAAATAGGGGCTTTATTCTAAACACATTTTGGCCATTTGAGTAAAAAGAACCACAAACAAACTTTAAAAATGTCTGACTGGATTTCTCTAAAACCATTTTACAAGATTATTTATGATTGTAATCAACATATTCAGAGGGAAAATCAGTGGATTCCAATTTTATTGAATATTCCTGAAGGATAAAATTATAATTCATTCAACTGTAAATACTTTCAATTTCAAAACAAAGTCATTTCTGTCCAGAATTTAAATAAACTGGAAATTTTGTGTCATATGTAGATCTAATGTACTGAGACTGAGAGTAAAGGTATTATACTCTGTTCCCAAAATGTACGTGGTTTTAGGAGAAAAATTCTATCCCCTCTCCACCCGACCTTGATGAATCAACAGCTGTTTGGCAAAACGTCAATGTTGTCGACTGCATAACACAAATATGACCTTAGTTTGTGAGTAAACAAATACCAACGAGCTAATGAAACTGCTGAAAAGATGGTTTGGACTGTGTTTGCTAGACTTAACATAAAGCACATTGCCCGCAGAAAAAAACTTACCAAATTTGCATTTTCCAACTATGTTTGAGTCGGGTAGAGGAGGAAAGGTTTCACTGAACACTGTCTAGACCTTTGGGAAATGTTCTTTTAATGAATGCCTGTAATCTTATTTTGACAAAATAGGGTAAATGTTTGGTTTGAGTTGGTTATTTGACGTCTGAATAGTTGTTAAAATCCAATATACGTGGCCCAATAGATATTAATTTTATCATACAATTTACAGTTACAAGAAGCTCTCAATTTTGTTGTGATTTATTAAATGTTATTATCAACAAAAAGTCAAATAACAAATCGGTTAGCCTCTAACGAGTCTTTAATTTCGCCACCCTGAATATAGGCTACATATTTACGACATATTAAGGTGAGATAAAGATAATGGTTGGTAAATTTCTAAGTAAAAACTATGTATTAGATTAGCCTATTAGAATATCAATATTATACAGTCAAATTTGTGGTCATTGTTTAAGGTCTTTGACAAAATAAATATAGGTATATGAATATAGGCCTATATAAATATATGCATATCAAAACAAAGCATAGAGGTGTGTAAATTTACCAAAGTTAATTGGTATAAACAAAAATCCTAAGGGCTACGACTTACATGCTTCCAAAGGTTACATTAATTATTTAATTAAGTAGGAGTACGCTTATGAAGCGCATGCGTGATGAGTGAACACAGAATAACCTGAAACCATTTGAAAGAAAAGTGTTGAAAATCTTAAATGATTGATGCATTGAATTGTCGTATCTTTAATAATCATATTTTTGCGACTGATTCAATAAATATTGCCCCTTTTTAAGTAGTTTTAAACCCATTTTGCTGAATTGTTTAATCCACATTTATTGGGAGAGCATCAAAGAATTATATTTTTGTCACTAATTCAATGAATAGTGTGACTCATTTCATTTTCCAGAGTCATTTCATCCACCAACTTTGAGATTTGTAAAAAAAAACGACCTACTTTTTTTTTCTCATTAATAAACTAAAGTGGCACAAAAACTTATCACTGAATAATGCAAAAGATGTTTTGATATTATTCATGGAAGCCGCAATCTATAGTTAATTTGTGTGCAGTTGATTTTGTCATGTAGGCAAGCCAGGGGTGAGTAAATATCGTTCTTCAAACTACTTGCGAAAATCAAACTTCTTAGAAAATGATTTAAATTACTTGTTGCATGAGTAATATAATTTTTAATACTAGCCAATGTTTAATTGGTTTGATCATGCTGAACATCTCCTACAATTATAGAACGATTATAATTTATTCTGCAATAGTGGGATAATCGCCTGGCCATCTTGAACATCTTCAGTGTTAGCGACAAAATCGTAAACATCTCCCTCAATCACAGACATCATTATCGTCACCGGGGAAATTATGATCATCTCCTGCCATTAAGGAGATATTGTAATTGTTTCCCGCGTTTGTGGCAAAATCACTTAGCCTACAGAAAGAACAAAATAATCCCAAACTTATTTTAATCTCGCCCAAAATTCAAAAAATATGTTTTTTCAAAATTAAAACTAGCGACTTGTCCATCCCTAACTAAAACACTAATAATAAACAGAAGGCTATATTTCATTATCAATATTGCGCCCTTAACGTATTAGCGCCCATCTCGCCACGGCCCTAATCAATCATTTCATAGAAGCAAAATGCGAACAGTAAACATAAACAACCTACAACATACATTAAGCAAAAGTGGTTGAAGAACTAAGAAAACTTCTTCTCTTAATTTTGTGAACGGACTATAACAATTTTTACATTGGTTTTTGATGTGTACATTCCAAAACTACTGGCTATAAGTGGTTCATAAACATCTGTTCTTATTTATTATTGTTTATATGATGATTTAGTTACATAATAGAATTGTGATTAAATAAAGAAAAATGGTTACTACATTTAAATGTTACATTATTAAAATATCTAACAGTTTTACTATTTTCAGGCAATACAGGAACAAATGAGTGAGCATGAACAAAACCCCGTTTCTTTTCACGATGTGAAGGATGAAATGTTTGATATGATAAAACCTGTTGATCCAACTAAAATAACTTTGCAAGATCTTTTAAACAGGTTAGTAAATAATTCAAAACTGCAAACAATTCATACACAATATTGTATTTTAAAAAAACCTCATGTAAAGGCTGCATTTAAGAATATAAGTTTTTTTTTTATAATACAGAAGACTCCCTCTTATCCAGACACCTTTTAACCGGACATCGGTTTAACCGGACTACACTCGGCGGAAATTACATCTCTTTAACCGGACAATTTTTATCAGCACATCGGTTTAACCAGACTAGATCAGCAGGAAGTGGGTGGTACTGAAACAACTGTTCTCGTGGGAAAGATTTGAGACCAGTGATCACGTGTCTAAATACAATGCTCTCTTAAATTTAAGCCAAATACTGTATAGAGTATGTTTGTAAACGGTCCGTTTTAACGAGTTTTTGGGGACGTCGGTTTAACTGGAAAGACCATTATCCGGACTGATCTCGGTCCTGATAAGAGGGAGTATACTGTATATTTATGTTACGGTTTGGTACTCAGAAAGGCAGTAACTTTTTTTCAAAATTGGCCTAACCTGTCTTTGATCATTAAAGGAATCATAATCCATAGATTAATAAATGGTACCCAGAGTCATATCACTACAAAATACACAATAATTATTGGTTAGCATATTTTACTTCTGGGAAAGTACAAATATATGTTAACTTGTACTTACTTTATTCCAGTAAAGAAATTTCCCTATAAGGAAGTAGCTAAGACCGTAGGTGGCACGGTAAGACCTAGGGCTGGGACCGATATACTTTTTCATTTTGATGTCCCCAGAGGCCAAAAACATCATTCAATTTTTTTTAAAATAATTATCTTTGAAGTGTTTTGTACAGTTAGTTAATGTTATGGCTGCGGAGAAAATTATAATAATTGTAAATTTTGAATACCGTACCATGTTATTCTTTTAGAGAATTAAGTAAACAGATGTAGTTTGCCCTTCCTGTAGCAGCAAACATAAGTACTACTAGGGAATAAACCTGACATTTAAAAATATTTGAGTGAAAAACAAAATTTGCTTAATCTGCAGGTTTGCTGCAGCGGAGGTATTACATTGAATCATAAAAAGATTTTACTGTTTTTAAGTTACACAAATGTTTACTTACAATATTTAAGTTTCTCCTAATTTAAAACAACCAACAGGCACACCTGACTTAGACTGTCTTTATTTCCTTTTATTTTAGTCAATTTACATAATTTACAAAACTTAAGTATATTTTACTTAATTTATTTTTATATTAGTGGACAAGGAGAGACGCTGGTAAGCATTTTGATTGACCTGAACGGGTTTTGGACTTACGAAAACAGAGAACAAATGGCAGCAGAAACAGCCGATACTTCAGGAGATGTGTGAGAGACTGGTCAATATCTCAAGGTTTGTCTTGATTTTATATTAGCCTATTTTATAGGTATTGGTTAATTTCACTTATAAAACACTGCAGTTGTTTGTACACACAAAATGTGTGTTGCTGGTGAAATTTTGGCTAAGTCCAGATAGTGTGAGTTTGATTTTAACATAGTTATGATTTAGGAGACTTGAATTCGGATTGTTATTAATTTGTATGCTTGCCACACTAATCTTAATTTGTAAGTTAATACCTACTTGGAAAGAAATTGTACTGGTTTTGATGATCTAATCTAAATTAATTTTTACGATACCCATTAGCAAAATTAAAACTGTATAGTCTCTTGTATGTGTCGGTAAATGCATATAAAAAAGTTAAATTTTCATATCCACTAAAACTATTCTTATGTTTGAAATTTCATTGGTTCCATTGGACAAACAATCCAATTGTTACAATTGTTATTGTGTGGTTGGCTCCATTCTTACAAACATTTTTCTAAGACAAATTATTATTGACATGAAATAAGGTACTCTCTTGTAGGTGTAAGGTGGCACATGAATAAAATATAGCCAAATATTTATCATTTTTTTAGTTAATACAACAAAGGTTTTCACTGTATCATCCCTTTTTAGCCCGTCCTACTTCACAGATTTTTACGATTTAGGTGTCATTTGAAATGATTGGGAGTAACAAATGGTACCTAACTAATTTAATGTAGGGAAGGATTTTAATTAAATTTTGGATTCACTCAGGGACTTGTACAGTAGAACCCCTGAAATCCGGCCTTGGTTTTACCGGGACTCTGTTTATCCAGCTTCCAGGAAGCCAATATCAAAATGTTTTTCTCACAGCTTACAGACGTTTGGATGCAAGCACTAGTCTTGGTGACTAAAGCGTCACTATTTATCTGTTTGTTTATACATTTTACTGTGTCACTAAACTCATTTGAGCTAGTAGGCTTAACCTATGAACAGTTGGTTGATTATGATTATTTCCAAAGCGGGGTTAGTACAGTACATCAATTTTTGTATTTCACAAAATGGATAAGAAAGTTTAGTAGAAATGTATATACCAGTTAAGTCCTAATAATCTTCAAGGCGAACGAATTGTCATTTTTACCTCCATTTTCATTTAATAGTTTTTGTTACCTGGAATCAATATTTGTACCTAAGTTAATTACTTAACGAATTTAACCTACCAATACATTTATTTCTCTTTTTTTCTTTTAACAAACATGTTTATTCTTCTAAAAATAATCCCAGAAAGACTTGAATGATACTTTTGACTGAATATATTGATTACATATTATTATTAGGTGTGAATTGTCATTTTCATAGTAGGTTGGTTTATCCCGCCAAATTGATATCCGACCAGGGACTTGGTCCCATGGTGGCTGGATTTGAGGGGTTCTACTGTAGCCTTAAAAACGTGATTGACTACAGCCAATAACTTAGGAAAATTTGTATTTCGCTACACAGCTCACTTCAAAATTTAAAAATTTAACTTTGGCCTTATGGGTTTCCAAGTAACTATGGTGTTTGAAAAAAATAACAAGTAAAAAGTAAACAAAAGAAATGTAACATGTGTGTATAACAAGCCATCCACAGCATACTAGCAAATTATAAAAATACAGTACAAAGTGATAAACATCAGTTGTAACTATTGAGCAAAAATTACACTGAAGATTACTTGATATAGGGGAAAAGAGAGCAAGTCAGTGTAGGTGCCGGTTGAGTGCACTGGCTTCACTCAATGTTTCACTTTTATATAAGGGTAGGTTTTACAATTTGTATGCGCTCTTTTTAAAGTTTACACAATTTGGACAGCTGTATTCAGTTGAATTAGGATACATCATTCGAGAGTATTTTAGAAAGTATGCTTATGCTTAAGTTTTACTTTTACATTACAGAATAGTTATTATTTCAGCGAATAAATGTAACTTTTGTCGGATAGACTGATGAGATTTGGCTTAGAGGGTTAGGGCTGGATAAACTTAAATGAGTTTTCAAACCAGCAGGATCGGATCATGGGAACAGGTTTTATGGGGTAAAAACTGGTTTTCCCATTTTTGATCCTCAAAATATAAAATCTTCCAATTTCTCTCCATAACATTTTGAAGATCTTAAAAAACCAAATAATTTAGTATAGAGAAGGAGTAAACTGTTGTAGTTTGCTTATTTATTAAAATATTTTGATAAAATATGCCAAATGTATTTATTTTATACAAAGCTATTAATATTTTACTAAAAACACAGTATTACCCTACCTGTAGTAGCAAACCTAGATAATCATTAAACCTAATGTTATTTAAATGATTTAAGTGGAAATTAAATCAGGCAAATGGAAACTCGCTTAGTCTGTAGGTTTGCTGCGACGGGGTTTATTAAATTTTTAATGATGTAAGCTATTTATTATCTTACAGTTTTGTATTTTTTAGTGTTCCTTGATAGTAAAACACTGTATATAGTTATGGTCATAGAATAAAAACCAGAAGTTATGTTATCGTGTTGTGGCCATAGAACTATATGCCTTTAAATTATATTTTGGTCACTGCCAGTTTTTAACTACGGGTCCGATATCATGAAGTACATTCACATTATAGTTCTAATATTAATTAATTTATACTTAAATACTAAGTTACTAAATAGCACATTTTTAATCTGAACTCTTTAAAGCCTACGATGGTTGTCATTTAGTATTACATTACAGTTTTATTTTCAGGTTACAAAGGATACTAACACCAAGTTTGCTACACTGGATATACCTATTGAACAGGACATGCATTTTTTTAGCAATGGATCAAACTAAACAAGATCAATAAAGTTGTATTTGAAAATATGTTATACATTGTTTTCCTTTTTAGCGAATTTCCCTAACAGGGAATAAGCTAATAACCGTAGGTCTCATGATAAGACCTGTACCTCAGACCGATCTACTTTTCCGTTGTGAGATCCTCAGAGGCCTAATTTGTATGAATCTATCTATCTATGTATATATTAATTACGTAAGCCGATTCTTTGCGTCAAAATTGTGGGTGACTGGGAAGTCGTAGAACGACGGGAGAGGGTTCAAATTAACCCATTAGGGAAGGAATTAATGCGCTACCTACAGCACCATCTGGCGGCAATTAATTTTACTGAATATGTAGACTTTTACTCTAACTGCTATAGAAAGAAAACCTTAGGTAATAAATTAATAATTCTTTCACCATTTTGTTCACAGTAAAATTGTCTACAGAAAAGTGGTAATTGGATAGTCAAAGTTCTAAACTAAAAAAAAATATAAATATAAAGATTATAAAAATAAAAATTTTAAAAACAATATTTTGAAAGTAAACTTGATATACAAATTCAAAGATTAATCCAGGCACCAAATAACACTACTATTATAAAGTTCAATCGATTCCCTACGTAGAAAAATCAAAAGTTGTGTACTTTTATAAGTAATAACATTTTTTTTATTGTTTGTTTACCTTACCGCAGCTGATTTTTGGTGATATGTGGTTTCCATGGCAACACAAAATTGTTTGTTATTCGCTAAAATAAATGAGTAAATACGCAAATCAAGAAGCAAGATATTTATTAACATTATAATAGTAAGAAGAAACAAAAAGGGCGAAAAATAATAATAACTAAATAACTAATGGCGCTGCCTAGCGGTGACACGAGCGGCACTCGTAAGTCGGCCGCCGGGCCTGCAGCGGCCGTACGAGTAACGCTCGTAAGTCGGCGCCAATGGGTTAAAGGTCTTGATCCCGTGACGGCGGGAAAAATAGAGAAATTCCCCAAATTTTAACACAAAATAAGATATAACGTAAAATGTTCTCCATAAGAATAGCATTAGAAGCCATTTACTGCTGATTTTTGTTTACTTCCAATACAGCTGATCGTGATTTATCACTAAGTCGGTACGCAATATTACATTTGGATGATTTAATTGCCAGTCAATTCTGCAATGTACTATATAAAAAACGTTACCTAAAATAATGAAGACTTTTAGCGAATTTCCCTATAGGGAAGTAGCTATTACCGTAGGTCTCATGGTAAGACCTAGGCCCGGGACCGATTTACTTTTTCATTTTGATGTCCCCAGAGGCCAAAAACACCATTCGTTCAAATTTTTATATATCTATATATAGATATATATATATATATATATATATATATATATATATATATATGTGTCCATCCGCACGATAACTTGAGTAATTTTTGTCCGATTTGGATAAAATTTGGTTTGAAGGTGTAAGGCGGGATAAACTCGAACGAGTTCGCGAACCAGCATGATCGGACTATGGGAACGGGGGTTTACGGGTGGTTTTATGGGGTAAAAATAGGTTTTTCCCATTTTTGACCCAAAAAAAATAAAATTTTGCAAAATCTTTTCAAACCATTTTGTAGAGCTTAAAAAAACAAATAATTTAGTATATTGAAGTGTTACTATGCGCCTAATGGTTACGGAGAAAATTCCAAAAAAAATGTAAATTTTAAATTCCCATGTTATTCTTATGGAGAATGAGTAAACTGTTGTAGTTTGCTTGTTTATGAACATATTTTGATCAAATTTGGAAAATGTTTTTATTTCTTACTAACTATTAACATTTTACAAAAAAAGTTTTACTCTCCCTGATGCAGCAAACCTAAGAACCTGTTAAAATAATTCTATTTAAATAGGAAATAAATGTTAAATTTTTAAGTAGAAATTTTAGTGTAAATCCAATCAGACATATGGAAATTCGCTTAGTCTGCAGGTTTGCTGCGGCGGGGGTATTTAGTTATTACGTTATAGAATGTTGAAATAAATTATTTTACTGTGAAACTTTTCAAATTTGTGTATTTTTTACGTTAAACATGAAATAACCACATTGACTAAATAATCAACGATTCAAGATTAAATGGGAAACTTCTGCTTTGTTTTTATTTCAAAACATATGTTCAAGATTTATTCCACACTTTCTTTGTAAATTTACTAATATTTTAAATTTTGGATTTATTGTAGTCTTTAGTCAATATTTTGTATGAAGTGGAATAACCTCAACGGCTACTCTTAGAAAATAACCTGGGAATAAAGATGGAATAGGTTCGTACAGGAAATATATTTGCTAATTAAGTAAGTACTACGACAAGTTCCAATGGGCGGAAAACAATATTGTTAGTGATTTTAAACAGGTACTGTCTGTTGCTCTAAGCAAAAAAGTTTAAAATAATATAGCCTAGCATTTATGATAAAAGTAAAGGGATCATCCACATATAATTATAAAACCTAGAGGTAGTTTCCGTTTCTTTACGTTTCTTAAACACACCAAAAATATGCAGGTTTCGATAACTGGGTATATAGTGTAACTCTAACCAGTCGCAAGAGTTATGAATCAGCCGATGATTAGGCCTATTTTGATAGAGTATGTAAACTCAATTGCACCTTTAAGAGGATCAGAAAAAATCTAGGGTTAAGTTTAGTCAATGGAATACCTTTACTTTACGCTAATTGTGTTAAGCCTTAACAAAAGGAGTATAAGCTTAAAAATATAAACTGGGTAGGGATGCCAATTTAGCGGTTTTGACCAAGAACTAAGCTTATCTCAACACACCTTTATTTGTCTTTTCATATTTGACAAAGACAATTTCCAAAATTTCCAAAAGCCTTTTTTACCACCATTAACCACAAGACCAATGCTACCTTAATAAACCAGTATTTATTCACAAACAATTATATGTTTGCTGATTTAAGCAGAATTACACCTATGGAGTGATTCAAATTATTTATTGAAAATAACATCAACAAAAGCACACAAAGACAATCAACAAACTGTTTTTTACACAAAAGATGTGGTGTACAGGGATATCTATTCTGACACATAAATAATATATTTCTGAGTGTCTTTAAATATTATAATAATTTGTTTTACGTTATTGAGCTTTTTAGGGACTTATGTCCCTACAGGCCACTAGTAACAGTTACAGAGTTTAAAAAAATATGTAAATTTAAAATTATTATGTTATTCTTATGGAGAATAATTAAACTGTTGTAGTTTGTTTGTTTATGAATATTTTTCAATCAAAATTGGCAATTTTATTTATTTCATACTTAGCTATCAACTTTTCATTAAAAAAACACACCTCATTACCTTCCCTGTAGCAGCGAACATAAGTACAGTAGACTGTACTTTAGACTCTGTACAGTACTCCTGGGCACCGAGGCCGGTACGGATAACGGTTTTTCCGGTTAAACCGACGGCCCCAAAAACTCGTTAAAACGGACCGTTTTAATACTTACTGTGTATACAGTACTTGACTTAAATTTAGAAGAGCATTGTATTTAGATTTTAGACACGTGATCACTAGTTTCAAATATTTCCCACAAGAACAGTCGTTTCGGTACCGCCCACTTCCTGCCGATCTAGTCTGGTTAAGGAGATGTCATTTCTGCTGAGTGTAGTCCGTTTAAACCGATGTCCGGTTAAAAGGTGTACGGATAAGAGGGAGTCTACTGTACTCATTAAAATTAATCTTATACTCGTGCTTGTGGCAAAATTATGTTTTATGCAAGAATTTTCTATTTTTTGAATTTTTTATGGGGTATTTGGCCATAAGAAATCTATTGGAGTTGGTCACAAGGCTGAGAAAAATCCAATTTCCGTCCTACAGCCCTTGTAAGTGCCGATGTTATTTTAATACCTTTTTGTAGCTGCAGTTAACAAAAACATCTGATACAGGTTATATTTATTTTTATTACTTGATTTTACCATAGACAAAAAGAATTAAATATAGACTGTCAGCCGTGCTGCGGTTACCATGGTTACCATAGGTTCCAGCGCACACCACTGTAGTTTACGTAGCGCGTACGCCGTAACTACATGGCGCTCCAAGCGGTGTGCGCCAGAAGCTATGGTAACCGCAGCACAGCTGACGGTCTATATTTAATTCTTTTTGTCTATGATTTTACACACAAACAAAAATAACTGTTGTGGTTAGTTAGGCCAAACGTTTTTAAGAATAGTTATTTTCAGTTTGGTTTAGATTAGGGTTAGATGTTTTCAACGTTAATTTTCAAGATAAAGAATGAAACGCGGTTGACCTCCAAAGCGAAAATGCGAGATATACAGAATCTGCAAGGGAGAGAAGCTACAATTGTTTGTCAGGAAACAAATTTTAACACTTCGTCTACAACCGAGAGAGTTCCAAACAGCTCATGCATCTAACCAAATGTTTCGGAACCTTGGCCAAGTCGCGCATTGGAGAATAAAAGTAGAAAAATAATTTCAAATCTTATGGCCGAGCAAAATGGTGAACAACAAAATGGGGTTATCATCTTGATCAGGGAGCGTCGACAAATTGCTGCTCGACGTTTGAAAGAACTTGAGCGCACTGCAGTTCCTCAAACCTATAGTCGCCATGTCAGTGAATGAGAGAAATTATTGAAATTGCATTTGGCACTTAAACTGCTAGCGTACAATTCGAAGTACAATATCCATGCTCCACTTAATGAGATTTGTTCACATTCCACAGATTACCTTAGACTCAAGCAAGTCCCATTTTGGAAATACAATTCAGTGCCATGAGTTTCCCATACGTCAAGAACAACATACACAAGAGCCAAGGTCAAACACTTAAATTCTTCTGTGTGATCCTGCTCACCGGGGTTTTCGTGCATGGTATGCTTTGCGTGGCCTACGTATATCTAAACTGTATTGGTGTATTGGATTTCGATTAAGAATCAAAACTGAAATTGGTCCTACCGTCAACAAATCTTTCCCATACCAGCAACGTAGTATGGAAAATAGTTATAATCAATCATTCCAAATGCTCCTCTGATCCCGTGAAACGACATCCCAATCGACATGGAAGTTAAAACGTTTTATAAAGGTATAGGCCTATTAACATGTTTTATTAATGGAATCATCTAAAATGTTTTAACATATTTTTTTTTATTTAGCTAATAAACTGATCTAGATCTAATAAATGTTTAGTTCGAACCAAGCAAAGCTCCGTCTCATGGTACTGTCATTTAAATAGGAAATAAATTTGACAATTTTAAGGGAATATTTTAGTAGAAATACAGCCAGGTAAATGGAAATTCCTGCTTCATCTACAGATTTGCTGCTGCGGGGTTATTTAATTTTAAATTAGTTTCAATTATTTTTGATATGTAATAATTTAAATAGACAGGATTCAAACCAAAAGTTAAATGGTTCACAGCCTTAAAAAACCAAAAGCATCTTTATTCAATTTATTGTGATTTATTCAAATTAGGTTATTTTGAAGTATTAAGTATTAAGCTTCAAATTAGTTCGGCCAAACTGTACCATATTTAATTTTTAATGTTTTTTCTTGACCAGTGGGACTGGACAGTGGAGATTTCTAATCTCTGCTCAAATCTAAATTAACATGAATATGGATATTGGGGTAGCTCTCTAATACTACAATAAACTATAGACAACATTTAAAACTAGATGACAGGTATAAAAATCACATTAAAAAAATAAACATCTTTTATTTGTTAAAAAAGAACACCATCAACCCTCCTCCTATAATTATTAGGGTATGTGCAAATTTTGTAGTGCTCATAAGTAACTTACCACCAATACATATTTTAACTCAAGGCTGAGCACCCACAAGAGAAATACACAAAATACTTATTTACATAAAACTTATTACATAAAGTATAACTTATTCTGATTTCAAACGGAACGTTGACATCAAGCTATAAAGTCGTTGGTAAAAAGAGCCAGAAAATTGTCCATATCTCTAAGCCTTCAATACTGGCAATAACAATTTACTTTCCATGTCTTGATGTTGCTTCAATGTATCGTGTACAAATAAGAGTACTCGACAAAAAAGGAGGCTGTATTGCAAGAAAAGAGATTTTTAGACTTATAATTTTAAATCTAGGTGTGAACAAATTATGTTAACACTTATTGTTTTTTCATAAAGAATTAATCAGACATTGTCACAATAAAATTCTTTCTTATAGCACCCGTTAAGAATCTTTTTAACTAATAATTGTAAGCTTATCACAGTATTGCCTGTTCTTTACAAACAATCAGAATAATTTCAACTAATAAGTGTTGATTGTTAGTTGTCATAGTGCTCATTACAGAATTGTCCTAGTATTCAAATCAAAACCTGATATAAAAATGAAAAATGACTAGACTTATGACATAGATTCAACCTATGAATTTAATAATGACAAAATGACAACCCTTAATTGTAGTACATCAAAGTACAAACCTGTTGAAAATTCAGAGTAGGCATTCGTAAACAGCTGTCTAATTTTATACTTGTTACTTAATGACAAATAAAGATCTTGAATCGTGTAGGTCTTAAACAGTAAGGGTCCCTTTAGCAACAATCGTACACTCTGCGACCTTGCACTAATCTGGTGGAGTATAAGCCACAGTCAATTGTGATTTCAAATCTAATTAAATTTGTAACATTGATTTACACCAAAATTTAATAATAAACATTTCTTTTCTCTTTGATATCATACATAACTGGCGATTGATTGTTGAACCCAAGTTGTGCTCCTATCACACTGTCAAAGATATCATTGACTATTAATAGACCTATAAATTTCATCCACATTAAATTGGATGCCAGTTTTCAAATCAAAATAGATATAGTTCAATTTAACCACCAACAGGAGTATGTGCCATAGAGGGGACCTCCTTTGTGATCACGTTTGATTACAAACGACGGTTAACTTACAATTTGTATTGAATGATTTGGTCACCACAGTTTTTCAGTTTTAAATGTTTCCAAAAATGTCACCCTCACTATTGTCTATAAAATGCTCTTTTTAAAACACAAATATGTTCAAAAAATAATAAAAGTAGCATTAAATCTCAATAGTACTGTACCTACTGTATTCTCACTACAGACATGACATGATAGATAACTAATGCCAATGCCCATGCGGGGTAAAAAGTCTCCTGACACTAAATAAATTTAGACTTTAAGGTCATTCAGTAAACTAGTCGACTGAAATAATTGCAACAAACAAAATCATAAACTACATTACATTATGTACAAGTTTCAAATTAGGTTATTTAGCTGTTTGTGAGCATGTTCTTTTTTAACTTAAGGGGGAGGACTCATTTAAAAGATGCCTGGAGAAAATTTACCCCTAGCGAGCATTCTAGGGTTAAACTGACATCTCCTAAAACTCGTTAACCTAGGAACGTCTAATGCATACTATATAAGCCTATAGTTTTTATTACATAAAACTTGTAAAACTAGACACATAATCATTGGTCACAAAAGTTTCTTGCTAGAAAATTTGTTTCAGTACTGCCTACTTCCTGCCGATCCAGTCCGGTTAAAAATGTGTGCTGATAAAAATTGCCCACTTAGGCTCCGGCCACACGGGCGTTTTTTCACGCAAGAACGCAGCGTGAAAAAACGCGAGAAATATGGGCAGCATTAAAATGTAATGAGGTATGCCACACGGAGTGTGTTTTCACGCAGATAAGGCGCGTCTGCAAAATCATCCGCCGCGGGCCCGCAGAAGAGAATGGACTGGGGTGCATTTTTTAAGTTTGTTTTCACGCTCTGTACCTGGCCACACGGGCGGGAGCAACACGCAGCTTTGATCAAGTCGTCCTAGCAAGTAAAATAAAGATAAATGTATCTCATTTTTTCCAGGATAGCGTAAAATATTTTTGGGTCTAGCCAATTACACAGTAGGATCTTAAACATAGGTCGACCTTTCTGGACCACTTAATAATTTGTTACTAAAAGGAAAGGTTGGACTAAAAAATGTAAAATGGCATTTATGTAGTAGAATATACAAAGATCTGATGAAAATCTTGTCATAAAAATATGTGTATTATATTTATTTTTTATACTAAAAGTAAATAATTAAATGAAAGGTTAACAAAATAAAATAATGTTAATGTACCAACATTAATATACCATTCATATTTCTTGTTCACTAGTCAGAAACAAGGTTACTATTTCGGTCATTAGGAAGATATACAACATAATTACGTGAATTCGTCAATCAACTGCGGGTTCCGAGTGCATTTTCCCGTTCCTGGCAACTAGCGTGAGAATAAGCTACATTTTACTGCGTGAAAAAACGCACGTGTGGCATACAACAGCGGGAATTCAAGCAGCGTGAAAATAAGCTTCATTTTACCGCGTGAAAAAACGCCCGTGTGGCCGTAGCCTAAAAGAGATATCACATCTGCCGCACTAATATAAAATTTAAACTTAGTGGAATGTATGAAAAATCAATAATCCTTCATCATCAACAATATAAAATGGATATGTAAAAAAACCTAATAAACAAGACACTTTAATGTACCACACTAAATAAAAGAGGCAACACACCATTGTAATTGTAGTGTGAATAAAAAGTATACTAAACCTATAAAATCAGTATTATTTTAAGGTCTCCTAAGTTAAAAATGTAAAAATACCTTGTCAAAAATGTAAAAGAAACCTTTTAATCAGATTTACCATCACCTGTAATACTTAGAAATTGATCATTCTCTCATTTTAACTCTAGCTAAGTAAGGATTAGTATACGATCCTAAATAGTAATACCCTTCCAGAGAAGCAATGTCAGTAATGCTACTGATCCTACCATCTGTAGAATGGAGAGAAGAAATTGCATCACCTTTCTCATTGAAAACAATCACAGTAGTTCTTTTATTTGTGATGAGTGGAATCATCCCAAAACTTCCAACCTAAAATATAATATTGTTATCAAAAATATGACAAACATGTCCTACCTAATCCAATTTTTTTATAAATAAAACCAATTATTGTAGGCATATTAGGAATCTAAGTGGCAGTTAGCGGAAAGTTTGGGTACAGTCCTAATCATCACTTTTTGGGTCGCTGAACCCGAATATGAAGTTTGCTGACAGATATTATGCCCGGAACATTGTTTATTTTGTGAAAAACCTTAAAATTTTGGCAATTTTTTAGGTTTTTGGGGTAAATCTAGGTCAAATCAAATCAAAAATCACTTTATTCACATATATAAATACAGGAATACATTATCAGGGTAAGAATAGTATTCCCCCGAATGGACTGCAAGTCCGTGCTCGAGGGAAGAGCTCTTACCAGCAGGAAATAAGTTTTGGTTATTGTCCATAGGTCAAAAAAAATGTGCACACTGTTTATAAATAATGTGTACATCTGTACTTAATACGTATCAGGAGCTTTTAATAAATGTATATATATGCTATATAAATATATTGTATACTAGAATTAATTAACAATAAACAGCCTTAAGCAACAATAAAAATATTAATCCATGAAGACAAATTTATTTTGATAGCTATTATGGCGGCGTTTGATGTCAGAGATTAATTTAAATGTAAGGCGAGCGAATTAAAGCCTCTGCAGCCTCTCTTCCCACAGTCATCAGCCACTCACAGACCTTGCTTTTATACACAGCGACACTGCCTGATTCAGCATCAGTTATGTTGGGCGGCAAGTTGCGATAAAGGATGTGAGCTATGTAAAACACGTTATTTTTCAAGGAACTATATGCTAGTTGTGGAGTGCGGTATCCAAAGTTATGCCTGTGTCTAGTGTGATAACTGTGTTGTAAGTTAGAAAAAATAATTTCCTTGTTGTTCTTAATGAAAAGTAATAGTGTTTTGATAAACAATTGTCTAATATTTAAAACTGGGAATTCGGAAAAAAGTAAACTTGTTGAATAATGTTTTGGCCTTTTAAGAATAATTTTGATTAAGGTTTTCTGGGTTACGTGAAGAGGAGCCAATGTGGCAGCAGATACACCGCCCCACGCCAGTATGCCATACTGCAGCACAGACTGCACGTATGCATAGTAAACGTATCTGCAGTGATCAACCGTTAACACACGGCTTAGTTGATAAAAGGCGTAGACCAGTTTCCTCAATCTTTGCTTTACATAGATAATATGAGGAGACCATGTCATCCTTTGATCAATGATCACCCCAAGGTACTTGTATTGGTCCACACGATCGACTGTGTCACATCCGCAGGTATTAGACCACAGATCGCCACATGAATGAAGATAGAGTTTTCTAGGGCCAGGGTCACGAGTTCGAGATAAGAAAACTGGCATGCACTTGGTTTTTGATACATTCAATGTCAATGTGTTATGATCCAGCCAATTTTTTATTTTAAGTAAGTCAGATGCAGCTTGATGGTAGACATCATCCCACGTATTACCCGAGGATACTACCGCTGTGTCGTCAGCAAAAAGAAACAATTTACCATTGACTCTTAATTTAGTAATGTTATTGATATATATTAAAAAGAGAAGAGGGCCTAGGTTACTTCCTTGGACGACACCATAGTCAATGTTAGTGATATCACTATTTTCGCCATTGATAGTAACGAACTGTGATCGACCAGTCAAATAGCTGCGGAACCAGTCAAGTGATGGGTTGTCAACGCCTATCAACTGCAGTTTTGTGATTAATTTATGCCTATCAATAGAATCGAATGCTTTTGCCAAGTCTAAAAAGGTTACAAGCACACGTTTTTTATCATCAATTTTTTCATAAATATGTTTTGAGATATTAAATAAGGCATGGGTAGTGCTTACGTTAGCTCTGAACCCAAACTGTGCGTTGTCAATGATATTATTTTCCTCGAGGTATCTATACAACTGTTGCTTGACACATTTTTCGATTATCTTGGATACCGCACTAAGTAAAGAAATAGGTCTGAAATTTGATATCACATTCTTTGGGCCTGATTTATAGATCGGGATTACTTTGGCGATTTTGTAAGGATTTGGAAAAGTATTAGTTGATATACTTAAATTTACAATGTGAAATAAGGGTTGGTGTAAGACGTCTAGATTATGCTTTATCAGTTTAGAGGAAATGTCATCATACCCAGGTGCCGAGTTTCCTCTGATTTTGGTAACCACGTCTAGTAAATCTTGATGGGTAATTGGTTGCAGTGAGAACTGGGAGTTCACAGCAAAATCAGCATCCTCTATTTCGACACGACCAACAGGCTGCAAAGCCCCGGCTAGCTGGGATCCGACGGAAGCAAAGTATTTGTTAAATTTATCACAGATGGAGGGGACAGTGTCGCTGTGTGCGCCAAATGCGCCGACTGGAAATTTGCATTTGGGATCTGCGCGGCCCGCTACTTCGTTCACTATATTCCAAAATTTCTTTGGATCTCCTTGAGCGTCATTGATTTTATTTTTGTAAAAATCGTATTTTGCCTTTTTTAGTGAAGATTTTAATATGTTTCTGTATCTAACATAGCGCGCACGCAGTCTAGTATTAAAGGGGTGTTTATTGGTTAGTCTACTTAATTTGTCCCGATGACGTATTGATTTTAAGAGACCGTTAGTTATCCACGGTTTTATCTTGAACGTTTTAGCGGTAGTGGTAACGGTAGATGAATTACGTTCAACAATGGTAATAAGTATATCATTAAAGATTTTTGCGGCAGAATGGACATCTATTGATGTATAGATTAGATCCCAGTTTTGAACGAGGAGATCTTGCCTAACATGTTCCCAGTTGATTGATTTTTGAGAGTGGTTGTTTACTCTCGGATTTGTTTTGGCGGTACTTTTAATTTCTAGACAAATACTGTAGTGGTCTGTGACTGAGGTCTGTAGGACGGCTGAGTTGGCTGTAAAGTTGGGCGGAAGTTTGACAAAGTAATGATCGATACACGTGTTACTTATTGGCCTTGTTACTTTGTCTATACACTGGATGAATCCTAGGTCACTCAGTATGTCTAAGTAACGGTCTTCCAAAGAATTTAATTGGGGGCTCAAAATGTCACAGTTGATGTCACCTGCAATTATTTTCATGCTAGAACAATTTGTTGAATTTGTTATATAATCATGTAAGCTATCAATAAAAATTTGCAAAGACGAAGCAGGACTGCGATATATGGCAGTTAAGTTGCAATTCACGCCTGCCCACGTAAAAGTCAATGAAAGACTCGTAGCGACACCGCCAATCAATAGCTGGTTACAGGAAGTTGATAATGAATTATCTATGTATATTACTATTCCATCGTTCTGATTCAAGTTGTTGTAGCTTCTAAATATGTTATAGCCATCAATAGTCAACAAATCACTATCATCATTTAACCAAGCTTCAGTCAGAATAATACAATGAAATTTGTTTTTTATACCCTGAAGTGTTAATAGTAGGTCATCTATGTTTTTATTGTAGCTCCTGATATTTTGATGAAAGACTCTAAACTTACAAAACGAGTTACTACTATCTAAATTATCATCAAATAATTTGTGATTCGGATTAACAATTTCTTTACAAATAACAAAGGGAGATTCATCGTAATCTATGTTCATTATCGGACAGAACTATCGCTCTGCCAGCCAGAGGCGCAGCGTGCCGTCAACGGTATTCGTCAAGTACAATGGGGAATGTATTGAATGTTTGCGTCAAGTCAACAAGGACGAAATCTATTGTTGCTATCCAACTATTACATAGCTATACTATGGAATAAATTCCAAACTATTTAGCTATTTTAAATATCAAATCGTGCTGGATTTCAGAAAATTGTTTGGCTATTCGAAATAAAATCATGAACTGAATTCCAGAAAATAATGAAATAATTTGATATGTAAAATATTTGATTAAATATGCTGATTACATATTTTAGTTAAGGAAAGTATTTTCAAGGAATTATAACAAAGATTAATTCAAATACTCTGATAAATAGTGGAATGAGAATTTGACAGTATTCGAATGTAATTATTTGGATACCCTAGTTGAATAATTATATGAGTCGGCTAAGTCTAACTATCTGAGCAAAAAATAAATTTTTAGACAAGGAAATGCCGATATATATTAATTAATTATGGGAAAAACAATTCTCAACAACAATCCTTCTTAACAATGAGCTCAGTTACTCTAAAAAATAGGAAAGTCAATAATACATTTAAACTAATGCACGCGATAAAGTAATATAACGATTTGTTTAAATACATGATATATTAAAAGTTAAATAATGTAATAATGTAAATGAAGTACACTTTTCCCCATAGGTTAGGCCAATAATACAGTAAAATAACAATTAAAGTGATAACATAAATTAATACAAATCAATATGAAAATGATTACGAGATGGAAATGCAATTTGCAAATGTGTTGGTACTGCAGATTAGAAGATATCCAATTTAATATCAAGACAATAAGGATTGATAGTATAATGAAGTAAAAAAGTTACTTTACATTAGATTGGTCGAAAACTTAGATTATGTGAGACATGTCAAATACCTGATGTATAAATAGTTAATCTATGCGTCAGTGTTAGTGGTCTGGGTTGCTGTCGGTGACCTTGTCGCGGGTGATGTCTCTGTTGACTCGGGTGACGGTGAGCTGTGGTCGGTGGTGGATTTGCCTCGCAGTGACGTCACGCTGTCTAGGTGTTGGAGGCTGGTTATTCGAGTCGGTCGTCCCTTGGGTGTTGTTTTGACGAGAACTCGGCCATCGGACGTCCAGACAGACTCCAGTTTCCCTTCCTTGAGTAGGTCGCGTCCTTTGTTGAAGATTGTTCGCGTGTGAGGAGCTAAATGTTCATTTATGTAGATTTGCTGATCTGGGAAATTCGGGCGTAACTCCGATGCCAGTAGACTTCTTCTGAAACGTCTCGCTGCTATCCATTCGTTTTTGACGATGCGTGACACAAAAGAAATTATAATGGGCTGTGTTCTGTCGTCCCTGTTTTGGCTCGGAAGCCAGTGTGCCGCGTTAATGTTCGAGCGATAATACGGGACATTGATAAGCTCCGCGATATGTGCTATCACCTTGAACACATCTGATCCTCTCGGCAACTTTGGCACACCTGAAACGATTACGTTATTTTTCCGTAGATGTTGTTGAAGATCAAGCAAGTCCTCCTGAGTTTTAGCTAATTCTTCAGAAATACGTTTGTTATCTTCAAGCAGTTGTTCGACGTCCTTCTCGGTATTGCTAGCTTGTGTTCCGACACGGGTAACTTCCACCTTTAAATCACGTATTTCACTGTTAATGCTGTTAATGTCCGTTTGCATTTGGTCCAGTTTGGTATCATTGCGGTCCCATCGCGAGTTCATTTCGGAACGAAGTGCGGCAATAGCGTTTAATACAGCTGTTTGACCACGATCTGATTCAACACTTTCACCGGTCCTTGGTTCAGACGGAGTTCCAAAAGAACAATCTTCACACTTCCAGGTCTTGGGAGATTTCTTCTTGTATGTGTCTGCGACGCAAGTAATGTGGAAAATTGATTGACAGTCCGCGCATTTACATCCGTCCCGAGTTTGAACAATATCGTTTTCACACTTTTGACACTTCATTTCGATAAATTAGAATATTAATGTTAACAGATCAACGCGTGGGTAATTATGGGTTTTTGAGAAAACCCTGCTTTGTGAAATTAAAGTAGACAAAATTTACTACAAGTTTCATACATAATATTTGTTTCTACGACGAACCGTTACGCCACTCGAGCACATTAAAAAAGGCCAGCAGTACAAAAAATTAAAACAAACGCTAAATGCTGCCGTTTCGTTTTACATTAGGTTTCCATGGAAACAACCCATGTTACGATAATTTTAACTATTTATTCATGATAATAAACAAACTAGTGTGTCCACTGACCACAAGCCTCCACCTGAAAGAAAGATCTGTCTTTTAAAATTAAATCGGGGAAAATGGTGACAATCTTTTTTTTTAATAATGGTAATAACCTCATGAATAGCAATAGGTTGGTTGGTAGGATCATGTTCACTCTCTTCGGGTTGAAGGTTGACATTCCATCCATCCTTTTTTTGGTGGGCCCAAGAGGAGAGAAAAAGCATCTTCTTCCACATCCTCATTTGCTTCTAAGGCTTCCTCAAGGGTAAGAAACTGAGGACCAAGTTTATCTTTGAATATTCTCAGCTACAGTTTTCTTCTTTGCAGCAAGGAGTGAAGGGTATGTTGTCGATTAGGTTTTACCCTTTCCTGGTTTCAAGAAGAAAACTTTTTCCTTACACAAACTGATTAGAATAATCAATACCGTAAGTCAACATCCTCTCCAACAACGACAACGTTCTCATTAGTGCTAGCCAATGACAGGGCTTCTGTCCCTATCAGTGTCCCCATCTCCAGATGTTGTTTCCAAGATACATTGTAAGAGATCATCTTACTTGTTATCATGGAAATTAGTCTTTCCTTGTTATTAGAGTTGGATAGGAGATTTTTTATTTAGTCGTGGTTGGAGTCATAGTTTCATCAAAGAGAACGTCTGCAGAAGTAGTTTTTATTGCTCTTTTCAGTTGTTTGGAAATTTTTGTGTTCCAACTTGCAGGTTTTCAGGGTAGCCGTCAAAAACAACTTGTCTGAGTCCTATATTTGGTTATAATGTTGGCAATGTATCTGTCACATATTTTAGAGAAAGGTCGATGCTCAGGCCATAAACTTTTGTGTAGTAGGAACCCACCATCAATAACATACTGCACTTAACCATGGATGTGCTTGTTTTCAATGGGTAAAAGTGCTTTAGGAGTTTAGGCCTATAAAGATTTTATTTGGTTCCTTGCACAAACCGTTATTATCAAACAACGAGAAAAAGTATGGACCCAGGTCGTAGGACAAGAAGTGTTTCAGTTCTTCATCAGAATTCTTAGCGGCGCTGATACATTGAAAAAAATGTGGTGGGGTTTACGGGTAAGAATTATCTACTTTCATCGCTTTGTTCATTACGGCAAGTGGCTGGACACGGTCTGAATTTGACTTAATCAAAGTTTAAGTTATATAGGCCTACAACTCTTTCAATGTCTTTCATCCTTTTTTCTCAAGCACTATATCAGCCAACCCTGTGGCTAGCAACATCCCTGTGCTGAGAGAAAATAAATGGGGGTTTTGTGGGAACGGGAAATGTTTCTGCTGCCAGTCATTCATCTTGAAACAGATTTATCAAGTGTGTTTCAGTTCATTGACATAAATAAATAGTTAAAATTATCGTAACATGGGTTGTTTCCATGGAAACCTAATGTAAAACCGTTAAGGTTTATTTTAATTGTTGGCACTTCTGGCCACTTTTAGCGTGCTCTAGTGGCGTAACGGTTCATCATAGAAACAAATATTATATATGAAACTTGTAGTAAATGTTGTCTTCTTTAATTTTACAAAGCAGGGTTTTCTCAAAATCCCATAACTACCGAGATTTACCCCAAAAACCTAAAAAAACTGCCCAAATTTTAAGGTTTTTCACAAAATAAACAATGTTCCGGGCATAATATCTGTCAGCAAACCTCATATTCGGGTTCAGTGACCCAAAAAACATAAATGAAAAGTGATGATTAGGACTGTACCTAAACTTTCCGCTAACATTCCTAATATGCCTAGACTATAAGTAGCAAACCATCCATCTGATCGCTGTGATACATAGAAATATTACTATGCATATTCATAGGACAGTTTTTTAGCTTAACCGTTCTTGTGAGCTTATTCCTTCTACTGATGGATTTCCTCAGGGCTGTTTGAATTCACTTGATTATATTATTTAAATGACTTTTACTTTGAACTGCCAAACAGCTGATAGAAACAAACGGCAAAAACCGTTTAGTGTGAAAGGAAGGAGTGTACACCTACTGTAATCATATGTTTACAATTTTAAGTGAAAAACATAATTTCTATGGATAACACTGAAAAAATGTCTAAAAAATTTTGATAAGACTAGCGTTCTTTAGATTGTTGTAAACTTTATTAAAACATATGTTGTAAACCTTGGTGGCTTAAGTAGCAGCTTAATTTGTTCTATGCCACAAATAAGTTAAATTCGATATTGATTGTTAATTGTTAATAAATATAGGTTATTAGTAGCTTTAAAGGACTTTTGTTATAATTTTACTTAAGTGTTAGGCTTATATTTTCATTTCAACTTTAAAGGGATACTGCACATAATCCAACTTTTAGTTTAGTATGAGATTTTTGATTTTTCCTTCTATTTTTTTTTTAAGTGTAAATCTAGGTTCATACTTAATCTGACATGCACATTTACTTACCCAGTGTGCATAGATTTTTGATAAATATGTAGGATAGTATTCATTCATAAGAAGTGAAGGCATTTCCATCAGATAAAGAAATCTTGCAAGAAACTTGCGTAGCACAGGATAAGGTCCCAAAATTGAAGTTATAGCTGGATTTTCAATATCATTTTCGATTGGTAAAGTAACAATAAAATGTCCATGTAAGTCTGAATGCATATTATCAGGCAAACCTGGTAGACCATAAAAAAAAACATCAGTTTGACCTTTTTTTGGACCTTTTAAGTAGTGCCTGGAACAAAACAGATACCCTTTTACAACAATATTGCCTGCTCTAGAGGATTCTTTTATTTTCTTTCATTTATCTTACAAATGTTAGCGTTTCCTATCAAAGGATGTGCAGAGTTTGAGTCACAGTAAAAGTGGTGCTTTGCACGGTTTTCATTACGGTGGCTATTTTGTCAATCTTTTTTAGAGCAATAAAAAAACATACAGTAGGCCTAAAACCGTTTACCTGAATTAACCGGGGTCGATTCGGATAGTCGGGCATAAAAAACTATATGTTACACATTGAATGAACTTTATAAAGTACAACTAAGACAGTATAGAGCTGTTAAATTAAATTGAAGTACAGTACAGGAACAAATACTGAGATTAATAAAAATAATAATACAGTCAATACAGTACAATTAAAAGTTCTTTAATGTTGTGTCATTCATATGCCTTTGCATTTAACATATGTTTTATCAAGATTACATGAGGGACATTTGGGTATAGTAAAATGTCGGCGGCGTGCTCAAGAATCTGTTTGGTGGCCAGGCTGTTCAACAGAAATTAGTACTACAGTGGAAAATTGTCCAACATGTATAGAACACAGACTACAGCGAAAGGAGCCTCTGATGTCTACACAGCTTCCTCAAGAGCCTTGGACCCATTTATGTGCAGATATTTTGAAATGTAACCAAAACTGGTATTTGGTAATACAAGATTATTTCTCACGATTTTTAGAGCTCATCGAACTCAATACTTTGACTTCAGCGGCAGTTATTGGAAGGATGAAAAACATTTTTGCACGACACGGGATCCCTCTAGAAATTCGTACAGATGGAGGTACTCAGTTTACTTCTGACGAGTTCAAAGGTTTCGCAAAAGAGTACGGATTTAGAGCTGTAACTAGTAGTCCACACTTTCTTCAATCGAATGGAGAAGCTGAAAACGCTGTATCTATAGCCAAGAGGATTCTACTAAAGTGTCCGGAAGCAAGATCCCAATCTTGCTATTAGCTTACAGGACCACCAAATTGGAATCGGGGTTATCACCTGCAGAGCTGCTGTATGGTAGAAAACTAAGAACAACTTTACCTTCTCTCAACGACTTTCAAGTGGTTGGAAAAGATCAAATAGAATCCTTTCGAAACTGTGACAAGAAAATAAGAGACAGAGTCAAGAAAAACTTTGACAACAGAAGAGGCGTCAAAGAACTTCCACCTTTAGCAGTAGGAGAGATGGTCTGGGTTAAAGATATAAGTGCGAAAGGAACCATAAGAACAACAACCAATCTACCTCGATCCTACATAGTATCATTGAGTAATGGGAATGATGTAAGACGAAACAGATGGCATCTCATTCCCCTACCAAGAAAAGAGAATGATGATTCTGACGATGTCTACCGTGGAAGAAGGGTGCAGCCAAACCACAATGATGGAATAAGAAGATCGAGCAGAACTATCAGACCACCAATAAGATATGAGTAAATATAATAAGGAAGGGGAGATGTAGTGTCATTCATATGCCTTTGCATTTAACATATGTTTTATAATTTAGTTTGTTGTTGTGGTGATGATGACTCTTGTTGAATAATAAACACATTCTTTACTTGCAGCATTTATTAGAATTTTATATTATCTTACATTTAACAACGCTAACTTAAACATCTCATCTCAATCAGCGTAAGTTTTTGTGACGTAGCTTGTTTCCGCGCGGCTAAATCACGCAGGCGCCGAAGGCAAGAAGCTGTACAGTGTTGCACTCTGGTTGCCGCTCCATTCATTTGAGGGCGTTGTCAAAGCACATAAACGCCTCACTATGTGATGGTACACTTTCATTTCCTGCCTCTTCGTCTCCTGCGGTCTCATTGTTTTCATCTTCATTTTCCTGTTCATCCATGACACTCACTGCGATTTTAATTTTTATATTTTAATTTGTGTTGGCGTAAATATTACAATGGAAAAATGCGAGAAAGCCTGGACAATTTGATATACTAAAAAGAAAACTGAATTAACACTGTGCTGCATTTCTTGAACAATCATTGAAAGAGACGATTTGCAAACTATGGAAACATAGAAATGTCATAGAACACCACCAAGTAGAAGAAATAGAAATAATGTTTTTTTTTTTAATTTATAATCATTATTATGGACAACCTAATGCGGCTGTGAATGGGAAACATTTGTAGAAAACACTAAAAAACAAGATCAGCTTTTGAAAAATGACAATATATTTACAATAAATGTTGATTATATCAAACTGTTATATGTACATCGTGAGTATTTCCATAATTTTTGAGTCGACTCTTTTAAAGTCATCGGAAATTATGACTGTTATTTGTTTTAAAATAACGCCTGTATTAGTTCGCAATTGCTCAAATTCAAGAAACAGGTATACACTAGTATTCATTATTCAGGCTACAAATATGAAAGTTAAACTGATTTCATAGTGATTTTGATTTTACCAAAGGGCTGTGCCCTAGAAGCCCTTGAAGTTCCAATGTGCTTATGGAAATATAAGTTTTGTTATTCTAGTAGTTTTTACAAGTTTAACAGACTGTGTTTCTCATTCTATGTAATCACTATACCACAGTACTATGAACCAACACAACATAATGCCTAGTTTAAAACCATGAGTAAATGATGAATGACCCTGCTGATTCAATCCTACATCATAAAAATTACTATTCTGAAATGCCTTAATACACAAATACTGTACACAATTTTTTTAACATTGTTATTGGCTTACCTTAAAATTCTTCCTCGAAACAGGTCTGATACCAATATAAATGATTCGTCTTGAGAGAGAGCAACTCCATTTGCAAAATGAAGCTTGTCAACTAGCACAGTGTTAGATTTTGTTTTTGGATCATATTTTATAAGCCTGCAAACAAAAGTAAAATGATTTATTGGAATCTTTAAACTACATGAATATCCTTCAACATGTTTTCTTGTTATTTATAACTTTGCAGTTTAGCCCTTTCACAAATTTACCTATGTAAATCAAAACTTTATTTGTTCTAATTTGGCCTTGATTGCTGAAAATAAATTAAAAAAAAGACTGGTAGAAATTAAATTACTGTCAAAGATAAGTCTAAGAAAGCATCAAGTAAACTAAAACAATAGAATAGACAATAGAAATAGATCAGCAACAATAGTACAAAGGCGATTCCTGATAGAAGCAGACAAATTTAAAGGAGCTGCAAGGAAAATATCTCGGCAAATAATAGCCGAGGGCCTAGTTTTAAACCACACAAATATTATCAGTATCAGTTGAATACCGGGAGACTTCTGCAGGATATATGCCTACAATTTAGACCTCGAGTGGGAATAAATGTGATGATGACCTTTGCAGGAATGCATTTACCGCTTATTGTAAGAATTATCTATCATAAAAACACTAATAAGAAAACTTTCCCTAAAAACACATCTTTTACAATTTTCTTGTTCTCAAGTTTGAAGACAATGCAGTGACTGGTTATCTTGTCATAAAAAAATATTGGGTTTCAGAACAGATTTTGTAATAATGTAAATAATTATTTACATTGGTGTTTACAAAATCATTACAATTATTTATTACAAATAATTATTTACAATATTACAAAATCGGTTCTGAAACCCAATATTTTTAATGACAACCAGTCACTACATGGTCTTCATACTTGAGAACAAGAAAATTGTAAGAGATGTGTTATTAGGGAATGTTTTCTTCTTGTGTTTTTTATGTTAGTTAGATCATCCTTACAATCAGCGGTAAATGCATTCCTGCAAAGGTTTGTCAATTAAACCTGAGTGAGGGCTGTACTGATACTGCTCGGAACACATAACTTATCACTTCTGTGTGACAAAACACTTCTTCAATCATCTTCAATGGGGTTGTCAACCACAATACGGATTAAATTCATACATAAATCGAGTTTTTGTTGTAAATAGGCCTAACATACCAAGATTCTTGAAGCCTCTTTTTTTAATAATTCCAATTCATATAATTCTCTCTATTACAACAACCGAAAGACAAGTTTCACTTTAACTGTTGTAACATTTACCTTCCATTACCATTACCCAGTGCAGCATAGAGACCATCGTGTAAAGAATGTGACGTTGAAGAGTCAGACCAATACACTGCCCCATCCTTGGCCACAGTTAAAGAGTTAGGGAGTTTAGGAAACTTTCCATCGATTGAAGTTTTCATTGAAACCAACTGTTCGTATTCACCTGAAATATACATGAATACATAATATAAATTGTGGCAACCCAAACTCAATTCAAACTTCACTAAGTATTGAAAGCTAGGCTAATGGTACCAACTGATTTGAAGAGCTATAGCCTACTTATAATAATGCTGTTAAGGGTCCAAATAACAAAATAGGGACCTAAAACTAGGCTAAGATAACCGAGAAGCAAGGATGAAGACATGCGAGTAGGCCTAGACATAATGTTGGGCCCACAGGTCTCCATTGATCCCTTTACCAACCCAGTGGAAAAAGACCGGTGGTGAGACAAGACAGCGTGTGAGGTGGATCATCTTAACTTCAAAGCTATAAACTTGAGCGAGGAAATGCTGTGTCATGTGAAGTGTTTGTCTGTTGACATAGGCTAAGTTACCTTATGGTCTGTCAAGTGTTTTGCTAAAATCTGTATCTTATGACACATTTACTGCTTTGTATTTGTTGGTCTAACAAATCAATCATAACAATAAGTTTTCGTGTTTTTCACTGACAGAGAGTGTAGGTCTCAATGGTGGATCAAGAATATTTTTTGGGGGCCGAGATTAATTTAAGGTTTTAAGTAAATTCAAGTGGACAAGCCATATTACTTTATCTCAAATTAGGTGTGGTAATTTGCGCTAAATGTGACCTTTACTTTACCAAGATCACGCTGCATCATTATATCGTTCTATTAAATCATAAAAATGTATCTATTCAAGCCAAATGAATAAAATGTGTCAATTACTAAATAAAAAAAAAACATTGGTCAAGATTTAACAGTGTGACATCCAATCTGTACACACTTATCCGAACCTAAGGAGTCAAATACGCAAATGTGATTATCATATTTGGAGGTGTTCTAACTACTGTATAAGTATTCTTTTATGCAAACTGCAAAACGTTAACATTTCAGTACAACATATGTCGAACAGATGTAAATAACAACCAATTAACAATGGCTACCACTGAAATGACTGAACTCTTCATTACTCCCCTCCCTGTCGCCAGTAGATATGCTAAACTTATCAATTGCCGTGCTTTTACTTACATCATCCTACTTATCATCGGGTATCATTTTAGCGAATTTCCCTATAGGGAAGTATTAGCGAATTTCTCTATAGGGAAGTAGATATTACTGTAGGTCTCATGGTAAGACCTAGGCCCGGAACTGATTTACTTTTTCATTTTGATGTCCCCAGAGGCCAAAAACACCATTCCTTCAAATGTTTATATATATATATATAATTATAATTATGTAATTCTGTGTCCGTCAAGACGATAACTAAAGTAATTTTTGTCCGATTTTGATAAAACTTGGTATGAAGGTTCGCGAACCAGCATGATCGGACCATGGGAACAGGGTTTTATGGGGTAAAAATGGGGTTTTCTAATTTTTTCCCTTTAAACACAAAATTTATAATTTTTCTCAAGACCTTTTTAAAAAGCTTAAAAAACAAATAATTTAGTACCTATATCAAAGTGTTTTTTTACGGTGATTGGTTAATTTAAAATTCCCATGTTATTCTTATGGAGAATATTGTAAAATGTTGTAGTTGGCATATTTATGGATAAATTTTTATCAAACTTGGCGGATTTATTTATTTCATATTAAGCTATTGCTATTTTAATAAAAAACACACTTTATTAGTTTCCCTGTAGCAGCTAGCCTAGGCACTCATTAACCCTTTCAGTGCTATGAAACGATATACAGTATCGTTGTTTTTAAAAATCTCTAAGGGATATAGAGAGGAAGGCTATTTTAACAAAAAGTAGCAAAACGGCCATTGGTGACCTGCATGTTCATAGGATACACTATCAACCACTTAGCTAAAATATTCGCCCAATCCGATGATTTCGAGGTGTATGTCTAAACCAAGGATTATGAACACCTCACATCGATGGTCTTGTACAAGGACATTGATGGTCTTGTACATGGACATGGATAGTCTCGTATATGGACATGGATAGTCTTGTACATGGACACCGATAGTCTTGTACATGGACATGGGTAGTCTTGTACATGGATATTGATAGTCTTGAACATGGACACTGATAGTCTTGTACATGGACATTGATAGTCTTGTACATGGACACTGATAGTCTTGAACATGGACACTGATAGTCTCGTATATGGACATGGATAGTCTTGTACATGGACACTGATAGTCTTGTACATGGACACTGATAGTCTTGAACATGGACACTGATAGTCTTGTACATGGACATTGATAGTCTTGTACATGGACACTGATAGTCTTGTACATGGACATGGGTAGTCTTGTACATGGACACTGATAGCACAGAAAACATAGTAGTATGTTTTCTGTGCTGATAGTCTTGTACATAGACATTGATAGTCTTGTACATGGACACAGACAGTCTTGTTGTATATGGAGTTGTATTTTAACATTTTTAACTATTGATTTTATTTTAAAATAAATCACTACTGATGAAACATCTGTTCTTATGAATTGCACTTTATAAAGAACGCTTTGTGTTAATCAAATTGATACAAAAAAATCACATCCATCAAAACTGGATCCAGCCCTAGTTCCGATTTTTTGTGGATCCCTTCGGGCGTCGGTTCTAGCTCAGATCCGGTGGACAATCACTAAATTTTTTACCTTACATTCAATTTTCATATACTGTATTTCTTGTTATTATGTACAGTACTACTAAACCTACTACTGTATTGAGAAAATTGTTGTCAGGATTAATTATTCCCTTTTAATTTTGGACAAGGAATTCTTCTGGTGACATGGTCATACATGGTATAATTAAATAGTAGATTCTTATGCATTTTACATAAACACCATTTTGTGGCATCAAACTATTAAATACATTATTTATGATACTGTAATTTCGAATTACCTACTCAAAGTACTATTTACAAAAGACCTAGGTTACTCTTGCATTATTAAATCTATTAAGCTTTTGTTATACTGTTTGTATATTAAGTATTGAAACAAATCTGTATTTTTAAAACCGAAATAGATAGAAATATTCAGTTTGCGGCAATGATTGTTAACAAAGGTTCCGTAATTTTTTACATCAAAAATATTTTTTCCCCCCTAACAGTTTAGGGGGTAGGGGGTGACTCATTTTTTTTCAAATAGCAACCCCTATTGAGTGACCCCTTATTTTGAAGGGATTGTCGAAAGAAACACAATGACGCAAATTCGAGGTGAATATAATCTTACCCCCTATCCAAAATGGTGGGTATTCCAAAATGGGTGCTTTTTCACATAAATTAAATTTTGGATACCCACCATTTAGGCTAGGGTTGAAATATCTACCTCGGGTTTGCGTCATTGTTTTTCTTTAAACAAACCCTTTAAAATGAGGGGTCACTCAATAGGGGTTGTTAATAAAAAAATAAGTCACCCCCACCCCCTACCATGTTAAAGGGATTGAAAAAATATTGTTGATGTAAAAAATTGCGGAACCTATGTTAACAATCAATTCCACAAACAGAATATTTCTATCTATTTCGGTTTCAAAGATAGGCCTACAGATTTCTTGCAATTATTTGTGAAATTGGTGCTTTTTCACATAAAATAAATCAAATTTTGGAATACCTCCCATTTTGGCTAGGGGTGAGATATCCACCTCGGGTTTGCTTCATTGTGTTTCTTTTGACAAATCCTTCAAAATGAGGGGTCGCTCAATAGGGGTTGCTATTTGAAAAAATAAGTCACCCCCTACCCTGTTAGGGGGGGGGGGGGGGGGTAAATAATATTTTTGATGTAAAAATTGTAGGACCTTTGTTAACAATTATTGCCACAAACAGAATATTTCTATCTATTTCGGTTAAAAAAAAAAAAACAGATTTGTTTCAATACTTAATTTACACACTGTATACATTACCTGGTGAGCTTCAAATTGAACACAGGACTCACTGTTTGTTTATTAAGGTCCTACATTATAATATATATTGTAATTATAAAGTTTCCTCAACTAGAATTAATGCCACATCCGCTTTGGTATTAATGTCTACTTTAAAAAAGGTAAATTCTCAAAACTAACACATACATTCTCTATTTGTAATCCCAAATCTAGATACATTTAAGCTACATGGGACCAACGATGTAAAAACTACTGGATTGCGCTCTCAGTAGTACTGCGGGCGCTGTTTTCGGTCTAGCTACCCCCACCATCTACTGGCAGTAGCCGACGAAGCCCATACGCTCACCATTGTAAATCGCACCTTTTTAAGTTGCTGCTCTGTTTAAATATATAGATGTAAAATATTGCTAATGCATGCCAAATGATTTTTACTATTCTAAACTTTATGTCTTCTTCTTTTCTTGCAGAAAATAACACATTTGAACTCTTAAAACCCTACTACATTTGTCTAGTTTTTACCGCAAATCTACGCTTGACATTAACGTGATAAGCACACTTTTTTATGACCTATTTTGTAAGATACATTGTCATTAAACATTGAAAGAAAAAAAATATCGCTTTTACGTCAAACATAACGTTACCACTGCGGCAAAAACTTAGCAAAATTATTCAAAATGTTTATGTACTATTTTTTCGATTAATAAAATAGAATTTCAATTACAAATATTGTACTTTCTATTTCTCTTTTGTAATCACTTATTATTTTACCATGTACAATTTGGAACTAGCAATATCAGTTGTCAAAAACATCTACAAAATGGGTTTAGTGAATTTGCAGTTTTAAAGAATTCAGATGGGCTATTTTCTGCAAGAAACAAAACAGACATAAAAGGTTTAACTAGTAAAAAGAGTTTGACAAGCGTTAGCAATATTTTATCCCTATAAATTTCAACAGAGCAGCAAATAAAAAGTGTGTTTTATAATGGTGAATGTATGGGCTGCGCCGGCTTCTGCCAGTAGATGGTGGGGGAAGCTCGACCGCGCGGCCAACACTGAGCCAGCGATCCATGAGTTGTTTATATCGTTGCATGGGACTCACCTGAAGAAAGATTTACTTTGAATATGCCATAATAGGCATCAGCTACATACATATTCTGGTTTCCGTCAAAACTCAGCCCAAGAGGTCGACCACATATCTCTGGTTCATGAATACCATCTGTAAACCACATTAGTTAAAAACATATAAAATAACTGAATTTAAATTCTTAATTGAAAACCAAAAGATTCTGGTTCAGAGCAATTTTGGGTATAAATGACATTTATATTAGGGGGACCTGTAGGATTTCTCACAAAATAAAATTGAACTTTCTTCTTATAATAATATATTGTCTTATAAAAAAACTTTATGATAGTATCTGCTGATGATGAATTACAATAATAAAATAACACCCAAGGCATAACTCTGAAAAAAAAAAAATGAAGATTAACACCTTTAGTTATAGATAATAATCGCCTGGAATGTGGAGATCCTCTTTAAATTTAGAGAAATTCAACCGAATAAAACTAATAAAAGTATATTTTTCATATTGTGACAGCCAAAAATTTCAACCTCTTTAATTGTTTGCAAGATGTGCGAATGTACTTTTAAGACGATGTAAATACGTTTCAGTCACTACATATGTTTAGTGTTATAAATTGGAGAAAAATAAAAGTATGTTTTGTATTTTACATTGTTTTCTGTGTTGGCTGACACAAACGCATCAGCTCGTTGGTGGGTTGGTTGAATAGTTAGCGATCGTTAAAAAAACCATGCAGTTTGAATAGATTTTATAGGTAACTAAACGTACAATAAACAGCAAGGCATTGGCGTGTAAATTCACTATAGGCTTAGTCACTTTAATTTACCAAATCAGATTATCAAGGGAGTGTTGTATATTGATAAATTATAGCTTTTAGAATTAACTTATGTGTTTTATTTTGTTATTTATGGATTATTGTAATTTATAATGGTCGGTAGGTAAAAACTACTCACCACACTTTTGTCCAAATTTTACCACGGGTACAATCTTTTCTCCAACAATTTTAACAACATAGCCTCCTTCTATTGTTGTGTATAAAGTGCCATTGTATACTTCCATATGCTCTGGCCCTTTAACTTCATTCATAAATAACTTTTCTGCACTATTTAAGTGGTCATTCAATGCAAGAGCCCCTTCTAAAGGTACGGGAGGCGATAGACTGAAACAAATCAATGTCTGTAATACAAGTTGTTATTCATGTTCATTGCAATTTTGTTTTAAATACCTTCAAAATCACACTTGGGATATACAGGGTGGTCCACGGGAAACGGATGGATTTAAAAAGGCTATTGCTAAGTTTTAAACGTAGAAATGAAGGAAAAGTTATGCCAACTACAAAATAAAATATCTTATTTTAAGTTTTGAAAATTACCTCACATAAATCGAGGCCATTGAAACGGACACACATCTTCAAGCATTGCTCGAAAACGTTACACTTTGTTCAGTAACTATTCATTGATTCGTTCAATTTGGCTCCTAATTGTGGCCTTTAATTCTCCCAGAGTACGTGGTTTTTCTTTTTAAGCACCTGTCTTCATGGGACTCCACAAGGATACGTCATTCATTGACAAGTTCGGTGAACGCGGTGGCCACACAACATCACCAAACAATGAGATCACATGCCCACGAAATAACATTCAAAATGTTGGCCGTGTAAGCAGTTGCCCCATCTTGTTGAAACTATATGTTCTTGATGCAGATTTTCTACCCTTTAAGGTCGGGAATGAAAAATTATCTTAAATCATGTTCATGTATCCTGCAGAATAATTAACAATGACAGAAGTTTTTTTATTCAAAGATTGATGGCTCATAAATCCCTCATTTTCCTACAGCACACTAAACCGTGCTCCAGGTGTTTTTGTTTTCGTTACTGACCCTTTAGTTCTAAATAAGAAGCCCACCTTAAAATTGTATTCCGACTTGGAAGTTCAACATGACGACCAATAAAAAAGTTACGTCTAAATATCGTTGAGTTTCCAATCTTGACTCGTCACTTTAAAAAAAAAATACATTGTACGCATGCAATGATCTTTCCCACAGCGGCATGATGGCGACTAAATGGCATTGGATGGGGAGCTAAATGACCTTAAGCACGAGGAGATACAAAGGATGTAATGTCCCAACATAACTTGCCTATTTACTAATGACACTTGTTAAAGATGTTGATAGTTCTGAGCGAAACTGAGAAGTTAAATTAATTGATGAAATATTTGTATTCTGCATTATATCTATAGGTAAGCATTTTTTTATTTATTGCTTTATTAAAAATCAGAAAACGTGATCCCTCCGGTCAACTCGCTGCTGAAAAATCCACTCACTGCTGTGAAAGCAATCCTAGTAAAATCTGAAAATTAATTATTGTCTCAGCCCACAGTGAAACCCAACAGAGGGGGTTTTTCTCATTTAATTATTGCATAAATGCAAACAGCAGGTGTTAGTTACTTAAAATAACTTAAGTTTAGTTTACTTGACATACCTGTATGACTCAAACTCCATATCTGGAGGAATACCAGGTATAAATGTGATTGCCAGTACCAAAATGATCAGTTTCATAGAAACGGTATAGGCTCTCGTGAATATTCCCATACTTCTTTAAATACTCTCCTTAGTTCTGGAAACATAGGTATAAAGCAACTTAATCAGTCAATCAGTGTGTTTTTCTCTTTTATTTAAAATATCTGTTAGTTACACTATGGGCATTTTTCATGTTTTTAGTATACCCTAGTACAAAACCTGGTTATAACGTTTTAAGATCCCCATGGCGAGAGTAGAATCAATAGCAGATAAAATTTGTTAAATAATTAGGCCTAACTTAAGTTACCAAAACGTGATGAACATGACTGTTCCAATTAAACTAGGCCTAAAATGTAAGAATTTTCCTCTTCAAGGTAATTCTCATTCGACACACAGTTGGGGATAAAAAAGTTAGCTTGGAAAAATGCCTGATGAGATTAGCTACATACATGGTAACTTACCCTAACTTATCTAAAAAGTTAACTTACTCAATCCAATTAAAATGCAATAGCATAGCAACGCTGGTGGCGCTGCCTACGGATTGACAGGCAAAGCTCTCTCAAACCGCTTAATGCTTTTTACCATGCGGTTGGCATTCTGGGTTATAGTAGTACGTTTTCTGTGCTAATAGTTTGTAGGCCTAAGTTTAATTGATATGAAATAAAGGCTCTGCTAATCATGATGCCACACATTAGTGATTAGGGAGTTAGTTAGAGTAGGGTAATCTTAAGTTATGACTTTAAAGTAGGCTACAACTTACAACAATGACAAACATGGCTGCTCTTTACTTTAGGTCCTACCTTTATTGAGTTATCTTACATAAATTTAATTATTTAGCCTAACTCGTTCGTCGAAGTAATAGAGACTCAACTCAGCTCATGTCCCAGGTTAAGAAATTGGTTTTTATGTTAAATAACAAACTTTTGGTATGTTAAGTACAGAAAAAAAACTAGGCCTAGCCTTTAGCCAACTTAACTTATTCCTAGCCTAGCTCTAGCTAGGCCTACTAAAATAAAATAGTCAATGCTAAAACAAAACGTCAACAATATACATTTAGGTATTCTAACTTCTAACCTGAAGCTTTCCAAGAAAACAGTTGTCACGACACGAAGAATCTTATTTCGTAAATAATTAGCCTATGATACAGTGTCCGATCAAATTAATTCATCCATTTTAATATGGACTAGTTAATGATTCAGGTCAGGTGTATAAACCACAGCCTAAAGTAGCGAAACTATGCAGAATGTTGGTACCGGCAATGTATCAAAGGGAAAGTTTACATCTCATAAAACAATTAATGATGAACGTTTGGTTTAAAAATGTAACATATATTTTGAAATTATGTTTGACACTAACTTGAGTCGGAACTCAACAACAGGGTACCGACAGTGACAGACGAACTACGGAGACGGACCACGGACGAAGAGAGGAAGAGAAAGAAGAGACGCAGACGACGAGTCGACTCGACAGACGACGCAGTTTGTTGTTGTCAGTCTAATCTAGTCTAAAGTCAATAGTGTAATATAATTTTTCTTTTTTGGGGTACAGTTTCTTAACTGGGCTATGCTAATGTCGATTGAAACTATCGAATTGAAAATATTGATTAATAATCTATATTTTTTAATATAGTGGGGGAGCTAAAGTAAAAAAAAACCATAAGAAAACTGCAAATTGTGATAAGAGTATGCCCTTCGGTGGGAATGTAGTTTGTTTAAAATAAGTAATGAAGGCTAGGCAATGAAAATGAGATCGGGAGGCACCGACCAAAGTTGCTATATTCCAAAATGGTGACGATTTTCAAAATGGCTGACTGTATTTTGGGTTTTATATATTTTCTTTTGATATAACCGGTAAGTCATGCAAAATGGTGTTTCTGATAAATATTTACGTTTTTAGGTATAAGCTAAGTAAATAAGTTCAGTAATAAGGTAATAAACGTAAATTTATTTAAAGAAAATAAGTTATATCACCAAATAAAAAAAGCGCTATATTTTATAAGTTGCAGAATATTTCTACCAACACCATTTTTAGCTAACTTGCCTATAGGGAAGTAGCTATTACCGTAGGTAAGAACTAGGTAAGAACTGGCATGGTAAGAACTAGGCCTGGGACCGATTTACTTTTTCATTTTAATGTCCCCAGAGGTAAAAAACACCATTCGTTCAAATTTTTATATATGTATATATTTGTATGTGTGTGTCCGTGAACGCGATATATTGAGTATTTTGTTGTCCGATTTTGATGAAATTTGGTTTGAAGGTGTAAGGCGGGATAAACTTGAATGAGTTCGCGAACCAGCATGATCGGACCGTGGGAACGGGGTTTTACGGGGGGTTTTATTGGGTAAAAATTGTTTTTTTTTACCCTCTGTACACAACATTTCCCAATTTCTCTGCAGACCTTTTTAAAGAGCTTAAAAAACAAATAATTTAGTATACAAAAGAGTTTTTGTACAATTATTGGTTAAGGAGAAAATTCAAAAAATTGTTATTTTAAAATTCCCATGTTATTCTTATGGAGAATGTTGTAAAATGTTGTAGTTTGCTTGTTTATGTATACATTTTGATCGAATTTGTTAAATTTATTTATTTTATACTAAGTTATTAATATTTTACTAAAAAAAAATATAAGAGGATAAAAAATGTCAACAAAATTATGACACTTTCAATTATTTTTCAATTATTTACACTTTCACTTTCAATTATTGTCCCAGGCCTAGTTCTTACCATGCCAGTTCTTACCTAGTTCTTACCTACGGTAATAGCTACTTCCCTATAGGCAAGTTAGCTAAAAATGGTGTTGGTAAAAAAGCATTAAATCTTACTGATAAGCCAAAACACACACATTTTTGCCATGATAGCTTTGATTCGTTTTTTTTTAATGATATTCTTCGATTTTTTGACGTTGGCATTCTTCGTGGTACTCAACTAAGCATCTATTAGGCTAATAAGCATAACCTTGTTAAAACAAACTTATAAATACGCCCTTTCTATTGGTGTAACAATCAGCTATTTGAAATCACGGAAGCATACGTACCAAACATTTATAATTTCGCACCATTCTTTTTAATAACCACGTATTTTGTGGCGATGGACAGCGATAGGTTGAATAGTATTCCTAGTAAGAAATAAGAATATACACTGATTCTCCGCATTGCACGTAGTGACAGCGAAACTCCTATTTTGCCAACAGTTGTCATACAAAGTGGCATTCAGTTCACTAGAATTAGTTTTCATAGCAGCTGATTTCTCAACCTTTTACTTTGTAATTTTCTTTTCTTCAGTTGTCATCCATAATAATAGTGGGGTCGTATAGCTGCATATAGTGGCAGAATATTTCAGTTCTGGCAGACAGGCTGCAATTTTAGGTGGTTATAGTACTGTATACAAGTTTCTGAACCTAAAACCGCCCAGACACCAATTTTTAAGGACCTCGGTCGTCCGTAATGACGTCATCAAAATGGCGGCCGTAAGAGGATGCTGGGTCCCCATGAATTGGCTATAAAGACCGAATGCCTGAACCGATTTTCATGAAATTTGGCACACAAGTGCTGGAATACATTATGTCGGCCTGGGTTGAAAATGGTCAAGTTTCATCAAGTCATTTCAAAATGGTGGCCATTCAAAACTAAAAAATTATGAGGAAAATAATTGTGAATTGTTTTATACAGGGTGAGTTTTAAATGAGTTCCTCCCCTACTTTTTTATACTTTTCTTAAGATATCAACTCCGAACCACGTCAGATAATTGTAGAGTAGCGATTACTTCATTTCGACTAGTTTTTATTTTATCAGTTTTTTGTTATCAAGCTTTCTTAATAAAATATAACAATTAATTTGATATAAAATGTTAATATTTCAAAAACCAAACATGACAATGAAAACCGGATTGCGGCATTGAATTCAACATAAAAAAGTAGTTCAAAATGATGGGTCACAACACCACCTTCATATTTAAAATAATTTATCACATTTCAAAATGGCGGATCCAAGATGGCGGCTGAAAAAAATACATCCGTCTTAACCGAGTGAAAATAGGTCAACAATGAATGGTGGTGTCTACTTATCTTTATCTAGCACTATTTTGAGATTATGGCCTTAGTTTGTAAATGCACAATGTTATAATGGACTAAAAATAACGTTATAAAAAGTTCTCATAACTTTAGAATTGATCAACATTTTTTTAAACGGATTGCAGCATCGTATTCAGCGTAAAGGTTTTGTTTGAAACGGTGGGTCACAACCCTATCTTTACATTTGAAAAAATAACTTTGTATCCAAAATGGCGGATCCAAGATGGCGGCCAAAAATGTAAACCCAGTCAAAATGAAGTACTTGCTACTCTACAATGATCTGACATGGTTCAAAGTTGATATCTTAAGAAATGTATAAAAAAGTAGGGGGGGAACTCTTTTAAAACTCACCCTGTATAAAACAATTCACAATTATTTTCCTCATAATTTTTTTTAGTTTTGAACAGCCGCCATTTTGAAATGACTTGATGAAACTTGACCATTTTCAACCCAGGCCGAGATAATGTATTCAACCACTTGAGGTCCTTAAAAATTGGGGTCTGGGCGGTTTTAGGTTCAGAAACTTGTATACAGTACTATAACCACCTAAAATTGCAGCCTGTCTGCCAGAACTGAAATATTCTGCCACTATATGCAGCTATACGACCCCACTATTATTATGGATGACAACTGAAGAAAAGAAAATTACAAAGTAAAAGGTTGAGAAATCAGCTGCTATGAAAACTAATTCTAGTGAACTGAATGCCACTTTGTAAGGAGTTTCGCTGTCACTACGTGCAATGCGGAGAATCAGTGTATATTCTTATTTCTTACTAGGAATACTATTCAACCTATCGCTGTCCATCGCCACAAAATACGTGGTTATTAAAAAGAATGGTGCGAAATTATAAATGGTTGGTACGTATGCTTCCGTGATTTCAAATAGCTGATTGTTACACCAATAGAAAGGGCGTATTTATAAGTTTGTTTTAACAAGGTTATGCTTATTAGCCTAATAGATGCTTAGTTGAGTACCACGAAGAATGCCAACGTCAAAAAATCGAAGAATATCATAAAAAAAAAACGAATCAAAGCTATCATGGCAAAAATGTGTGTGTTTTGGCTTATCAGTAAGATTTAATGCTTGAATTTAACTGCTATGCTTGTAATAACTGCAGTTTATTCGGGTTTAGTCTCAAATGCTTGCGTAAAACCGTAGACTGTGACTGCGGTAAGTGAAGTTCCCTACTACTGTAGCTTTAACTGTCGGGGGTTTTTCGAATCCGCGCAAACTTAGCTTCAATTCTGTCCACAGCAGCTGGCGGAGTCTGAGGAGGAGGACGGCCAACTCTTCCCGGTGCACAAACATACAGTTGCCTTGAATCACCTCATCCAACGAGCTATGCAGTTTCGATGAGAATAAGTCTCCTTCTTAAATTTGGTCCGAAGGTTTCGCTGAACACTAGCGACAATTTTATTTACATACCGTCTTAAATGAGAGTGACCTTGGTAGCTAGTAAAACATATGGTATTAGCGCTGCATTGATTTCACGTACTTTAAATGTGAAACGAATGTTTTCTGCATGCAACGTGGTCTAATTCCCTAACCAATTTGCATCACTTAATTATCACTTAATTATGATTATACAGTCACTCGTTAAGAATACTCTAAATATTTAACGATACCGGTAGTTACCTCAGTACATCCAGTTCACAACATTCATAGTCAATAATAAAAATGTCTCTGCACCATGGTAAATACTACCACAGGGCATTTGTAAATGGTATTGTGTTTTCAATTGTGAAACTATTACTCTTATCCGTAGCCCTTTGGATTATATTTAATGAAATGGTAAGACATTTTGTTGCATGAAAAGGTTAATGTTAATTTATGTTTTACTGCTGTAGCATTGAATTAACAAAACACTAATTAACCTTACATTTACCTTATTAATCGAGCAAGGGATTATATTAACAACAAGTTTAACAAGTTGTCTCTGATCGTTTGAACACTGTAATTTCATATACAAATTAAAACACTTACCGTCTATATGTACCTTTAGTGGGTTAAATAAAATATCATAAACCATTATGCGAGGAAAATGTTTACAGTATGGTTTACAAATGCTGAGATGATGTTATTTCCACTAATAGTTTACATAAAACGCTCATAACATCTTTAGTATTTTATGTCTTTAAAACACCAAAAAAAATGTCTTACTCTATAGAATGTTGGATGGAATGTTGTTAGCATGCAAACTGAGCTTAAAAGTAATTCATTATTAAGTAGCTAGCTTAGAAGTAAAATTATGCTAAGACAAAACGGGATTTTCCTACAAACCAAGCTTTTGTGAATAAATAAATTTATTTAAATACTTGTACTCGTCTTTGTAGAGGGAAATGTAACATTCAGAATAATATTGGACATAAAGATAGCGAAGAGTTCAGAATAACGGAGACGTTTGGTTTTACACAATACTTGGTGCGGAGATAACGTAGGCAACTGGCGGTGAAAACGAGGATATACAACATAACTACCAACCATATCATACTTAAAAATATGTTCTTAAACATTTATGGGTGAAACCAGGAACATTAGGAGGAAGCTAAAAAATCCTGAGTGTGGATGGGTTGGTAACCTTTTAAATGCGTGGAAAATAACGCAAACTAACAATCTACTAAACTATATTCGATTTGTGAAAGTTTCCAGACTATCTTTTTGTGTTTCATATACACTAAACCATCAGGTAAAATGAAGATCGACAATGGCCACTGATATTGAATATAATTTTCTCCATAAATTCTGAGGTTCTCAATCAATCCTTTTACGAAATTGAGTTATGTTGAGTTACGAAATTCTTTTACTCCAAACAAAATGACGCATCCAATATATCCATAAAAAATTATTGTATTGCAAAACAGCCACATGAAATATCGATGTTCCGTTATAACAATGGTTGCAAAACCCTTGTTATTCGGTTATTTGGCGAAATCATTGATATAACTCCGTTTCAAGTTTATAAATTGTTCGTCGTACTTTGTTTGGATTTTAGTGAGTGTTTAAACTGTCACCAGTGTATTTAATCTATGGTTAATGTAAAATTGGTTCAAGAATTGTTTGTACATTTAAATTCTACACATTCTTATAGTTAAATTAATCCTCAACGTTATGAACGGATTTCATTACAAACCCCCTTCCTTTCAATTAAGGAGTAAATATAACATAAGCTTTGGTTAAAGGTCTATATCTCATTTATGCAGAAGGATTTATGCACATAACTTACTCGTCATCCAAGGTAAAATAGCGGCATTCTGGGAAATGTGTTATTTCAAAATTATTAATACCACATTGGTACTAGAATATAACTACATTAGTAACTATAGCTTAGTTGATCACTGAATGGATAAATTCTGTCTTATGATGTGGTAACTGAGAAGTCCTCCATCATTACCTGACAAGTCCTCGAGCAAATGATGTACATGGATTGGCATTAACTTGTGGTTGGTTGTACCATTGACTATTGGTACTGTATGGTTTCATGTTAATTGTACAAAGATTTATTTAAAAGGCAAGACAGGTAGGAAAGCTTTACGTAAACTCATAAGTTAAATATTATAAGTACTAGTCAACTGGAATACAGGTTTTCGAATAGTCTTTTTTGATTTTGAATCCAGGTGATATGATGTCTATATTTGACGTTTGTAAACACAGAAACGACCAAATTATGCTTAGTGCTGGTAATGCCCACAATGTAATGTAAACCATCCCTGTAGACGGCGGTCAGACCCCCTCCACTGTCCCCTTGCTGGGTCGTAGAATCTGCAACAAATTGAAACTCACATAATAGGAACTCATTTCATATGGACTCACAAGATATACAAATAAGACCAGTATATATGTTTCGCTTAAACTCCGAATTCGGGCAATGTCCGAAACGTTTACCCACTTAGCGATGTGGACAGTGTGAAATACCCACGTCGCGGAGTGAGAATTTGTTCCGGACATTGGCCGAAGCGAAATCCCTAAACCGCGTTCGCGTTGTGGGTAAACTAGTTTTCTCAAATGCCGAAGTTAAAACGTTCTTCGGCGACTGAGTAAATCAAAAATACCCAAAAGTAATTGCCCACGTCGGGTAGTGGATATTTCTAGTTTGTGCAAATGCTAAATAGAATAGCATGTACAAAACTAACGCATACACAAATATCTAAATGAAATCTACAATCACTAGGTAAAATAAAATTTAATTACGTTTACAATTATATTTATTTAATGAACGAGTATAAATAACATTTTAGAAAAATGCAGGTAAACAGCAAACTACCAAATAGGAAAAATCATAAAAATGCCCGTTAATAAATATACATACTATGAAATACTGTAATGTTTTTCCGCTATGCTAGCAACCTTAAAACAGAGACAATTGCACACTACTGTGCATTACCTACGTCTACTTTGTTACCACGAATACTAGAAAAATACCGGCATGGATCATAAACATAAACAAATGACGTTGTTGGCCCGAATCCTATACTAATAGCATTGAACATGTGTTTTGGCAGTTCCATTTAAGCAATGTTAAATAATGTTTATTTTCGGGCCAAAAACGTCATTTGTTTATGTTTATGATCCATACATTAACTTTTTATGTATAACGGTATAACCCAATACATTTTCACGATTTACCTAAACAGTTCCTCTTGCAACCACACCTGATAAAACCTGGCTTGGATTCGATTACATCATTGCTTCTTTGCGTACGTTTACTTGCTCATCATGTCCATCCACGGTGAAAATAATTTTATTTGGCGTCCCATTGTAAATGGTCTTCAGATCTATTTGTCCAGAACTCAATGTTTTTGAGTCCCCGGTCAACATGAATGCTGACCATTGCAAATTGAAATTATCTCCGACTGAAACTGGGATTAATTTTCTTTCCGTGTTCTGGACATTTTTTGAGTCTGGATTTTTAAGGAAACTACACAGTTTTCCAGTGTTGTGTCAATTGCAGATTTTCTGGTGTGAAGAGTGCACAAAGGTATGCTAACTTCTGTATATTTATGTCTTCGTTATGGAAGTCTATGAGAACGAGAATTTGGGGTCTGCGCAAACTAGAAATACCCACAACCCGACGTGGTCACTTACTTTTTCTCACATCGCGTTGTGGGTAATTTGGATCTACTAAATCGCCGAAGAACGTTTAAACTTCGGCATTTGAGTAAATCAATTTACCCACAACGCGGTCTGGCTATTTCGCTTCGGCCAATGTCCGAATAAATGCTCACTCCATGACGTGGGTATTTCACACTGTCCACATCGCGAAGTGGGTAAAGATTTCGGACATTGTCCGAGTTCGGAATTTGAGTGTAACACATACTTTACTACGACAAAATTTTCGATCGAAAAATGAGGGGAAAATAAGAAAGGTGGGCCACAAATATATCCGAAATAACCTCAACATAAGTTTAACAGTGTGTGAGCATCAAGTCACCTTGCTACCAGCCACTACTAGCCATCAAAGTATGTGTTATATACTTCGATGCTACTAGCACGTGCCACGACCATGCAGCGTGAATCATCTCGCACAGTGCTACTTGGCATCAGAAATGCTACTCGCACCGTGCGAGATGCATATTATGTGTGTGACCCACCTAAGGCTAAGTGGACATTGCTAAGATTATATAATACATCAGCCAACACATCTAACACATGATTATTTAAATTTACCCCTACTTGTCTGAATTGTATATGAATTCCTTTGTTGTACCAATTCATGTATGTTTACAAGAGTGAGTTCTGTCGAAGGTTAATGTTCTGTAACACAAATGTTTATGTCATGTTGATTAAATAATTATTCTTCCACGTTCTGCCTTATTTTATTTAAGAATAAAAAATCTAAGAGACATGTCAACTCTATAACGGTTGATTGTAATTATTGGCTTTATTTTAGCTTTCTTAATAATATTAATAACAATCATTACGTCGAATATGAAATGTTATATTTATAGTACAGGCCTACTAGCTGTTATACCCGTGCTTTGCAACGGGAAGAGGACACGAATTATAAACATCATTAACATAGTTTTAGAATAAATAATCTATGATAAAGATTTAGATTAAATAAACCTACCACATAGCTGTGTAAAATCATATTTAATTTCTTTGGATCAGCTGTCTGAAAATTGTGAAATAAGCAATAATTTGGCAGTTATTCTTGTTTACATTGAAATGTCGAAGCAAATGTAAACATTGTGAATCTTTTCATTACGGCCATGGCCATGGAGACCAAACCCTCCTCTTACAGACCTCTCTGTATGTTGGACACTGCTGGGAAAGTCTTGGAAAAGTTGATCCGTTCCCGACTGAATTCAGCCGTGGTTGCTGCAGGGAATCTATCCCCTCGTCAGTACGGTTTCAGGAAGGGACGGTCAACGGTTGACGCTATTGAGGAGGTAAAGCGAGCCGTAATGAGAGCTGAGGAGTTTAACAACTATTCTCGTCGGGTTGTGCTGCTTGTAACACTTGATGTGCGAAACGCATTTAATTCCGCGAGGTGGTGCGATATGCTCGACGCACTGGAGAACACTTTCCACGTCCCGGCATACCTCATGCGCATGATAGAGGACTACCTCCGGTACCGCCTCATCATTTACGACACTACAGAAGGCTCCAGGACGATGGATGTAACTTCTGGTGCTGCTCAAGGATCCATACTGGGCCCGGACCTCTGGAACGTCGCCTACGACAGCCTCTTGAGATCCGAGATGCCTGAGGAAACTGTCCTAGTTGGGTATGCAGATGACGTTGCGGCTTTAATAGCTGCACGTAGCATTGAGCTTGCCCAGCTGAAACTAAATCGAGTCATGCGAACCATTAACGCATGGATGGCAGAACATGGTCTCTCGCTCGCTCTGAGCAAAACTGAGATTGTCATTCTGACTAAAAAGAGGATTGACACCATCGTGCCTTTGATGGTGGGGAACGTTGAAGTCCAAACCACTCGTGCCGCAAAGTACCTTGGGGTCATGGTGGACAGCAAGCTCAGCTGGCGAGACCAGATCACCCGTACGGCGGACAAGGCCGCTAAAATGGTTTCTTCCCTTAGTCGGTTAATGGCCAATGTCGGAGGTCCACGGTCCAGCCGCAGAAGGCTGTTGATGTCTGCGGTCCAGTCAGTGCTCCTGTACGGTGCGGAGGTCTGGGCAGACGCTCTCAATAAGGAGGTATATAGAATGCGGCTCGCCCGAGTGCAGCGTCAGGCAGCACTAAGGGTAGCATCTGCCTATCGAACAGTGTCCGAACCCGCCGTCCTGGTGGTTGCTGGAGTCATCCCCGTCAAACTTTTGGCGGCGGAGAGGAGGGCAATTTATCAGCGCCGTGGGGAGGACCAGGCAAGTATTGAGGAACGCACCCGGACCTTCCAGCTGTGGCAGGAGAGCTGGGAACAGGAGACAAGGGGGCTCTGGACCAGGCGACTGATACAACAGGTCCAACCTTGGGTTAATCGGCGGTGCGGAGAGGTGAACTTCTACCTCACCCAATTTCTGACGGGTCACGGCTTTTTCCGGTCGTACTTGTTCAGGATGGGCAAAGCCGTGTCACCCGATTGCATATACTGCCCAGGCATTCCCGATGACGTGGAACACACTTTCTTCCACTGCCAGCATTGGGAAAGGCCCCGCCTAGAGGCTCAACAGTTCGTAGGACTGCTGTCGGTGGACACGGTCATACCGATGATGATGGAGGGTGAGGACAATTGGACCTGTGTGTCACTTTACATCCAGGGTGTTCTCCGTGCCAAGAAGCTTGACCTCGACCGGGATGCGGTGTAGGTCAAAAAATAAATAATGCCAGAAACGGTGCGAGCCCTGTGGGCTTAGGTCACATGTTGGCCTGACTTGAAGTAATGTGACAAACAATTCCAGGTCTGTGTCCAACAGAGTAGAGGGGGTTTTTTAGTGAGTAGTCTGTGATAAACTCAGGAGTCTCACACTACAGGCTGGCTACCTGTGTGCGTAAAAGCATTTTCCCTCCTCACCCTAAAAAAAAAAAAAAAAATGGAGACCAAACAATATTTACTTTTAAAATCCTCACTTCAGAACTTTGAAAGCCAAAGGGCCAAAGCCCACGGTCAGTATCGAAGTGTGAATAGTCCTATTACAATCCTTGGTATGGTAGCTATATTTTTGTTAAGTTTAAGCCCAGTCAGTTCAGTAGATTTTACACTAAATAGTAATACATATACAGACGGACACCATTAGATTTTTATATAGATTTAGTAGTTTTTTACTGAACATAGGGTGTCCCACGAAGAGGTTGCTATTTTAAACTAATATACCAAACACATTATACACTATACATACTTTAAATTCCACAGCAAAATAAAATTAAAGTTTCTTAAAAGAGATAGGACAGTAGAAAAAGTTATAAATGAATTTAATTTGATTCATAATAATGTATTCAAACTGATCACGAAATTGCCATGCACCATTTTAAATCACTCTAGCAAACCTTTTTGCAAATTTTGTTGTTATTTTGTTGTTCCGCATTATTTTCTGACCAAACAGAATCAAATGAGACGCTAGGGCTATTCTTTTACATATACATTTATTATAATTGTAGAGTTTCATGTTTGTAGCTTGTTCTACATGTCGAGTATTGGTTTAAAATTAGCAACCTCTTCGCGGGAAATTCTGTAAATTGAATGTAATATACATAAACACAAGTGCAAGTGAATGATTTCAAGTATCTTTGGTTCCAAATATAAAACTCCTGTTCTCCACCATCCTCCATGTTTCACGCCTCTTATTTTTCCCAGAAGGGATTGCGCTATACCAGAGCAAGTAGTAAAACAGTATGGATATGTATATGTTCTTTGTCTTACATTTTAAAAATCGTCTAATTGGGGTAGTCCCAGAACATAATTTAATTGACTCCCTCTCATTACAATGCCGTTTTCATCCCTTAGATGTCTAGACTTTAGAATCATTTGTATTTACCTGAGTTGTTTTTATAAGCGCAGAACTTTTCATGCACCAGAGTATAGTAAGGAAGTACTTGTTTACAATCAGCCTCTGACATTACAGTCAACGTGTTGTAAAGAAGGGTTTCACTTGCTGGTCCATTCGCTCCTACCCGGCCCCAACCGACTACCTGTAACACGTGCATGAAGATGAAAGAACTGGGACAAACCTAGAAATTATTAGTTAAACACCAATTCATTATAGTCAACGTGATGAACAAGAGTCCGTCCGTCAGACGCAGACGGAGAACAAGAGAATACGTAAATGATTGGCTTTGCATCCATTACTGACCTTAAACAAGAAATTCACTTGTTGCATCCTTTAAAAAAAAAGATTCAACTCCCTACCCATTCCCAAGCTTAAACACTAGTTGTCGGACATGGATAGATATTTTAAATTCTACCAAACACGTTGTAGGTCAAGAATGGTTCATATTGTATCGTCAAACTGTTTTCTATAACTTTGATTTTTGAAGTAAAATCCAGAATCATGGGGTTTAAAACCGGATTCTAAACTAAAGAGTGCAAGGACATGTTTTAACAGGACGTAATAATTTGTTTGAACTTAAATTTAAAAAACATTCCGTAATATAATTACTATGTAATTAATTATGTATTGTTATGTATTATGTAATATGCAACATTTACCTAATATGCTCATATACATACACCTGTAGATTACAAGGCTCGTTGCCACTACAGTATCTCGTTCGGATAAAGTTACATTACAGACTGCTGACACGTCGCACGTCGCACGCCATAAGTGATATCGCAGTGTTCTTATTTTATGTGTTCCGTGTTTTATTGTACCTAGTTTTAGTGAATTTCCCATATAGGCAATAAGCTATTACGGCAGGTCTTATGGTACAGACCTGAACAAGGGGCCGATATACTTTTAGCGAATTTCCCTATAGGGAAGTAGCTATTACCGTAGGACTCATGGTAAAACCTAGACCCGGGACCGATTTTTGTAAAATGTTGTAGTTTGCTAGTTTATGGATATATTTTGATCAAACTTGGCAAATTTAATGATTTTATACTAAGCTATAATTATTTTACTTAAAAACACACTTTTTTAGTTTCCTTCTAGCAGCAATCCTAGGTACTCGTTAAACCTAATGTTATAAATAGATTAATTGATAATCAATTCAGGCAAATGGAAATTCGCTTGGACGGCAGGTTTTCTGCGGCGGGGGTATTTCGTTTTGAGGCCCCCACAGGCCAAAAAACACCATCCGTTTTAATTCATTCAATCATATATTCACTTGTGTTTATGTATAATTTCCAATTTACAGAATGTCCCACGAAGAGGTTGCTAATTTTAAATTAATATACTCGGCGTGTCGATTAAGCTATACAGTATTATATACAGGGTCAGTAAAAAGTGTGGAGACCCCCTGTTATTTTTTTAACGGCCCATACTAGAAAAACTAAACTCGGCACACCATTACGGCATGTTATGAAGTACTTTTTGGGCATAACCACCACTTGGTGTTCATCCCCAAAATGGGGGATTTTGGGGGAAACTAAAAAACTTTAAATACCAATACCCATTGAGTGACCCCTCATTTTGAAGGTCCTGGTAAAATAAAACCAACAACGCAAACTAGAGGTATGTATCTCAGTTCAGTAAAAAATGGCAGCCAATTGAAATTCTCATAAGTTCCCAAACCCAAAATGGGGGATTTTGGGGGAAACTCAAAAGTTTTAAATGATAAGCCCCATCGAGTGACCCCTCATTTTGAAGGTCATAATAAAAGAAAAGTAACAACGCCAACTATAGGTCTCTATCTTAACACAGTAAAATATGGCAGCTAATTGAACATAAAATTGCAAGTTATTTCCAATTTCTAAAGATTTCAATCAGCTTCCATTTTTTACTGGATTGAAATAGAAACCTCTAGTCTGCGTTGTTAGTTTTCGTTTACCAGGACCTTCAAAATGAGGGGTCACTCGATGGGGCTTATCATTTAAAACTTTTGAGTTTCCCCCAAAATCCCCCATTTTGGGTTTGGTAAGCAAGTGGCTATTAGGCTTAAAAAGTACTTCATAACATGCCAAAAAGGTGTGTAGAGTTTAGTTTTCCTAGTGTGAGCCGCTAGAAAATTTACAGCAGGTCTCCAGACTTGGAAAGCTGTAAGTTAAATTGAACTTCTGAGAATTTCAATTGGCTGCCATTTTTTACTGAATTGAGATAAAGACCTCTAAGTTGTTGGTTTTTTTTTTACCAGTACCTTCAAAATGAGGGGTCACTCGATGGGTCTTTGTATTAGACATTTTTTAGTTTCCCCCAAAATCCCCCATTTTGGGGATGTACACAAAGTGACGGTTATGCCCAAAAAGTACTTCATAACATGTCATAAAGGTGTGCCGAGTTTACTTTTTCTAGTATGGGCCGTTAAAAAAATAACAGGGGGTCTCCACACTTTTTACTAACCCTGTATTTATGTCCGTTAGCACGATAACTCGTGCGAAAATGATCCGATTTCGATTAAATTTGGTATAAACGTGTGAACCTACATTTATTCGAACGAGTTCGCGCAACGAGGTAGGACTATGGGAAAGGGGGTTTATGGGGGTAAAAATGGGGTTTCCCATTTTTGACCCTAAAAACATAACAATTTTGCAATTTCTTTCCAGACTATTTTGTAGAGCTAAAAAAATGTGCATATTGAAATAAGTATTGTTGTATGCCTGATGCTTACGGAGAAAATATATAAAAAAAACTGTAAATTAGAAATTCTTATGTTTTTCTTATGGAGAATCAGTAAACTTTTGTCGTTTGCTTGTTTACAAACAAATTTTGAAAATTTATTTATTTTCTATACGATAAAAATTTAACTCTAAAAACCTCTCATTGCCTTTCCTGTAGCAGCAAACCTAAGTACTCGTTAAACTAGTGTTATTTAAATAGGGAATAAAAGTATGCCATTTTTAAGGAGATATACTGTATTTTAATGAAGCCTTTTTGGTACAGCTATATATTACATTGACCTCCTAAATATACACAGACTTGACTCATACAGGATGAAAAATAAAATAACCTATCTATAAAATCAAACTCAATAAACACTTTAGAATTTATTTTGGTTTGACTAACAAAAGAAAGAAATAATCAATTGAAAAATTACAAAGGAGTAAAGCTCATGGGGAAGTTCGAACGATGGTAAAATTTGATAAGACAAATGACCTAGAGCAGGTTGAATGGATCTATAAAAGATAACAAACTTGTCGGTTGAGGAATATAAACATTACATTTTAGCGAATTTCCTTATATGAAAGAAACAGTAGTGTGATAGAAAATATTCCCAGCTGTTGTTGGACATTGTTATTTTATTTGTTTATGTTGAATGTTTGTAATCATTATTTCATTCTCTAGATTTAACTCTTACTTATGAATTCCATTACTTGAATTGTGTTAAATAAAGCCTACTCATTCAAGGCAAACAATCTTTATTCTTCAACAATTTATTTAACACAATATCTGCAATCATGGAAAAACATTTTGCTCCAGCAAAACTTTCAATAGATCCAAACTCTTCTACAGCAGCAATGGAATGGAATCACTGGCTCAGGACATTTACAAATTTTATTGAAGTGACAGAAGCAAATGAATCTGAGAAATTGAAACTTCTAATCAACTATGTGGTGCCTTCAGTATATACTTATATCAGTGAATGTTTGAATTTTAAAGATGCAATTGGTAATCTTCAAAATCTATATTGTAAGCCAGTGAACGAAGTATTTGCTCGCCATAAGTTATCTACTCGACAGCAACAACCAGGAGAATCAGTTGACCAATATCTAGAAGCTTTAAAGATACTCAGCAAAGACTGCAATTTTAAAGCTACTTCTGCAGAAGAAAATAGAGATGACTGCATTAGAGATGCATTTGTAAATGGTCTGATTGCTCCACACATTCGCCAGAGACTGCTAGAGAACTTTAAGCTGCCTCTTCAAGATGCTTATGAACAGGCCCGTTGTTTGGAAAGTGCACAACAACAAGCCCTCCTATATCAACCCAGCTCAAATCTCAATTCAGTTATAAAACAAGAAAACTCAATCGTTCAAGACGATGATACAAATAATCCAACCATAGCCGCTACTTCTGGGAGTAATAACAGATGTTTCTTCTGTGGATTCAATAGACATCCAAGAAATGACTGCTTCCTGTAAGGTATGTTCTGAAGTAAAACCAAGATTCTTCAAACATGATGGAAAATTAATAAAAGCAACATCACCGTTTGAACGTCTTAGCCTGGATTTTAAGGGTCCTCTTCCCTCTTCTACAAGAAATCGGTATATGCTAACAATCATTGATGAGTACTCACGATTTCCATTTGCGTACCCCTGTCCTGATATGTCCTCTTCGACTGTTATTTGCAAACTGAAACAGTTATTTTCATTGTTCGGTACTCCTAGCTACATTCACTCCGATCAGGGATCTTCTTTTCTTTCAAAAGAACTAAAGGAGTTTCTCGCTTTAAACGACATTGCTTCTAGTCGGACTACTGCTTACAACCCTCAGTGTAATGGCCAGGTTGAGAGGTATAATGGTATAATCTGGAGAACAGTAGATCTTGCCCTTAAGAACTATCAACTTGACGTGACAAAGTGGGAATTAGTTCTGGATGAAGCTCTTCACTCTATCCGATCCTTGCTTTGTACTGCCACGAATTGTACGCCACATGAACGAATGTTTGGACATCCCAGAAGATCACAGAATGGTGTTTCCACACCAACCTGGTTGATGACTCCTGGAAAAGTGTTGATGAGACGTCCTATCAGAAACTCTAAGTATGAACCAATAGTGCAGGAGGTGACATTGCTGGAAGGAAACTCTGATTACGCTCATGTACGATTGCCAGATGGGCGTGAGACAACAGTGTCTACACGCAACTTAGCTCCTTGTGGAAAACAAGCTGAGAGAACAGATTTTGATGATGAATCAACACCGGAGAACCACACAATGGAACTTAATAGCGATGTAAACTTAGTAGACGAGACCCAGGATGTGTCTCATCCCGATGCAGAGGTGATAGAAGAATCTGCAACTCAAGAGCCTCTACAAACCTTAAGGACTGATGAAACACAATCACAGAGACGAAGCTCAAGACAGAAGAAACTACCTTCTCACCTTAAAGACTTTAAATTATATTAGCGGGGAAGAATGTGATAGAAAATATTCCCAGCTGTTGTTGGACATTGTTATTTTATTTGTTTATGTTGAATGTTTGTAATCATTATTTCATTCTCTAGATTTAACTCTTACTTATGAATTCCATTACTTGAATTGTGTTAAATAAAGCCTACTCATTCAAGGCAAACAATCTTTATTCTTCAACAAGTAGTAAGAACCTCCTGATAACACTTTTACTTATTTCCCCAAACATTTCAAAGTTAAAAAAATATTCAACCCTGTTCAAATAAAATAAAACAGAAATATTGTTTTAGTTACACTGTGAAATCAATGGTTTCGTTATATGGCGTTTATATGGTTCACCTTAGAAAATTCATTGTTACTGCGCAAAATAAATGTTTACTGTGAAAAAAAATTAATAATGTTTAATTTTATTTCGAGATACAAAAAGACATTTGTTATTTTTTCATAAACTAAAATGGACATGCCACCATTGTAAATAGAAGGCCTAACCTAAAAATACTATTAGTTTTGAAATGTTCATAACTATAATAAAGAAATATGACAATGTGTGTTTTTTAATTTAAAAAATAATTTGTCTGTGTGGTGTAGTGAAAAGTATCGTTCTTACTACGAGTAAAAGAGGGTAAAAAGAATGTTTACTATGCAAAAGTAATGTTTACTTTTTTTTATTTTGCCGACATAAACAAACAAACATTTTTGTTATTGTTGCATCAACTGTTTCAATTTGCAACAACCAAAACTGTACAATAAATGTAAATTTGAACTTATAGAAGGCCTAACCTAAAAAATTCTATTGGCTTTGAAATGTTCCTAGCTTAAGAAATATTCCAATGTCTATTGTTAATAAATAGTTATTTGTGTAACTAGTGGTGAAAGTGGCACTTTGCTGCACACGAGAGCAATGTTTACGCACGAGCCGCAGGCGAGTGTGGAATGATCTCGAGTGCAGCAAAGGCCTTTTTCACTCGTGTTACACATTATATTTTTCCTACAGTCACTATAAAGCATATAAATAATTAGTCTTTCAAACACTATGCAACACGTTTTTAGGTTCAGCTGGCAACACAAATGGTGCCCTAGAGAAAGTAGTACCCGTGGTCCGTATCACTCCGCTATTTTTCCTCGGCAAGAAATGTGCTCCGCGTTTTGAGAATATAGTTCCGCATGTTTTTGTAATTTGAAGTGGTTTCCACGCCTAAAAAAATGCTTTAAAGGTATTTTATTGTTTATTAAGATCGTAGGAATGTTTTAAAAACGTTTAAAAGTAAAGTCCAGAAAGTTCAGAAATACCGAAACTATAAACACGAAATGACAGGTTAAATCGTAGTTATAATAGTCAATCAGCTGCTCATAGTATTAATATCTTTAAGTGTTGCCAACCTATTTCCAAGCGTACACGGATTACGTGCATAATGGAACCACGCTGTTTTGTGTTGTTTCGTTGGAATCCTGATGTGCGGCAAAGTATAAACCGTACGGCAAAGTATAAACCGTACGGCAAAGTATAAATATGCAGCAATTAGCAGCTTTCTGTACTATAAACAGTACAAGGAAGCCAACTTTGTAGGGTGACTGTAGGAAAAAACAATTGTCTTTGTAGTGTAGAGAAAAGTAACGTTCAAAACACGTGTGCAAGTAAATCATTAAATATTCTCGACCGTATTTAAAGTGCTCCATAAATAGCGCACTTTAAACAGTATGGTCTCAAATTAATATGCGATATGCGATGACTCACTTTATAATCTTGTAATGAAATTCACTATTTAAGGTGTATCTTTTATCAAAAGATGTATCTGACGTTAGTTTATCAAAAATAGCAACATTGTTAGCCACAGTTCCTCGTCCCCCATGTTATGTTTACTGATAATTTAATTATGGTTGGTAAAAGTACCCCTACCGCAGCAAACCTGCAGACTGAGCGAATTTTATTTTTAGTTAAATATACAGTATTTAAATAACATTAGGTCTAACAAGTACCTAGGCTTGCCGCTACCGGGAGGGTAATAAAGTGTGTTTTTTTTTGTAAAATATTAATAGCTTAGTATAAAATAAATTATTTTGTCAAGTTTGATAAAAATATTTCCATAAACAAGCGAACTGCAACAGTTTTCTTATTCTCCATAAGAATAAAATGGGAATTTTAAGTTTACAATGTTTTTTAATTTTCTCCGTAATCAATAACAGTACTAAAACACTTCAATATACTAAATTATTTGTTTTTAAGCTCTAAGCTCTACAAAATAGTTTAGAGAAGAATTGGAAAATGTTATGTTTTGAGGGGCAAAAATGAGAGAACCCAATCTTTACACCATAAAACCCCGTTCCCGATCATTCTGGTTCGCGAAATCTTTTTAGTAGGTTTTCACGTTTGTATCAAATTCAATCTAAATCTGATAGTTTTTGCTTGACTTATCGTGCTAACGGACATATACAGGCTATATCCTATATATGAATATAGATAGCCTATACAATTATAAAAAAAATATATATAAATATATATATATATATTTATGAATTTCAACGGATGGTGTTTTTGGCCTCGGGGGACATAAAAAAAGTAAATCTGTCCCGGCTCCAGTTTTTACCATTATACCTACGGTAATAGCTTATTCCCTATTATGTATGGGAAATTCGATAATGTGTGTTTTGAAACCGTGAGTGTACTAAATATTAGATACAAATAGTACTATTTTAGGTTTAAGATTTAGTAATAAGCCTATAAAACACATTTTCTTACGTTCAGTTGTAAAAGTCACAAAACTTGAGTATACAACATGTAAAAAAAAATACTATTTATATTACACCAATCCCGAGAGAAAAGAGCGCTAATTTTGGTAGTGTATTCTAGTATTCTTAGGTATCACATGTCAAATACCAGCCACAAGATCCCAGCACCGAGACCTACGCTGCGCTGGATAGTTGTTTTCTCTTCGTTTGATGACTTGAGTAATTTAAATTACCAAGCCAAAGAAGATCCAGGTCTCATTGATTACTTAGGAACAATCAAAATCAGGAGGACATATTTTAACAAAAAATCATCCGCACTTATATCAAAAGTCAGCAATTAACAAATGTTAATTTTTGAACTTTGGTTAGATGTTGAGTGTCATGTTGTATTTTTATTTTCTGTATATTTTCATCTTAGACATTGTTTTCGTTATCTAAGAGAACAGTTAGAAACCCATAATTAATCTATATCACATGGAATCGAACCGGCTACTTTCAGATATGAAGGTGAGCCGAGTGCAATGGTTTAAAAATCATACCACATAACCACTCGGCCACCCATGTAATTTTTCCACGTTTTGAATGTTCACCAAGAATAATTTTTAAAATTGATGGAAAATCCCCATAAACCTTTTGTAAACACAATAATTGTAAAAAGATATAATGTCATAATATGAAAAACCTTACTTACATATGACTTGGAATTCTGCAATTCAGTCGTTGTTTCATCAAAATCCAGGCACACAGGCATGATATACTCCCCAAACTTGATCTTCTCACTCAGAAATATCAAACCGATATCGAATGCATGTGTATTTGGGTTGTAATCGTGGGTATATTTAAAATCTGTAACCTACAAGACATCATGATAAAAGTAAGATGTTTTTAAACATCATGATTACATGTACGTTTTCAAACAAAATGATAGCCAACGTATCCATTGAATGGAAAATGTTATACTATTAACAATTAAAAACTTTAAAATGTGGACTAAGAAGCAAATGAATACTTCAGTGTAGTCAAAACTATGAACCCGCTGAATAAGCCTATTTTGATAGAACATGTAAAGTCAATCTAGCCTTTAGGAGGAATACCACGACTTGACTTACACTAAGAGTTAATTGGATTTTTATCAAATCAAGGGCTAAGTTTAGTCAATAGGATGCCTTTAGTAGACTAATTTTGTTAAACATTTACAAAATGAGTATGGAATTATAAACAATAACTGTGTCGTTCCACCAAGAAAAGGAGCTTATGTCAACACATGTTTGTATGACTTTTCATATTTTACGAAGATAATTTCAAAAATTCAAGTCAGGGAAGCCTTTTTTATCATCTTTAACCCCAAGGGCAAAAGTGAGATTATTAAACCTGTATTTATTCAAAAAAATATATAATTTCTACCTTTAGCAGAGTTAAACCTCTGGAATTATTCAAATTATTTATTGAGCATAACACCAACAAACTCAAACAAAGAGGCCGTTTTCTACACAAAGGATATGAGGTACAGGGACGAGTATCCTGACTCATAGATATGGGGTACAGGGATGTCTATCCTGACAGAGATATGGGGTACAGGGATGTCTATCCTGACTCGTAGCCATTTTAATATACGGTAGTGATTTGGAACCATAAGCGTATCATAATTGATTGTAGCACTTACATTACGTTTTTGTTCAGTAATCTCAGGGATGTTCCATGATCGATGAAATTTACCCAATGCTACCCGGAGATTTCTTTTGTCTGTGACAGGTTTCAAGCAGTGGGCCGCTGTAATAACGAGTGTATTATTAATTAAAATTCATTTTCATAGCCCCAGGATAGCGTTTAAATGACAAATAATGGCTAAAGTACCTCCTCAGACAATCCATGACATGTAGAAATGATTGCTACATATGTTTTGGGGGTTATTTAAATATCTCCACCATCGTCAGGCAAACAAAAGGATCCACTTCATGTGTCGTCAGAATAAATAGATAAAACACATTTTACACAAATCATAAAAACGAACATGATAGGCCTATTAATTATACCCATTGCCGTGGAAATGGCAGGAAGCAGACTGAACTATGCTATGTTGTGATGGACTGACTTGACTCTGGGTTGTCGTCTGCGTTATCAACAGCTGATACTGGTCTATTGCAGTGACGAGGGAGAGTGTTGAAAATATCGTGTGCTCCCACTATCTCCGCGTTCCGCTATCTCCGAACCCAAATCTGTCCCGATATCTCCGAATTCTTGAGTGACCCTTATAATCCAGTCACTGACTGCGTTGTTAGCTGTCATTGCATCCACGGCTGCGAAGCCCCGTGGATGGAAGATTTGATGAAAAATTAACCCGTGGGTTAGGTTAGGTTAGGTCAGGTCAGGTTAGGTTAGGTTAGGTTAAGTTAAGTTAAGTTAAATTAAGGTAGGTTAGGTTAGGTTTGAACGGAAAGTCTTAACGCAGGAAGTAACCGAGGATTATAGGGGTCACTCTGAAATTCGGAGATAGCGGTACACGGAGATAGCGGGACGCGGAGATAGCGGGAGGTAACCGAAAATATAATGGGGTGTCCCTGACCCTGACGCATTTCATCATTGCTATTCATACCAAGATAGGGAATGCGGAGCGAGTGCCGTCCTATTCTTTGCCGTAGGTGTCTTTAACTGTCAAAACCGTAAGGTAGGCCTGAGTGCCGTTTGACACTCCAGAGCGTAAGGGTGTTAGTGGAAGGGGTGTAGTGGGCAGGATGTAACCGGGTACAGTTTTAACTGGGCTACCCTGATATCGATTGGAAATATCGATTCGATTAGTAAACCTTCATGCAAAATTTTCATAATCAGCAAGTTTAGTTAGGTTAGGTTATGTTCAGTTTCATCTTATCCCAAAAACAAGTTTTGCTAATCCTGCCCCCGGTCGATCTTTCCACCACCATACCCGTCGCACCATGGAACCGGTCACTGTACCTATAGCCCGACCTAGCCGGCACTCGCACCGCCAAGCCTCAGGCTGTAACATGACCCTCGTCCCCCGTCAAGGTTTTTAGGCAAACGGCACTCGGCCCTGCACTCCCAAGATAGTGAACAACTGCAATTGCTGCAACTGCTGATTATAGGCTAGTCAAAATACGGTCCAACATCAAACTTAAAGCAATAGAAACGAAATATATGGGAATTTGTCAACAAAGGGGTCCACAACATCATACTAAAAATCGAGAAAAATCGAAGTGGTAGAAAGCCGCCATATTGGAAAAAAGCTTCCGCCATATTGGATTTATGTAAGCTTTTAGTAAAATAGCAATAGTTTGACAACTAAGCGTCTTGAAAATCTGCGGTTTGTTTTAATAGCTTCCTCATTAAGTCTACTTCAAGATATTAACAACTTTTATATGATTTCAATATTTTTTTGTTTAAATAAGACAGCTTTAAATTTAAAAATACCAAATTTCTAAGGTTTTTTTTAGTAAAACCTTTAAATTTTTGCTAATACAAACTCACGTGATATGAAAATACATATTTTGTGGCTATTAAAATAATCGGCATTAAATTTTGAACAATAATAATCATCACATCAGTTTGTATCTTGTTTTGAAGATGGGATATATTGTGTGATATATTTGTTATTAGTCTTCTACTTGAGCGCTAGCCGTGACGCGCGCTGCACCGCATCCCAATAAGATGTTTCACCCGGATCTAATCCGGGTGAAATACACTTTGAGGTGGGAAAAATTGCTTTAAGAAAATTTAAGCCATATATAAAAAATTTAAAATTTAAAAAATTTAAAATTTAAGCCATTTATAAGGGATAGTATACAAACAAAAATCCGAGCTATCAGCAGTGATTTTGGCTCTAGATTGACTAGCCTATTAGTGTTAGGACCCTACCCGGAGTGTTTAGATGGCAGTGTTTGTTGATGGTGCCGTTATGTTAGTTGCGATTCTAACTTATGTTGCTCCACGAAGGGTTCGAAGAGATTTCTTAAAACAATAGTACTTACTTAGAACCTTGATTAACAATATGCATTATGTATACTACTATACTATTTTTATTGAAATTAGAGAAAATAACTTAACGTGTGTTATATGTACTTAAACTTGTTAACAAATAAATCCAGTTTACGCACAAATGAATTTATTTGACAAACAAAACTGTTAAAATAGTACCTACACTTTCTGTAACTACAAACTGTCGTCGTTGTTCTCTCTATGTCGATTTTTACCGAAGTACTGAATAAGAAAGGTTTACACTTACAGCAGCGCGGCCTACTGTTGTAGTTACAAGTTTTACCAACAGGGGCCAATGAGATCTAAACATATTTAAGTCACATAGCTCATAAGGGTGGAGGTGGGGCTTGTCGGTAGACTAGACTTGAGTGTGGCGGTCAAATACTGGTTTTGACTTAGAACACCCTAATACATGTTTAAGTAAGCAAGCAATGTTTGTTTCAATATATTCAACCAATTGTCTGTGGAGTGTACACTAGTTATGTCAAGACGGTTTGCATCCTTTCACTCCCTTAATTTTATCTGGTGTATCTAGCTTTAGCCATCCTGCAAATTGTAACGGTAAATTTACCGAATTTTAGTCTCATGCTAATTTTAATTTTAACAAAACATTTAGCTCATAAATGTATAACGAATTCATTATATTATAGTTCAAAAATTATATTGTTATGGATTTCTGTTAGTATGACATAGATTTATTGTGATGTGGATACAAATAGTTTTAATGGTAAACGCACAACAATTCTACTAATTAATGTTATGCTTGTCATACAAAAACCAAGAAATATACACTTTAAAACTCTGAGAAGAAAACGTACTTCATTGAAGCTTAACACTGGACAGAGAGTGAAGTGCTCGTGCACTGTATAATGTTAGCCATTATTTTAATTTATTTCAATGAATTTTAATTAATTTCTATGTTTTGGTAAAACCGCGTATCTCAGTTATAGCAAAGATTACACATGCACTTTTAGGTTTTGATAAACGACTAAAATTACTTATAAGAAAATAATAAATATCAAAACAAAATTACCTGTAAGAACAACGCGATCTGTTATCAAAGAGCCTCCACATTGTTGTGACCAGATTTCCTCGCCATCAGCTGTGTTATCTCGATAGTAAAGTCCAGCGTGCCAAGGGAAGAGTCCTACATGTGCCTCAGCTCCATCTATGATCGTGGGAGTAATTACGCTGTCCTTGTATTTAGAAACTCCACAGGCTGCATGTAACAAGTATCCAGATACAAAATACAGTAATAAGTTAATACTAAGTATCCTATGTTATTTGTGGCAAAGGGTGATTTTTTTAGCGAGGGTGAGTCATCATTTCAGTCCATTCTTTCCTGTATAATCATTATTCGTGGCCAGTTACAATACAATTTTATTATTATTATTAAAAAAATATATATTTATTTTGTACTAAGCTATCAAGCGTTTTTATACTAAAATCGCCCTTTATTCCCACAATTAATATTTCTCTGTAGCAGCAAATCTAGGTAACCATTAAACCTAATATTATTTAAACAGATTTAACTAAAAATAAATTCAGGCAAATGGAACTTCGCTTAGTCTGCAGGTTTGCTGCGGTGGGGGTATTTCTGACTACTTTTTTAAAGCGCATCACTCAAAACAATGTCTAGCTTTCTTCTCCATCTGTTTCATTTTGTTTCTAATTAGGTACTCGCAAAGCCTAGCCTATAGACCAAAAAGTACGCAGATCGTATCAATCACACACTATCTACATTCAAAAACAATCAATCACATTTTATTTCGATACATTTATTAATACCGTAAGGTAAATACCTGGTCTACAAATAGGCAAGTTACTAGACCATTTCCCAGCGTGTCTGCATGTGATTATTTTCCGATATTCGCCTTGACGTTTTAGATCCAAGAACTCTGAGAAGCCCGGTAGACACTGGAAGCTGACTGTGGTGCCGGGCAATGCTGGCGCTGAGCAGTTGACTATGTCTGTGCCAACGCGACATGTCATTAGGAGAGCGTCTGATACTAGAGGCGGGCACAGCTCTGAAACAACCACAACACCGATCACCAACAATGATTCATAGGAAAACACTATAAAATATAGGATTATGTTGCATCTGAGTAACAGAAGTTTTAAAATGTATAGCCGGTCACTCAGTTTGGACACTTCTTTCGACTTTATCTCTACATCACCATAATAGACAACCCCTTTTCAGTTATTTATAAGTCACACGCAACAAAATAGTTTCAACTCGAGTATGAGTATAGCAAATATATTAGTTAAACTAGAAATAAATAGGACATTTAAATAGCTTAAAATGAACATTCATAACTAGACTATAATAATAATGTGATCCTACTTACTGACACACTTTGGAAACGAGGAGTGCCAGCCGTTGTCGTCACACACGGCGAAGTCAATGTTCTGATGAACAGTGTGGCCTGGAGCACACACCACCTTGACTTTATCTACTCTGGAACCTGGAGGTAAGTGACATCTGGTATTGCTAAAGTCACATTGTCTGCAGCCGGTAGAAAACGAGCAGAACTTGGCATTGGATTCTGCAGGGAGCACACAGCCTCTACAAGACCAAACATGCGATTATGAGATTCAATCGTGTTTTATGTGGTGTTACTAACCATATATTTAATGTTTAAAAGATCAGATGAACTGATAATGTATTAATATTATCTATATATTAATTTGAAACTGTTTTTCTTTGTCATAGCTAAATTGAGAGAACGGCAGGGCGTAGAAACTCGGTAGAGGTGTCTAAAGAAAGGTCTTGGTCTGTAGATGAGCCATCAAAAGAGAAACGTGGTAAATTCCCTTGGGGCTCTGCCCCAGTGGCCTTTGAATTCCCATCCCATGTTATTCTTATGGAGGAAAAACTGGGTTTTTGTCCCAGCTAATTTGAGAGAACGGCTGGGCGTAGAAACTTGGTAGGGGTCTCTAAAGAAAGGTCTTGGTCTATAGATGAGCCATCAAAAGAGGAACGAGGTATATTCTTTTGGGGCTCTGCCCCAGAAGCCTTTAAAGTTGCCTCTTCAGATTTGTTTACATTACGACCATATGCATAATTCTACACTACTTTTTAATGCAACAGCTGTTAATATTTAAATTGTGATTTATTGAATTTGTCAAAATGAAGTACAGTATTTGCAATGGATTTTTCTGATTTTAATAGTATATTTCGTACCTAGGGCCGAAAATGAGGTTTTGCCGGCTCGAGATAGTTTTTAAGTTCGAGACGAAGTCGAGAACTTAAATCGATCGAGAGCTGCAAAACCATTTCGGTCCGTGGTACGAACGCTATTTTTCACCGCACTATACCCTATTACCACTATTCACCACTATAATAATGCACACTGATAGTCAACACAACTACAACTTTAAGGTTACGCTGGTTACGTGAAGAAATAATTTGAGGAATCAGCAAAAATTAAAATAAATAGTTGCTAGGCAACGGTGACAATAACACAATTCTATTGCAATGCTATGGATTTTGATTGTGTAGGTATTTAAAATGACTTATTGACTTAATTCCTGTCGTTCCGAGACGTCTCCAGGCCTGTCTTTCTCCCGCCAGTCTTCTGAGCTCCCCCCAGGTCTTTCCCTCTGTAGCTGCCTCCTTTTCAACTGTTCTCCTCCAAGTGTTTCTTGGCCGACCTCTACGCCTTGCTCCTTGAGGGTTCCATGTTAGGGCCTTCTTCTCTATTGCGCCATCTGGTTTCCTTAAGGTATGCCCAATCCAGTTCCATTTTCTTCTTCTAATTTCTATATGGATTGGCATTTGGCCACTTCGTCTCCAAAGTTCTTCGTTTGATATTCTGTCAGGCCACCATATCCGGTTTATCTTTCTCAAGCATCTATTTATAAACACTTGCAGTTGGGAGGTAATTTTGTTGTCTACTTTCCATGTTTCACAAGCATAAAGCAGGACCGCTTTAACATTAGTGTAAAATATTCTAATTTTGGTGTGGAGTGAGATGTTTCTACTTTTCCAAACAGGTTTTAGTTGGACACAAGCTGCGTTTGCTTTCCTTATTCTTAGTTTAACATCATCTCCAGCTCCTCCTCCATCTGCTGCTACAACACTTCCTAAGTAGACAAAAGACTCTACTTGATCTACCCTCGAGCCACCTACTTCCAATCTATCCTCTAATTGGCCATTCACCCTCATCGCTTTAGTTTTACTTGCATTTATTTGCAGACCAGCTCTTTCTGCCACATCTTTGAGATCTTTCAATTTACTCCTCATGTCATTTAAACGATGAGAGAGCAAACATATGTCGTCTGCAAAATCCAAGTCTTCCAGATGTTCGACAAGTCCCCACTGAATGCCTCTTCTCCTATTTAAAATGCATTCATGTTTTAAGTAAGTAAGCGGACAGCTGATTTTGCGGCCCCGGCCTGTAAAAACCTGCTCGGTCCCCAAATTACGATGACAGCTGGCATGGCCAGCAAAACGTAACTTTCAGCCACCAATTAACGTATGTAATACAGCCAAAAACATCATAGTGTGGTGAAAAATTGATTTTCTTCTGCATCGTGTCATGTTTTGCAATATAATGTTCTATTACCAAATCAGTGGAAAATCCTAATATCACAGTAACTTTTAAAATTATTTCTTATAGAGTTAACTTATATCTATTGTATGGGTTGGTTTCTGCCTTTTTTACCACTTCTTGGAGATTGTACGTAGGTGATATTCTTTGGCATATTGCATCTGTAGACGAAACTTGGGTTAATGTAATTATTACAATGGAAAAGAGCGAGAAATCCTGGACAGTTTGATATAGGCTAAAAATAAAACTGAATTAACACTGTGCTACATTTCTTGAGCAATCATTGAAATAACAGATTTGCAAACAATGGAAACATAGAAAAAGTCATAGAACACAACCAAGTAGAAGAAATAGAAATAATGTTTTTTTACACCAAAAACACTAAAAAACAAGATCAGCTTTTTGAAAAAAGATAAGATATTTACAAAAGATTTTGATTATATCTAACTGTTGTGTAGATCGTGAGTATTTCCATAATCTTCGAGTCCCCTGTAATGCTTCGCAATTGCTCGAATTCGAGCAACAGGTACACTAGTTACCTTTTATTTTGAGATGAGTTGTTGAAATTATTAGATACAATACTGTTCCTAATTTGTTCATTTTGATTAAATAAATAGTTTTACACTTTATTACTGTCATTTTGATATATAATGGCTATTAAGCATATCGTCAGATAATAAGACGTGCAGTAACGTGTAGAGACACTTTCTATGCTTCGGCGGCTATCACAAGTCACAGATTCACACTCGTCAGTCTAACAAAAAAACCCATAACTCGAGGTTTCGTCAGAATAAGTTACACACAGTTTACACAAAAAGAATAAAAACGGTTACCGAGGCCTGTCAACATGCGCACGTACATATCCGTGGGTAGGACTCAGTTCTTACACAGTGTTTTCCTCTGCAAACGTATTCGTCTTTTATGTCATGTGTAAACTGCCTGTTACTTATTATATAAATTATGTAAATCAGTTAAAATTGAAAGAGCCATAATATAGTTCTAAATGCTAAGCGAATTTGGAGTTTTTTATACTTGAGACTTACACTTACAATTTAAATTATGATTTTCGAAAGAGCTTGTCAGTGCAAGCTTAATTTTTAGAAATTATCAATAACCTTTTCAATCACGTGTATCCTTGATATACGCGAAACAAACGGAAGTATAGTAAGATCATTGTAGACATACTATATGATTTTCAATCCATCTCCATACTCACATAATCTACCTTATATACTCTGCTCAGATTTCCAATGAATGTATGTCTCATATTAATTAATAATGTCTCATATTAATTAATAACAACTTAATCTACCATCATATATACATGTATTTGATGGGCACAGATAAATCAAATTCCAACTAAAACATGAAGTCTAGTTAACATTTATGAAAACAAACTTACGTTGTTGACACAGGCAAAGGAGCGATAGGAGAATCATTCGTTGGAGGCTTCGTGGGCCGAGCAACTGCTGGTACTACACTGTCATCGGCTTCTGAAATATGGTGATATTTCTTACTAGTTTCATTAGACTTCACGCTCCTCGTTTCACTTATTATCTTAGTGTATTTGATAACCTTTTGTTATGATACAATACTGTTTTCACTGAACCTTATCCACCGATGTTTAAGTTTTCCATCAATGGGAAACTTTTAAAACAACAATCTTTTACTACAAGCATCTTGAAGACAATTCTGTACTATTAGGTGTTTTAACTTACAAATTTCGTTTGCACATAACCTGCATTCGAATGTTTACTTGTGCATACAATCAGCTTTATTTATTACCATACAAAATAGTTTTTTTTTATTTTTATTTTTACTGCTGTAAGCCTAGTACAGCGTTTCGGACTTTATTGCAATAGGGACGGTGGGTTCGTATCCTGGGAAATTTACAAACACTTGTCAATGTTTGTGATTCTTCATACGAAATCACACTGGCGAAGACATTAAAACACGAAACAAACCGTCACTCCTGTAAAAACACGCTGAACAGTTGATTTGTAAAGTTTTGGATTTGTGGGACTCACTTGTACAGAGTTCTTGTGGAATATTGGGGTTCCAGGTGTTGTTGTAGCAGTGTATGAGCAAGTACCCGGAGCCCTGACGACGACGATAGCCCGTGGCACAGCTGACAAACAAGATACAGTCACGGGGAGCGTTAGAGCCCGGGGGAAACTTGTCACTACCACACTCTACCTCCAACGGACGGAAATCGGCGTGGGGCGGAGGATCTGGAACTTTGCACATCTCTCGCTCATTGGCCACAATATCTGGAAAATACAACAAACAATGTGTCAATAATTGAACTGGCTCTAATTATGATACAGAAGCGGAATAGTGATTAAGGATTCAAATCCATGGATCCACAGATTCTCGTAAAATCCCACTGGCGTAGAAAAAAGCAAAATACAGCTTTCGATACAAACAACTTCTGGTCATTCCCAGGTTATTCTAATGGAAAAATACTCTGTTGTAGTCTGCTTGTTTATGGATATATTTTAACCAAACTTGGCAATTTTGTTTATTTCATATTAAGCTATCCACATTTCAATAAAAACCACCCCCATTACCTTCCCTGTAGCAGCAAACCTAATTACTCATTAAAATTAATGTAATTTAAATAGGAAAAACATGTGACAGTTTCAAGAGAAAGTTTTTGTAGAAACCCTGCCAGGTAATGGAAATCCGCTTGGTCTGCAGGTTTGCTGCGGCAGAAATATTTTATTATAATGGGAAAAATTGAGTTTATTGTAGAAATAAACTCATTCAATTAATACTTGATGTTAAGTTAATTGGTTTAGTTTTCATGTTTAAATATTAAATAATTCGTTTTTTGCACAATCTTTTACTTATTTTGGATGGCACTCTAAATCTGTTTATAATGTTATATCAGTTATATCACCAAGATAGTGGTTCCATTCTATTTGGCATGTAGAAATCCATTGAAAATAACACTCAACAAGTCGTAATTCAAAAATCATAAATTATTTAAAATTCCCCCTACCCCTCCTATAAAAAAAACAACAAAAACCTGTACCAATATGCTAAATCTCTTGTGGAGGTAGTTCTATCGACGTAAATATGGTTCATATCGATTCACTGTGGATACAAACTTTGAAAACTACTTCCTAAATGATCTAAAATCGTGAATCATGAATTATATCAAAATTCCCCTCCCACCCCCTATAAACGATGTTCCCCCATCTTAGGGACTCATTGGATCTAGACTTCTATTAATAAAACGAAGTTAATACCAAAGTTTCATCTCTGAACTAATTTTTTCATTTTTATTTAGTATTTTTCCTGTACTATTATTATAGCTGGAAAACTAGGTGAATGGAATTATGGTACTAATATCTTCTTCCTTTTATAACATACTCTACATCCCACTCTAACATTCTTATATGGTTCAATATAACTTTAATATTCGATAGTTTGGGGGTTTAAAATAATTTCTCTATGTGCTCTTATATAAAAATGCGTCCTGTATCCAACATTCATAACAATGATTATAGAGATGGCCTTGATTCAAACAGGGGGAAACTAAATAAGGGAGCCTACTGTACAAGGAGGAGAGTGGCTTACCACCGGGGTCTATTGGTCCATGGAATATTTGAGTTGAGCCGGGTCACCAGTTACTCAAAGAGATCGTTTGGATATTTCGGGGCACGTTAGAATTGTACGAGCGGTGCTATATATTTTCAATCCGAGATTTTTGAGTTACACGGTGGCAGAAAACGTCTGAGAAGGTCGTACGATAAAAAATCACGATTTCACCACGATCGCAAGAGATGTTCACTATTTTACCTCGATCGCAGGAGACGAGGTTGATGGCCCCGCAATCGTGGTAGATGTTTACAACTTCACAACCATCGCAGGATACGTTCACGCTTTCACAGCTACCGCAGGGGACACTTGAGATTCCATGCGTCCATTGGAAATTTTGAAGATTCTGCTCTCCTGACTGCGTTCATGGGTTTGCCACGACCACATGAGACATGCACGATTCTCTGTGACCACAACCAACCTACAGCATTTCCCAGCGACTTGGGAAGACGTTCACGATTCCACCGTGAATCGCAGGAGACGTTTAAGATTTCGCAAGGTCCACATAGGACACAAAAGATTTCGCTGTGAGTATGATTTTAATATTTACGTTATATTCACGATTCCGCCACGGTTTGGACCCAAACAATAGGTGGTTTTCGAAAAATCTGTGAAAATTAAAGTCTCAAATACGAGTTTTCAATATATTTTCTACTTAATATTACACCCGCAAAGTAGCGTGTGGTAATTATTAATTTCCGAAAATGATCCTGCATCATACAACAGCGAATTTTGTTTATCTTTTGCACTTCAGGGGGAGGGAGTGATACGCCTCCTCTACGGGCGCTCTCTGGTGGTGCCCGTGCTAATGTAGCCCTCTATGGTGGTTGTGACGTCTGAATAAATAAGCAAAATTGGTCATTTATACGGAGAGGATTTTAATAATTACATATGCGGATGATTTTTCATACGTAATATTAATATTACCGTTAAGTTTATCGCCATGATACCTGTGCTGTGGTCTAAGATTGGTTTATGTACGTTGTATTAACACTGTGTAGGTAGTAATGACCATAACACTAACCTGGTAATATGCACGAGGGCAGTTTGGGGATTGACCAGGTACCACCAATGCAGACAGAAGGCACATCAACTGCTTCAGGGTCTGGCAGTTGGTAGCCTGGATCACAATGGACCACGAGCAGCCAGCTCTCGGGGGCTAGAGTGCCGGGGGTGCCGTCACAAGCGGTTGGTCTGTCTGCGCCGCCACAGTCGTTGCCGTTGGGCCTGTGACGGCCGTGCGCTGGATGTGGCGGAAGAGGACAATCTCCCAAGGACCTTCCTGCAACCAGGGACTGGATTAAACTTACTATTGAAAATATATAAACTAAACCCATTATGCTGGGTATGACTTTTAATAGTAAGGACTCCATAGTAAGTAGCTCTGCATGTTACCATCTAGAGTGACACAAATCGAATATTGCACTAGTAACCGTCCACTGGCCTGTCTATTCCAGTGGGAAAGTGGTTGAATAAAGTCAGGGCTTTATTAGGGAGGTTCGTTTAACCTTTACTCGCGTATGCAGTAACGTCGGATATAAATATTTGATACTGAGCTTGAAAAAGAGTATCATGAAGAAGTCTAACTGGTTTGAGAGGAAAGGTTGGTTACCATTAGCTGCAATGCTGTAGAGGTGATTTGGGAAATGATTGACAGTTTAACATTTAAACTACCTCTCAAGGAGTGTTCCTCCAGTTATATTTCAGGTGGAACAATGTCGAAAAGAACTGGTATTTAAGGAAGTACAGTACCATTAATCGATTTCACAACGCGGTGGACGTTTATAGAACAAACATAGACACTCTGTAGTGTAGCACACCGATATATAAACACAAATATATCGATGGTGTAGCATTCAGATGCAGAATACACTAAGTCAAATCAGAATGTTAGTAGGCCTACTGTCCAACTAAGATTGTTGTAAAGCTCCTGGAGATACCATAGATTAGTAAACAAAATTTCATCAAAATCGAACCACAGGTGTGGTCTGTAGCTATGTACAGATATACAGATAGACAGACATCACTTCGAGAACCACTTTTTTAGGTCTAGAGAGTAGGGGGGCCCAAACGGATATATCCATTTAAGACTCAAACTTACACCTCTCAATAAAAAAGAAACACTTACGAAAACAATACTTTCTCCATAATACAATGTATAGGAGGGAAAGTAATATACTGTAATAGATTAGGCGTAATGTGCCGTTCAAATTCATAAGCTTTCTCTATAATCTGTTTCAAATGTAGGTAATCATTTGGGTTTATTATAAAATATGTTTAACTAACATTTCACGAAATTTACATAACTTTTTAATTGTGAGTACAGAAACAATACTTGGTGTATATTTTGTTCCTATGTCCAGAAAACCCTATACCTTCAAAAATCATGAATCTGAATTGTCTAGTTTTTTCTAGTTTACAGAACGTCAATTTTTGAACATATTATTCCCAGATTTTTACAAGTTGTCTTAATTTCATCTGTTGAATGATCTCAATATGTACATCTTAAACTTACTAAAATCTTAAATGGCAGTTTAAAATACTAAATACCATTTCTCCAAGAGCTTTATCCAGTGATAAAAACGTGGAACCCATCGACGTATAATAATCGATTATAAATGATAGTACTATATTAAAACGTGGATACCTACTTTTAAGTTAATACATTGCGAACCTGTACACATAGTCTATTTTACTTATACGTATAAATAAAAACCAAGAATAATCTACCCTCATCACCCCTTTACACACTTATAGCCTTCAGTGGCTTTGCCAACTAATGCTGGAAATGTTACCTTTCTTTGTGAAAGTTTCTAAAATTAGAAGAGGAACGACCCTGAGTAGGTCTACGATTTCGATTAATTCTGAAATTATGCTCCACTTTCAGAAACTGGTAATAAAGTTTGAGACTCAGATAAACTCCGAGTGTTAATATACGTCAGTCATAGTTGTAAAAATGCGACTGTTATTTTTAAGTTCATGTCATTTTTAAAATGAATTGGTAACAAAAGTTTACTTATTATTATTTTACATTGTTTGATTTCCCCTTAACGTAAATATCTTTCAGTTCATCAATAATATTTCTATTATGTTACGATGCTTTTAAACTCCACTTTACAATAGTGCAACATTTTTAAAATTTACTACGAATTATAGCTAGAAGAAATCTTTATGAGTATCTTACCGAATTTAAAACTTGCCAATGTAGTTGTGTTACTTTTAACGAGCAAAATAATATTCTGAGTGCATTGTGATGTTATTCTGCATAAACCGCGTCGTCACTGTTGCCAGACTTTTCGCCCTTCCTTTTTTGAAGTGGAATATTTGAGGCTAGGCTGAGAATATTATTCTATCGAAAATTCTAACTTATTGCATTTTGATATTAGGCAAACATACCGATACAGAATGTGACGTAGACACAGGTTATCAGAGTGCTTCGCACCCACATGGCTAATCCTGCTGCATCTACACTAGACACTCGACACAAGACACTAGACACTAGTCACTAGACATAGACTCATGGTAATTGCCATCACTACAACCACTGAACAATGATCACAGCCACTCTATAGATTATCACATGACAAGATATTGACCATTGCTACTGACCACCGTGTAGAGTCAACTCTAGACTCTGAACTGACCAACAACAACTCCACATCGCGTATTTCCTCTTACTTGACCTTGACTCCGCACATAATTTTAGAACCAGTTATCAAACTTGTTCTCTGATAATAACTTTAATTTGAGTCAGCAAACTGTCTAGACAGCTGAGAGTTTTGTTTCATAATTACGTCGTTTGTAATTCAAATTATTGTTAAGGTTATTATCCCCAAAAATCAATCACTCCGTTGCTCTGTATTTTAATACTAGGAGCGAGACCCGGTGTTGCTCGGGTCAAAAGGCAATGCACAATAATGGCCATAAAACACTCATTTTAAAACAAAAATTACATCGAAGTGTCTGGTATTTCTCAGTTCAAATTATCAAAATTCATTTGACTTCCCCTTTTATACAGTACCTACCTGCATTTTAATCTTCAAATTGTACATGCCTTTCAAATTTGCATTCTGTATTCATTTTACCGAAGGCAATACTTGGATGTTCATTGTATTTTTATTTGCATAATAACGAAACTCTTGAAACTCTAACTAATTTAAATAACATTAATTTTAATGAGTACCTAGGTTTGCTACTACAGGGAAGGTAGGTGTGTTTTTAAATGTTGATAGCTTCGTATGAAATGAACAAAATTGCCAAATTTGATTAAAATATATCTATAAGCGAGCAAACTACAACAGTTTATTTATTCTCCAAAAGAAAACAATAACACGAGAATTTTAAATTTGAAGTTTTTTTTTTATTTTCTCCGTAACCGTTAGGCATACAACAACACTTCAAATTAGAAAATTATTTCTTTTTTTAAGCTCAACAAAATGTTCTGGTAAGAAATTATGAAATATGTTGTTTGAGTGAAATATGGGAAAAACCATTTTTTACCCCCCTTCCCAAAAAAACCGTTCCCATAGTCCGATCATACTGGTTCGCGAAATCGTTCGAATAAATGTAGGTTTACATGTTTAAACCAAATTTCATCAAAATCAGATCATTTTGGCCGTGAGTTATCGCGCAAATGTACTAAATGTAAATAAAACATATGTTAAAACCTCCTCATCTATTTAATGTGCTGGGTTCGAATCTCATCCTCGTCGCCATTGTTGATTCCACCAATTTTACTAATACAAGTTCACATTTTGTATAAGAAAAAAGAAAGTAGGTTTTTATTAAATCATAATCTGTAAGTAAACATAAACAATTCAATAAGTAAACAAAACAATAATTTGAACATATCTTAAAATAAAATGTAAATAAAACATATGTTAACATGGAGGAAAATATAACTGTCCCAGTTTGCTTGTTTGTGAATATACAGGGTGACAAAAAAGTCTGGAAACGGTTTAATATCTTTTAAACTAAATTTGTTAGAAAATTCAAACCTTTCACATCAACTTATATGTATGAAAACTACTTTTTGCAATCATTGCCATTATTTGACCTTCACCAGGGGACGGCCCACGAGGAGTAAGTACATAATCTTTAATGTAAGCATAGGTTGATATGCACATCATTTTAAAGGTCTGGTTAAGTGGAGTTCAATACCGGAAACCGCGTCAAAAAAGATTCATCCGTTACAAAATGGCGACAGTTCAAAGTTCTTGCGGAATATACCTGCAGAGGCCTTAGTATTGGTAAATACTCATAGTCAACATTAGCAGGGAAATCTGAAACCCGGTTAAATTTGTTTTGATGATTGAATACTATTAGTCTATGAGCTAGTTGACTTTAAAATGCAGTTTAAGCTCTCAAGCTAATGTTTAATACGAGTATTTGCCCATACTAAGGCCTGTGCAGGTATATTTCACAAGAACTTTGGACAGCTGCCATTTTGTAACGGATGAACCTTTTTTGACGCGGTTTCCGGCAATGAACTCCACTTCACTAACACTTTAAAATGGTGTGCATATAAACCTATGCTTACATTAAAGATTATGTACCTACTCCTCATGGGTCGTCCCCTGGTAGAGGTAAAAAAATTACAATGCTTGGAAAAGTAGTTTTCATACATTTAAGTTGATGTGAAAGGTTTGAATTTTCTAACGGATTTAGTTAAAAAAATATTAAACCGTTTCCAGACTTTTTTGTCACCCTGTATATGTTGATCAAATTAGGCAAAATTTATTTATTTCGTATTACTATTTGGTCAAAATAACACTTTTAAACCTAACTGTAGCAGCAATCCTAAGTACATACTCGTTAAATCTAATGTAATATAAATGGGGAATAAATAATACGTCTTAAGACATATTGTAGTAATATCCATTGAGACAATAAATTTGGATAGTCTGCAGGTTTGCTAGGGCGGGGGTATTTTGTATTTTATGTATATTGCTTAATCAGCTGTTGAGCTATTATTTTAAAGGTAAGCGTCAAGTGGAGGGATAGATTTCTTCCCCTAAAACCACCTAAATATTGTGCTTTAAGTATAGTTACCACAGTATTTTATCAGTACCGTACCAACCATACATCAAGGCTACTGTATCCAAAGAACATTTTTTATTTGTATGAGTTTTCAAATATAATTTATTTTATAACGATTAAAATAGTAGTATAATATTGTGTTTAAAAGCTATTTAAATAAAAGGGTTGTGAAAGGAAACATCAGAGCACAATTTCTTTGTCTGTGTTTCTGTATTACAGTATACAGAAAAAACGATCAGGAACAAACTTGTTCAAAGGACATGAAGTGATTCAATAAGTTGAAATGCAATTAACTGATCTTTTGTTAGAACGAGGACTTAACGAACCAATCTGGTCGCGTCAATACTCAAAGGGATCGTCTTTGGGATACTAAATCCCAATTAAATGGAAAAAAGCACGCGATGTTACTTAAAGCCTTAATACACTACACCATGACTAGATAGCGCCATAACATTTGCCATACACACGTTTTGTGAAGAACAAGCTGGACTCTTATTGTTGATTGAGATATTGAAAAATACACGTCATCACAAAATGAGGACTGCTCACGTGTCCATAGCAACCGAGCGTCGGCAGAATACGTACCTCAAATTTTTACCTTGTAAGCTAAGACCTCTTCTCTAACTAACAGTTCAGCTACAGGGTCATAAAACATTCAAGAAAGAACAAAGACAAGTTACATCTGATGGCGGATTCGCAACTGAGAAAAACGTATTTCAGCAACTATCAAGGTAAAGTTAAAGACATAACTTGCTTACTATTTTCACAATCAGTTTATACGCTTTAGTCTTAAAAAATACATACTATACATCTAATTGGTTGCATAAACAACATTATATGACAAACTAGGCTGTTTAACAAAACGTAATCAAAGTATAATATACAATGGGATGTTGTTCGCGAATATTTGATGGTTCCCTGGCGAGCTGTAAAATTACACTTTATGGATACAATTGGCAAAGTTTAAAATTTCTGTTGGAGTATAACCATGTTAAGGCTTGATTTTGTTTGATCATTTTACAGTTTTTATTGTCATTTGAGGATATTACGGAACAACTTCTGATGAAGCTACCACTGTCCACTAACTTGTTTGATAAGTTCTCCATATAAAATATCAAATATATGTCTCTACTTGGCTATGGAAACACGAGATCTGAAAGGTTTGATTTGTTAGTTAAAGCATAGATAAAACATACTCCCTTAGCTAAGTCTATGGTTAAAGCTTCTGCGTCTTGTGTACTAACATTCAATAGATTTTTTGGTTTCAGTACAATACAGAGTATCCGGAATAGAAGTATCAAGAAATGAAGAAATAACTAACTCGTAAAGCATGACAATGTATTCTAAAAACAAAATAAATGAAAACAATTCTAAAGTGTTGTAAATACAACCAATATCGCTTATATTAAGTTCAATAATCATTATAAATAGTTTTACTTGTCCATTATTTATAAATTTTAAAAATCCGCTTTTTACCTAAAAACCTTAAGGTACGTGAGAACCATGTCAGCAGAAGTCTCCACTCAATATTATGGATAGGGGTGATTCTGCTTGGTCACATGAAAATATTGAATTTTCCTTCACTGGTAGTTTTTAGATATTGTGGGAATGTAATATGACCGTCGAGCTTTATACAAAGCATCCGAGGCTGCTGGGCTATAGTAGAGGGACCTACAGACGCTTGCGAGGAATCCTACTCACCCACGGGCAACGATGTAAAAACTACTGGATTGCGCTCTCAGTAGCACTGCGGGCGCTGTTTTCGGTCTAGCTCCCCCCACCATCTACTGGCAGTAGCCGACGCAGCCCATACACTCACCATTGTAAAACGCACCTTTTTAAGCTGCTGCTCTGTTTAAATATATAGATATAAAATATTGCAAATGCATGCCAAACACTTTTTACTGTTCTAAACTTTATGTCCTCTTCTTTTCTTGCAGAAAATAACACATTTGAGCTCTTAAAAACCCTACTACATTTGTCCAGTTTTTACCGCAAATCTATGCTTGACATTAACGTGATAGGCATACTTTTTTATGACCTATTTTGTAAGATACATTGTCATTAAACATTGAAAGAAAAAATATCGCGTTTACGTCAAACATAACGTTACCACTGCGGCAAAAACTTAGCAAAATTATTCTAAATGTTTATGTACTATATTTCGAATAATAAAATAGAATTACAATTACAAATATTGTACTTTCTATTTCTCCTTTGTAATCACTTATTATTTTACCATGTACAATTTGGAACAAGCGATATCAGTTGTCTAAAAACATCTACAAAACGGGTTTAGTGAATTTGTAGTTTTAAATAATTCAGATGGGCTATTTTCTGCAAGAAACAAAACAGACATAAAAGGTTTAACTAGTAAAAAGAGTTTGACAAGCGTTAGCAATATTTTATCCCTATAAATTTCAACAGAGCAGCAAATAAAAAGTGTGTTTTATAATGGTGAATGTATGGGCTGCGTCGGCTTCTGCCAGTCGATGGTGGGGGAAGCTCGACCGCGCGGCCAACACTGAGCCAGCGATCCATGAGTTGTTTATATCGTTGCCCACGGGTACGTGGCCTCGGCAGTGGTGACGGGCGTCTCGTCAGGAGGGGTAGAAGTCAGCCACCGAGGGCCAGAAATCGTGTCCCGGTTTGCCGGGTCTCTGGGTGCTCGCTGGTGACTTCTGCACAGGGTCTTGAAGCCCTCGTCACCGACACAGACGGTGATAGGTCGTCCTAGCAGCTGGGGACCAAAAGCATTTATTACTAGGTTGACGTATGTTGCGCGTTCGAACGATGGACTGCTTTTCAACCTAGGATTTCTAAAAGAACGCCTGATACGCATTAACAAACGTCTGGAGAAAGAAACTAGTTGAAGATCAGCTATCAATGTTATAAAGATTTTTGCATTTCAATTTAAAATGTCCACAATTGTTGAATTCAATTGGCTAATTAATAAAATTTATATCGTATATAATTCATGCCCATTTGCTCATCTAATTGGCTAGATACTGTTTTTAGTTCTGGAGATCCTAGAAATAAGAGAATACTTAATCTTATTGTTATGCAGTTATCAGTAGGCCTTAACCAAAATGGTAGAAGCCGAAACTGTCACTACACCATTTCTGTACCGCCCTGTTGGAGAAAAAGTAAATATACCATCCCGGAGGTTTCAAGCTTAAAATGTAAATGCAGGTCTCAATATAACATCTCTGTTTCTCTGTGTTTTGACAAATTGTTTCTCCTCAGTGGGAAGTAATTTATAACTATTTTAATCGTCCTAAAATGTATCCATGCACAAAATTTTCTCTATCTGAAGTTTTAGGTAAACATAATGTTTGTGCATGATGTTGATCGTCAATGGCAATATGATGCCCTGATGACTCCGCTCAATTTTGTGGACGCTTCTGCGAACGCCAGCAAGTCATTTTAAGATTGGTAACAAGGAAAAATGAAAAGCCAATAAGTAAGTGTGCTTGGCAATACTATCTGAATCGGTGTCAAGTTGACGACCCGGCAAAGCGTTGAGAGATAACTCATTTATGTCGTAATATAAAACAATATTGCTAGTTATATGATATTTTGAAATACTAACATTTCAAACACCGAGTGGTCAAGTAAAATACGTGGAAACCATTAAATTTGTTTGGTTCTACACACCTTGTAGGCTACATGAAGTTCTGTTTTTAGTGATAAACCCTTTGCAAAACGTGGTTTAAGCGAAACCATATGTACAAAAATAGTAAAACTTATGTTTGAGAAAAAGTAAATATACCATTCCAGAGGTTTTAAACTTAAAATGTAAATGCAGTTTTCGAAAATCCATATAACATCTTTGTGTTTTTGACAAACTGTTTCTCTTCACTGGGAAAAAATTTGTAGCTATTTTAATCATCCTAAAAATGTATTGATACACAAATCTTCCCCTTTCTGAAATTAAAAAATAATGTTAATTCATGATGGTGAGGGTCATTGGCAATTAGATGCCACAAGCGTGTACAGCCTGACTGATCACTTTTTGCAAACGAAAAAAAACTGGCCACTGAAGAAGGAAGAACCACCTTGTTCATGACTGCGGTCTATTGTCTGCTACATAGCTTAAACAAACAGAATCCCAATAATTCAATTATTCTTAAAACTGACTAGAGCCATAGAACACAACCAGCTTAAAACTTAAAATATAAGCAACAAAATTAAACACAACTGTTATCAGTGGTGTCCGATTTATTTGTGATTCCTGACGGAGATTGATTTATATGATGCTGCCTAAGAGAATAGGCTCTGAAATTGTCTAGTTTATGGAAGCAATGAAACACATTCAAATTGACTTTGAATTCAAAGTAAACTATATGGATACTACACTTAAAACAGTTGAATGTAAATTTTATTTTTATATTGATAAATTATACGTAAACATTACAATTGAGAATTAAATTTAAAAATCGAGTACACATAAAAACAACAAACGGGGAAAATACAATAATTACGATAGGATAAAAACAGTGATGGAATTTTATAAAGCTTAATAACCATGAAATTTATTTAAAGAAAACTGATGTCAACAATTTACATGTAATTAAGAAATTATTATTTAAAATACCGTACCAAGAGCGTAAAAGTAAAGAAAGCTTAACTAACAAACAGCAAGTGAAGCGGTACTTCGCCGAAGAGCGAAACCAAAACAAAATAGATGACAGATCGCATACGTCTACGTCATTAAGACATTAAACACTATAGTTCGGCCGCTTAGAAAGCGACCTCCTCTACCATTGGTTTAGCATTAGCGCGCAGGTCGTTTTCTAAGCGGCCGAACTATAGCTCCTAGTTTTCAGTGGCCAGTAGTTTCGTTTGCAATCAGTCAGGCTGTAGACGCTGGTATAAGATGCCCTGATGACTGCTCTATTTTGTGGACGCGTCTGCGATGCCACCTAACGTGTACGCTCGTGACGAGGAAATACCAACAGAGTTTTACGAGTAATTAATTTAACTCTATTCATAACCACTTTATCTTGCTTGATATTCCACGTACAGGTATGATGCGCGTGTAAACACGATAAGATCACAAGAGAAACGAACGATAAGATAAAGTCGTAACAGTCCAACTCCTGGGCCAAATTGTTGATTCTAGGTACAGTAATGACTAGTAGAATATTATAATTGTTAAAAGGCATTTGTGTAAAGTTCTTTAGACGTAGCTTTTTAATCCGTACTTTCCATTTTGTTGTTTTAATAAATCTTATTTGAGCGAATTTCTCCCGTAGGTCTCATGGTAAGACCTAGACCCCGGGGACGATTTCCTTTTTCGTTATGAGGTCCCCAGAGGCCAAATAAATACCCTCCGTTCAAACTCATACGTATGTGTGTCCGTTAGCACGATAACTCGAGCAAAAATGATCTGATTTTGATGAAATTTGGTATAAACGTGTAAACCTACATTTATTCGAACGTGTTTGCGAACCAACCTTATCGGACTATGGGAACAGGGGTTTATGGGGGTTTGTATGTGGTAAAAATTAGTTTTTCCTATTTTTGACTCTAAAACATAAAATACACCTATAACAATTTCTTTCCTGACCGTTTTGTAGAGCTTAAAAAAATAAGTAATTTTGTATATTAAATCGTTGTTGTATGCCTAACGGTTACAGAGATAATAAAAAAACTTTAAATTAAAAATTCCAATGTTATTCTTATGGAGATTAAATAAACTGTTGTAGTTTGCTTGTTAATGGATATATTTTGATAAAATCTGGCAATTTTGTTTATTTCATACTAAGCTATCAACATTTCGATAAAAAAAAACACACCTCAATACCTTCCCTGTAGCAGCAAAACTAGGTAATCATTAAAATTAAGGTTATTTAAACAGAAAATAAACCTGACAATTTTCAGGGAATATTTCAGTAGAAATCCAGCCAGGTAAATGGAAATTCGCGTAGTCTGCAGGTTTGCTGTGGCGAGGGTATTTATTGTACTGAATACTCGTTTTAAGTGTTAGTTCAATATATGGCTGGACTGTTCTTTGTAATTAAATAGATATATTTAGCAAACTTGGAATATAAACAATGAGATTGAAAGAGGATTAAGGCTAAACTGTTGATTCAATTAAGCTCTGAACAAATGCATTAAATCGGTAAATGGATTGGTCTGTAGCATATAATCAATAACCCCTCATTTATGTACGCAAAATGTAATACGTTCCAATACGAAAAAATATTTAAGGATATACATTTTAAATCACCTAACATCACAGAACAAAATGTTTCAGACACTAAAGATGAACATTTAACAGAAGCACGATATATTGAATGAATTATTCATATATCTCGTTTATTTGAATTGCATATTCATAAAACTTATGCAATCCTGGAAAACGTGTCCTGACTTTTGCGACGGTTTTGACAAATGTTTGACAAAGTATATTAGTTTATCCAAATTAGTAGAAATATGGGAATATGTCTTAATCATCGGCACATTATCCCATTGGAATGAAATGACTTCAATGATTTAATTACAAATGCCAAATCCATATATAAAACTAAGAAGGATCTGTACTTTTGAGAACACTTTAAGCCGCACACCTATCAACCATATACGTGAATGAAAGGTATTGATGTGAAATTCCCCCGAAAAATATCAGTTTTTTCGATTTAATTGTTTACTTATATGTTCAGTATTTTATATTTAAAAACACATCAATTAATGTTGCAGACTAATGTTATATATATCATTAATAAGTGACACAAATGAAGAACTATGGAGTTTGGATGGAGCCTCATGAGTTCCAACTGGGGAAAAAGCATCTGTATAGTATTTTTTCCTTGTGAGATGGATATTGATAAAATTAATTTGCATTAAGAATAAGCGCTCAATCAACCTGCAGTCAATGGACAAGGCGGTGAAGAATCGCCATATCTTCTCTGCGTTCTATTCCCGTGGCGAGACACAGGCAGAACAGCTAGTATCTTTAACAGTTATATACATTTCATTATATCGTTTATATAAGCCAAAATGTTACCTACTTCTACGACATATGCAATTCCATAAATCTGTTTTTTAAGATAACTAGGCCGTTTACAAGGACTCCTCGTTTAATTAATTTTAAAGGTTTATTAAGTTAATTAAGTCCTTGCAAAATTCGTTATGTGATATCTGAGTAAGTGTTTTCATTATTCATATTAAATAGCTACATATCACGTACGATACTGGGCACTACAGTGGTGGTTGTGGAACCGCACTCTTTGAGATATCTCCTTATCACCACTATTGCATCTTCTAAAATATTTGCTGCACATTATCAACAGTTACGTGAATTGACTAATAACTATTATAAAAGTAAACAGTTCCTGCTCGACACTTTCAACATTATCTTGATTAACAAAGCAGAGTTTGTCGTGTAAGGCGTATGCATGGATGAAGACTTTGTGGTGTGGATTGTACCATCTCTACATTACCGGTAGGATACATGAAAACACCGCAGACTAAACATCACCTCTCCTCTCACCTTGTAGTTGACTCTGTATGAGGTGCTAGTTTTGCTAGAGTAATACAACCTGCTTTGCAGTAAACGTTGCTAATAAAAGTATAAATTTTCAGAAGGTTTTTTATGATTGCTTTTTAATAATACTACCCGAACAAATACATAGCAATATGGCAATTTGTATAAAAAAACAAAACAACGTCCATCCTTCGGGCATTTTTTGAGTTTTTTTTTATAATACCATTAGTTATTTGAGCAAACTTATTCATTTACAGTAAATTAAAAGAATATACAAATTTTCATCTATTGTGCAACAAACAATTAATTAAGGTTAGGGGGAAAATATTGTTTAGTGGCTATCAAATTCTTCTTCTTTACACTGCAGCGAAAACAGTTTTTTGGTGCATGCGTTACGGGGCTATAGTAATTATTTTTAATTATAAGGAGAAAAGTATTAATTGTAAATGTTTCTGACTTAAACATTTTTGAGTACATGAAACACACAAAAAAAGAGTTCAGCTTTTACAATCGGTTGAGAAATACTTAGCAATAACTAAAATCGTTCGATGAATAAGAGTTATGAACTGAAGAAAAAACTTCGTAATGGCAAGTAAACCAGCAACAACATTTAATATCGTAAACGAAGGCAAATCTTCAAAGAGTTAAAATCTGCTAATATTTGCCAAGCGACTCATTACATCATAATGCGTCTCTGAGTATTGCACGACCTGTTTTTGTTTCTATAACATTTCTTTGGCAACGTATAACTGTTAAGAATTTAGAGCCTTTATGTACTTCTAAGCCTCAGTATAACGTTTGAAAGTCTGCGATTAAAATAATAAAGCATATTATTTGTCAGCAAAAATTTCTTCAACTACCGTGTAAATTTCTAAAAATGCATTTGATCGACTTTATGTTTATCGGTGTTTTTATAACTACCTATATTTTGTTTAAAAAGTAAGACACTTTTTTGTTGCCATAAAATAACATAAGTATAACCAAATTACGAAGCCAAACAGAATTTACTCTACTAAAACAGTCACCGTAGACACAATTTGTGGTAATTAAACAAACAAGAGATATGTGACCGTCTCATGGACTGACATACTAATTTGGTACATGCAAAACATCGTTAATGGCTTGGTACTGGTAACAACCCATTTAGTTTTCCGAAACAGCAAACAACAAATCCCTAAATAATTATTTTGCCATAAAGATAAATTAAGTACATAAAAAATCGGAAAACAAGTGTTTTTCTTTGTTTTTTCTTGAGAAGTAAAAAATAATTACATCATGAACCGATGCTTGAAATATTTGAAAAAAATATTTGGCTTATTTACTAATATACAGGTGAAATTCAGTACAGTTCTTGGCCTCTCCTCTCATATGACAAATATTGCATTATTTATGTGGTTTTTTGACTTAGATACAACGTTGAGCACATCTCTTAAGAAACAAAAGCGTCACCAAACAACAATAATCCGAAAATGACAGTAGTGTTGCATAGTGTTAACCAGTTATGTTTAGTTTCCTAAATTGAGAAAATAATATTACAAAAATATTTTAGTCAATTAATTGTCTTGGTATATCATATTTACTTTGCTCTATAAGTTTTAATATCCACATTCATTTATTTAAATTCACATTCAAAGTTCAGCCTAGTGTTTTGAATATTTATTAATGGGGGGGGGGGGGTTCGTTAGACAAAGTGAATTGTAGACATTGAAGCTACCATAAAGGCTATTAATCGATTATTAGAAAAGGTTTTGGCAGAACACATTCTTGAGAACACATTTTTATTGTTAAATATCTCAACCGCAGTAAACAGGCAGTATATACAATTTTCTTGTTAATAGTATAAAATAAAAAAATAAAATCATCCGTTAAAATCATCCGATAACATAGGAATTATAGAGGCTACTGGGACAGAGCCCTGATGGAATTTCTTGAAAACGCTTCTAATTGCACACCTAGAGCCTAATTAGAATCTCCATGCCAATTCCTGAGTTCTTATGGTTCGTAGCTTTTGAGATACAGAGCAGTGAGCGAGTGACTGGGATGGTGGCGTTGTCCTGTAACCCAGCATCTAGAAGGTCTCGAATTGAGGATATTTATAGCCATGTACTGTGGATACGATACACCCTGGTATGGATTGACGTCCGCGCTAGTGAATACTACGACTAACCACAGTACTATCCTGATAATTAGACCAATTCGTTAATACCAAGGCAAAAATGTGGTTGGCTGTATGGGCTATTAATTAACAGCTGGGTCTAAGGAATATATCGGCCTTAGTCACTAACAAGACTACAAGCACGCACCACTCATCCATCCTACACTCATCTCCATTCATACTTGGCTTTAAATAGGTACCTACCTTTGTAAGGTCGCCATTTAAATGTAAAGTATTAAGTATTAAGTGGTATTTAACCTTTATAATAATCTATACTTATAAAAGTCAAATACCACTCACTCAATGATTCTGAATCGTTGTTGTTATTTTAACTAACGACAAGGTAAACTTAAAAAAAATTGTAAATTTAAACTGTCTATGTTATTCTAATGAAGGATAAGAAAACTGTTAAAGTTTGCATGTTTATTGAGTGGAACAAGCAGAGTGAGCAAAGCTAATTTACCACACTCTTGCAATTGCTTTACAAATACTCCTGAATGGCTGAAGCGATCCGCACGACATTTACCACAGTCATAGTAACTAACTATGGGAAGGTACGGATCTAAAATAGTAAAAATCGGACAACAGGGCTCTTCCCCTGCTGAGTATATGTTTATGATCATATTTTAATAAAACTATTAAACATAAAAATTTACTTTAAAACACTTCATTATCCTTCCTGTAACAGCAAACCTATGTACTGTATTCATCAAACCCAATGTGGTTTGTATAAAGAATAAATTAATAAATTAGCCAAGGCAAATTAGACATATGCTCCCCAAAAAATCGTCTAAAGCTGGAAAGTGTTTTAATACCTTTTGGGGGTCCCAAATAAGACTCCTGTGAGTTTGCGACGGATTCTGACGTCTGCTTAAGTTTTGGGAGTCGAAAAACTATGAACATTTTGCACTCTTTTCAGATTTTCGCTTATAACTCCTAAATAACGAATCCTAATGAAAATGTTGTTCAAAGGTGTCTTTTAAGGCATTAAATTCCGCGTCGATTGATGTTAAATACGTCAAAATCGGCCGAGCCGTTTAGCCGCTGTAGCTTTTCAAAGTTGGGATATTTGCATCAACATGGCCAAAAGGTTGATTATTTTACCAGTTTTCGGCTTACAACTCCTAAACGACGCATGCTATACAAAAATGCACCTGTAGTTAAGGGAACAAGGGAACAAGGTGTAGCTGTTTGTATTTATTTGATTGAATTAAAAATATTTGCAATATGTTGTATTGGGGCTTAAAAAGTTGTGTTTTACTGCATAACACTTTTTGGATGAATTTAAAAATCAAGATATGTACACTATTTGTTTATGTTTCTAATATCTGTTTCAATGTATTTATACATCTCCAAAAAATATAATTAATTAATATAGATTAGGATAAATGATTCTGTTAGGTTTGATGAGACAACCCTCTTTTAGGTTTATTATTACAAAATAAAAGTCGAGAACAAGTTTTTTTTAAGTAGGTAAATGTGATTCTTGAAAAACGATCGTTTGGAGTACAGTACTAGTTTGGTAAACCTAAAAATGTGCTTTTTTGGTGTTATTATAAAATACATTTACGAAAAACAAAGGTTCATTGTTTATTTTAATTAGTATTAACCAAGCAAAATATAGTTGTTGAATGATTGCCTGCAAATAATCCTCTCCAATACGGAGGTTTGTAGGTGGTTAATTGGAAGTGTAATACATACGGCAGTGGTCACATACTATAGAAGTGATAGGGAACATATTTGAGATCAGGAATGCAATTGAGGTACATTATTGCATTCTAGAAGCACAGTGTCGGTCAAGTTGGACTTGTCCGGAATAGATGTTACAATTAAAAAAATATCAACACAAAAATTGATCGTAAAGCTGTTAAAGTTTAAAGTTATAAAGTTTTTCACTATGATTGTTATGGGGGTTTTTAAACAGTGATTTCAAATGAAATAAATTACAACATATTAATACATGATTACATTTCAAGTCTGGTTACAGGCTAAATTAGTAAATAAATAATTGTAAAGCAATTAAATAATGATCTATACAGCGCTGGTTGCTACAATAAAAACAAGTTAATTGCTTGTAAAATAGCGTTGTTCATTTAACAATGTGCACACCTTATTACGTACACAGAAGTTATTGGCTGGTCGCTCCAAACTGCGAACTACATTTATTGTGACAATGAGAGAATACTACGAGTGTAGTTTTGCTATTTTCACAAAGCATTACTTGAGAACTAACTTTTGAAGAGAAGAGCGAGATTGGCAGACTCAATGTCGAAATGTCCTTTGTTACGAAGATTCGTTCACTAATGTTCTGTCTCAACAAATACTTTGGCTCCACCATTTTGTTATTTAGTTGTTTAAAAGCATAGTTAGAATTTTGGGTGTATTTGAAGCTATACTATTCTACGTCAATGAATTTACAATCGTATGTTTCATCGCTATATCTTGGTTAAGTATCATTAAAGGATTAAAGTATACATTAGTTTATTTTAGTTCAATGGCTTAGTCGTCTGTGCTAAATAGTGTTAACGGTTATTTTATTTTAATGATATAACAAATCGGTTGAGACACAAAAATTCGTTAATTGCGATGTTTATCAGGACTTTAAATTAGATAACCCTAGCAATAATTATTTTACTCTTCAGATACTTTAAATGAACAGTAATTGGCAGCAAAAGGGTAAGGCTACGAACTATCCCCAAGACACATACCTATATGTTTTGCTCTGAATCGAAGAAAGGAATGATTAGTTGTACAAAGAATTACGAGAACATAAAATTGATCTTCTTCCAGAACTTTGGTATTACAGACATATAATCTTAATGAAGTATGCATATTTTTGGCGTACATGAACGTAACTATTAATGGCTGTTAGCAAACTGAGACAATAATGCAATATTCGAGCAAACGTGTATAGTGCCATTGACCATAATGGTATAGTCAATGGTAGTACGTACTGTACTGAACATAAGTTTTTCTCGTTCTGATAGTGGTGTGTAATTTACGTTTTGTTTATCTAAAACCAATTAAATTTTAAACCATCAATATTTTTTCGCGATTTAAATGTATGTTTAAGTCAGTTGAGAAATCAGAATATGTTGTATAAGATAACAAATGTCGTCGTGTAGGCTGTATATAACAGTAATGTCAATGTATGGCGGAGAAGGGTCATTAGTGCCATGGACTAGGTCCAATCCAGTGATTAATACGTTGTTTGGAAGAGCGAGAAGAGGGCAAGTCATTTGTAAAACCGAGGCGATTTTAACCAACTGAAGAAATTTAGAGCATTTTGCTGTTTGAAAGTTAACAGCTCATTCTAAAAGGAGTCAGGATGATTATTGGTTAAACATATGTACTACTGGTTATGATGTGTAAATACTCATGGCATCAAATTTTTGGATACTGAACCAATATAGACTTACAATAGCCAATTTAAATAATACATAACTGATCGAGTCACCTACAGAGTATTAAACACTTAGTTTTTGTAACTGAGATAGTTTATATGACATAAAATACCATAGTTTGCAAAATCCGACCTTTCAGTTTTCCCGTTTAACAAGTTGGCGTATTCCATAGAAATTATTAATCTATAGTATATCAAGGCACTCTGCGTTGGCTCAATTAAATTTCAAGTTTATTGTAAAACTGGAACTAATTCCATCCACAATCAAAATTCATGACCACAACTATGTGCTACAGGATAATACTATACGAATGAATTAAATCAATAAACAATTCCATTTCAAAGCTTGATATATTATGTTAAACATTGTATTACTTACAAATTAATTCAAGTGTTCATTTAAAGAAGGCCGGTAACATTCTTCAAATCGTTGAGTAAATGAATGTTCAACTATCGAGATGTTAAGTTTTCATTTTGCTATTTAGATTCAAAGTGTTAAAGACGTTGAAGGTTTAATGAGGCAACATCAAATTTCGCTTTAAGTTTTTACGGTAGAAAACTTTTAGAAGTTCAAATTTTACTGACAGGAAAACTTGCCCATTATATAGACGGTGTAAAGTGTACACTAAGCTTCTTTCATAGCATAAAATATACTGCGTGTTGGTTAAAGTCCCAGTAAAAGAGGAGGACCGCTCAATACATCGCCTACTCCTTAAAGAAAACAGTACTTTCTGTCCATCAAGAATAACAATAAAAGTAACTTCATTGTCCGTGTGTGCTGTATGAATATATTTCCCGCCATATGAGTATTGACTAAACGTAGTTGGCAAGTCTGAGTGGAGTATCGTAATGCATCAAGCGGATAACAATTGACATGTGTCCCACATGCAAACAAAATGTAAATGGCATGAATTTTAAAAACAATCGGATACAATACAGAGTGTGTGTTTATACATTAATTTACTAAAAATACAGATTTACTAATAAATCTCTATACATTGGCAAGTCTAATTATAAATCACCCTAATATTGCATATAGATTTCAAGGATCCAAAACAGTGTTAGCAATGAAATCTTTTCTGTGACATAAATTTAATTATTACCACCTGCCATAATTTTATAAATATCATGGCTATCTTGATTAAGTAATTCCATCCGGAGCGAGGGACAAGGCATGTTTTTATTGTTTTCGCAGGAGTGAAGAAGACTCTTCGTATTTGGTGGTCGCGGCGTTTGACATAATTAAATAAGTTTTACTAATACAAAAGTGTTAGAACGTAATGAAACCCATTACATATGCAGGAGAAAAACACTAAGCCGTGTCTTTAAAATAGGCTTCTGTTAATATTTGCTCACTACATCCACCTCCACGGACCCGGAACAAAAAGGTTATTATAATGAAAAGTATACAGTCCGCCACCTTATCCGGAACCCCCCCCCCCCCCCACCTGCGGATCCAATTACCTTCTTGTCAACGTAAAGTTTCCCGAAACGACTCTCATTACAAAACTGTGTTGATATTTGAGCTTCAATCGTAATTTCATGGCAACCATTTACAAGTTTTGACTAAATTATACTCAGTGACAAGAGGGATTGTTTAGAAGTTTCTAAGTCTACCTTTGGGTGAAACAGGAATCTTGTATTTAACAAGTTTTCTTCTGAGCGATTACTTCTATCTTTGAAGAAATATTTGTGAAACCACAAAAATACAATTAGAAATTGAGGTAAGTAAATCTGAATTGAAAAATATGAATATACATGTGTTATGATGACATTTTCATATTCGTACCTGATTCTAGCTGTAAGTATTATGTTTTGAACAAATACACATTTTAAGTAAAAACTTTAAATATTTATATTCATAAAATATTTGTAATCAGTATATTGTATAGTAATTTAGTACAGAAGGAAATTCAATACTACTAAATACTACAAGTGCCATATTTTTTATTAAAACAAGCTGTTGGCCCATCCTACGTAAGGAAATCGAGGAGTCGATTAACACGAAACATAATATATTTAAAGTCGAATATATTTAAGAACAGCTAGTTTACACTCATAAAGACAAAATAAACTCTGGCAGTTTTAATGGGAAACATTTTGTCAGTGCTCATTAGGCAATTAAAACTGGTGATTGTTTTTTTAACACCACAAAAAACAATGAAAAATGTAGTACGCGAGGAACCTTTTCATTTTTTGCTCAGGAATATACTCCTGTGGCAAAGTTGATTGGATTTTTATTTGAAGCTTTTTATATGGCGTTTGATTGTATAGTTTTTATGCGATTACAAACAAGCGTAAAATCGCTTGGCGCGGCATTGGCATTAGGAGCTCGGCCGGCTCGGCATCATTTTCTGGAATTTATATAGGCCTAACTACTGAATTTCTAGCATGTAGTTATCATTATGTCATTACATTACGAAGGATGGCAAATAAATTTACAAGCTATGTTTATGCATTTTATCGATTCCCTTAGAGGATAGTTAAAAAATCGTTGAATCAAATATTATTTTGGATTTGGTTATGTTCTATGATGTTCAATAGTATTAAAGTTACAAGAATTACCAACAGGGTGCAGCAATTTTATTTTTTTAAATTAATGACAGCAGGTAATTTGCAACCAAAAGGTAAGTGAGCGTAGCGAACGAACCTGGAGGCGAGTTAGCGTAGCGAACGAGCTAACCTGAAGGCAAGTGAGCGCAGCGAACGAGCTTCAACCAGGACGTGATTGAGCCATGTGATTACTTATGAAGTTAAACGAGGCAAAGCCCACGGGTACAGCTAGTACACTATAAACAGAATTGCTGTATATAAGGTTGATGTGTTTCATCGAAACAGTTTTCTGGGAAATGAGAAATGAGCCGCTTTGGTTTGCAATGCTAAACAAGTAAAATTTGTCAAAGTAGGCTTCATGAGAAAGGATACAACTGAAGCGTGAGTTTTGTTTTGTCCTATTACGTACACATTGCAGTCAGCTGTGAAAATATCACTGTATTATTCTGGTAGGCTACATTTTAATAAACAAGATGAAAGCCACAGAGTGTTCACGCGAGAAACCTTTCCTTGTTTTGAACATTTGCCTGGGTTTATATTTTTGGTATTCAATTTCATTTTGAAATAACGCCTTATTTACTGAAGGTACTTAGGTGCTTGTTACTATGGTTTACAGTAATGGTAGAAACTGATATTTGTAACAAAAAAATCTGATTTTAAAGTTCACTTAACGGTTTGTAAAGTTAGTATATTACCTTTTCTCCTTTAGATGTAATACAAACACACAATGGGAAAAATATGTTTTTCGAATGATTTTTTTCCAATCTCTTAATATTCTATATCAGTGGTGTTTTGACTTAAATTTCATTGTATACTAGAAGTGTTCCTTTCGCATGGCTACCTGATGTACCAGAATACCTGGACAGAGCTGGGGGTTGTTGCCGAACTATGGCATTTGAGTAGTTTCCTAAACATTATGTTATCACGAGACATTTTGTGAAAATCCTATTGTAAAATAAGCTATTTCCGTCGGTTAAATATGCCTGAGGGAGGATTGTTTTCCAAAAAACACAGTCTGAGAACTACCGGTACTTTTCCAGGAAAAACATTTTTAGAAGTTTTTTATAGCGCATTTATGACTTTTGATCTCTGATTGATTGGAAATGGCATCGCTGTACTTTGTCCCATGTTTAGGAGAGTAAAACTATTGTTGTGTTTTATGGATGGATATATTTTTATGGATATATATTTTTGTTTGTGTTCAAAGTTTGCACTTAATCAATTGAGTCAATTATAATGTGTAACGCGAGCGCAAAGAGCCACTTCGCATACCAGTTACAAAAATGACTATTTCTTTCTACTGCATTGCCACGCACGTAAACAGTTCCCAAAATGGCTACTTTTTGTTTTATTCCTACTGTTTACAGGTGTGTTAATGTGATAATTGCCATGCAGTAGAAGGAAAAAAACTTGCTTGTAATACACACTTGATTAATCCTACTACCAAAATTAGCTTGCTATCCCATCCACCATTAACTTACCAATAGTAAAGGTAAAAGCAAAATAAAAATAAGAGCTTAGAACAAATCATCATACTGTGATGTATTAAGAAACTTGAAATCTGTTCCCATCCACTATTAAATCGTTAATGGCTAACTATACTGAACTATTACGTATTAAAATCAATAATAACTATATAGCAAGACTGTCGTGCCTGAAGGGAGGAACAAAAAACAAATGTATTGGGTCACCAACGATTTCATTACTTCTTTAAACCGTACCAATTCTCTAGAGATTGCACATCGATTGCTCAGAGATTAGTTGTAGCAGATGAAAAATAGTTCGGTAACGTTCGGGGAGGTTCGGGTGGTGTCGTGGACGGTCATCTACACCACCAGCAGCAGTAGCATCCCACGTGCATTGCTGTATCGAGTGTTGCTGAGATTAGCGTCCTTACCATACACGTGTCTGTTAATATCGGGACTAACCGGTCCTTGAAATTCTGCACGAAATTAACGCAGTGAATTATCCAGACAGTGTAGCTTACAACTGTTGAAACAAAGTTTATTTTTAGTTGTTTAAATCGATATATTTAAATGCCTGCTTGAAGTGATGGTTTCTTGGCCAGTCGTCGGTTTCATTGTTGAACTTCATGTGTTTCTTTTTACTGACGCCGAAATAACACAGGAAGAAACAGGTACTGCTAGTTCTGCATGTGAATTCAGAATACGTTTACCAATTTCGTAAGATTAGGCATATTATAAGCTAAAAACTTCGCTGGAAAATGTTTAAGCATTGAGCATGATTTAGTTACTTATTTTGATAATACAAGATAATGGCATCTAAACATTTCTTCAATAACAAATAAACACGACAGAATCTTTTACTTGGATGAGTTGTTGATGAACATGAAACCCGTATATAGTTGAATATATATAAATGAAATAAAAAATATATATATATTGAGTAGAATGTTGAAACCCGTATATAGTAGTTGTTAGACATACAAATACTTTAACTGTTAAAATACTACAACAATACTTAATACATCATTGCGGCTTAATTTGAATATACGAGTACAAGTAGATATGGCATAATGTTTCTAGGACCATCTTTTAAGCAAACCCCTCTGACTAGCACAGACCAAGTGTAGACAGTCTACTCTTTAATTTGCTCTAGTACTAAGCACGGAGGGGAGGTAATTGCCCGGTGTTGGAACCGGCACTTCAGGTAGACCACAAGCTATGGACGACTGGACAAGCCAGCCTCTTTGGGTTGTACCCAAAGTGAGAGTACCCAGTGACATTCCCTCCATTCAGGGTGGTGGGGTGTTCAGCTCTGCTAGTGTTGATTAAGTTCATAGATCTTTCACCTGCCTGTAGCTTGTGGTTGTGACTGAGTCCTACCTGTTGTGTACGACTGACATTTTGTGAGGCATATCCTCGACTTTGGAAGTAGCCTCGTCCTGGGAGGTGAAATACCTAGCCCCCAGAGGGGAGGTAAATGCTCGGTGTTGGTATCGGCATTTTCAAGTAGGCCACAGACATGGACGACTGGGCATTGGGTCCCAGTGACATTCCTTTATCCAGGATGGAGGGGTGTTTAGCTCTAGGAGAGATGGAAGTGCATCATAATCTCTAACCTACCTGTGTCTGTGGTTCTTTGGGCTTCGGCCTGCTTGTTGTGTGCGACCAGCATTCAGTGGGCAAATCCTCGACTTTGGAAGTAACCTTTCCTGGAGGTGAAAACGGGCAAGTACCCGTAGCTCACGGGGACACTCAAGGGCAACGTAACTTTCCGCAGTGTGAGGGCAACGGTTTGTAGGCACTTATGCAAACCAATCCCTGTCTCTGAGCACGGACGGTATGGTTATCTTGAGTGTGTGGGGTTCTTCCCGGAACCTCAATTGAGTCAAGGGTGTCGCCACCTCTGGTGGATAGGTTCATCCGGGTGGGTCCCACTTCTATACCTGCCTCCTTTTGGGAAACCCTGATGGCCTGGCAGTGATGTTGGGTCTGACGGGCAAACGAAGTAGATCGGGTGCTGGGTCCGAGCCCGCCAGGGGTATCTGGGGATCTATCGCTCTGGTTATCTCTGGTTTCCCAGCAATGGGTAAGGCCTCGATCGGGTAGTGGTGTAAATGGGAGGTTGGGGTTCCCCCCGTCAGCGTGCTGACGGTCCCCTTCCTCCTGGCTATTGATGGCGGGTTCTGCCTGTCAGGGATTAGATAGGTCCCGAGTGTTGCTTGCACTAAATGCGTCGGGGCGCTCTACCATGGACCTCTAGGTCCCGACCTAGTGGAACCCAGGCGGAGTGACGCTTAAACAAGCAGCCGGAATCCCTGGTTAGGATTGAGGGGCAACCCTCCTTCCGAAGGGTCTGCTTCGGCAGCCGGCGAGCCTGATGACCTTAAGTCATCCGCCCATGATGTGCTAAAGGTTGATGCGTAAGCTTCGGCCTACATCATGGGGCCCGGGTATGTCCTCAAGGATAGGTACCGGGTATGCAGTCAGGGGGCTTCGGCTCTCATGACAAATAATGTAATAATGTAGTACTAAGCACGGGTACCTAAGCTATTTGGTAGCATTTGTGTGTCTAAATTGTTTATCAAATATCAATCGTAGAGATGGACCACCTATGTGCGTATTTAACCCCAAATATAAGTAAATGATAGATGTAGAATGGAGTATGATCTGTATAGCGTTATTACTGACTAAGATCTGCTGTTTCATTAGTCAGGATCATTTATTGAGAGCCCTATGATCAGGAACTGCTGGGTCTAGTTCTGAACAAAATAAAACTACTGTCTTTTTGACAAATTTAAGCATCTGTTTGTGAATTTCGTTAAGTTAGGCAACAAACATATAATCCTAAGGTTTAGTTTAGTTTTGTACATAAAAATGAAATACTTTTCAGGTGTAAGTCTATGAAGAGGGCTAAAGTTTTCAATAAAATGGGTTCTCACACATAAGTTAACGACCCCAACCGATTCATTGTGAGATTGTATTAGCTAATTGCCAACCACACTAACGTAAACCTACCTAGTAGCGTTCAGAGGTTGGTGATGTCAGGGCCTAAACTAGTTATTTTGTTAAGAGGTAAAAGACGCAATACTGTAGACCAGTAGTGGTGTGGGGGAGTATTTTAGTTAGCAGCGCCTTGCAGACCTATGTATCATTTGCTGGCCACACTGTCGGACGACCATTCATCTCCACCCCACTCTATCTGCTCTCCTGATGATGGCTTACCAGTCTCACTTCTACATCAGATATTTAATTCATTTCAATATTCGATTGGATATTAAACCCCCAAATTGATCATGGATTCACACTTTTTAACACTTTTTAAAGCTTTCCTGTAATGCATTTATTGTTTTAAAATCAGTTGATGTGAGTGTTGATATACGAAAACCCGTAATTTGTGTTAGCGTAGTTACCTATATAAAACTCCTAGTAACATTCTTAATGTTCCATGCATGTGTTACTATACAGATTAAATATGCTATTTGATGTTATCCATGCTATGTTAAACATACTAATTGACTATCTAACGACAATGGTATTACTGAAACTATTTTAACAGCTATTGGGATCCATTTCCCAGACAATATATCCCGACATCAGTGCTGCGGTTGGCATAAGTTCTGGCGTCCACCGCTGGGAGAACCGTGTATTTGAGGCGCACGAGATACATAAGAGCTGTCAAAAACGTAATTTATTTTAAATGTAAAAAATAGAAAATTTGTTTTGTGGTTAAAAGTGTCTATCTATCTAATCTGTGCAATAAGACTCGATCTTTAACATTTGATGTTTATTTATTGCGATTGTCATTTAAGAAAACATTGATTAAATACAAAATTAAAGTGTTAAAAAGAACGTGGTTTTGTTACTGCACAACAACGTGGTGTGAAGTGAAGACGAATTTGCAGATTTATTTCATCCAACTTCATTTCCCATGTGGTAGTATTTCTTACTCATCTGTATCCCTCCCACACAATTCTTGGTCGATGTACTCTTGTACAAGCGAGCAAATTAAACAATAGGTTTCCACTCCTACTAGGTTTGCCACTTTTTAAATATGTATATATATATATATATATATATATATATGAATTTAAACGAATGAAGTTTTTGGCCTCCAGGGACCTCAACACCAAAAATTATATCGGTCCCGGTTCCAGGTCTTACCATAAGTACTACGGTAATGTATTCTCTATATGGGAAATTTGCTAAAACACTGTTTAACAAATAATCACAGTATGGGAGTATAACATTTTATAATCTATAAACTGATCCCAGTTTGCTGGGAGCAAAACATTACTGATCAACAAACTCTTTCAAATTTTTGAGAGAATAACATTGCTGATACATAAACTATTTCTAGTTTGTTGGTAGTGTAACTTTACTAATCCATAAACAAATACCAGTTTATTAAGTGTGGAAAATCACTCTTAATAAATAATACTTAATATAATATTAACTTAATAATAACTTAAACCTTTAACTTTATAATAACTTAATACTGATCTAAAAACTCATTCCAGTTAGTTTGGAGGATAACACTACTGATCTACAAACTCATTTTAGTTTGTTGGGAGTATAACACTTCTCATCTACAAACTCATTCCAGTTTGTTAGGAGTATAACACTACTAATCTACAAACTCATTTTAGTTTGTTTGGAGTATAACACTACTCACCTACAAACTCATTCCAGTTTGTTAGGAGGATAACATTACTGATCTACAAACTCATTCCAGTTCGTTTGGAGTATAACACTACTGAGTTTCAAACTCATTACAGTTTGTTGGGAACATAACACTACTGATCTACAAACTCAGTTCAGTTTTTTATGAGTATAACACTTCTGATCTACAAACTCATTACAGTTTGTTTGGAGTATAACACTACTGATCTGCAAACTCATTTCAATTTGTTTGGAGTATAACACTACTTATCTACAAACTCATTCCAGTTTGTTTGGAGTATAACACTACTTATCTATAAACTCATTCCAGTTTGTTGAGAGTATAACACTACTGATCTATAAACCCATTTCAGTTTCTTAGGAGTATAACACTACTGATCTATAAACTCATTCCAGTTTGTTGAGAGTATAACACTACTGATCTATAAACCCATTTCAGTTTCTTAGGAGTATTAACACTACTGATCTACAAACTCATTCCAGTTTGTTTGGAGTATAACACTACTTATCTATAAACTCATTCCAGTTTGTTGGGAACATAACACTACTTATCTATAAACCCATTTCAGTTTGTTAGGAGTATAACACTACTGATCTACAAACTCATTCCAGTTTGTTTGGAGTATAACACTACTGATCTATAAACTCATTCCAGTTTGTTGGGAACATAACACTACTCATATACTAACTCATTCCAGTTTGTTAGGAGTATAACACTACTAATCTACAAACTCATTCGAGTTTGTTTCTAGTATAACACTACTGATCTATAAACTCATTCCAGTTTGTTTGGAGTATAACACTACTGATCTACAAACTCATTCCAGTTTGTTTGGAGTATAACACTACTGATCTACAAACTCATTCCAGTTTGTTTGGAGTATAACACTACTGATCTATAAACCCATTTCAGTTTCTTAGGAGTATTAACACTACTGATCTACAAACTCATTCCAGTTTGTTTGGAGTATAACACTACTTATCTATAAACTCATTCCAGTTTGTTGGGAACATAACACTACTTATCTATAAACCCATTCCAGTTTGTTAGGAGTATAACACTACTGATCTACAAACTCATTCCAGTTTGTTTGGAGTATAACACTACTGATCTATAAACTCATTCCAGTTTGTTTGGAGTATAACACTACTTATCTACTAACTCATTTCAGTACGGGCGGATAACATTTCTTACTGTCATCCCTCTATGAGCCACGCTCGGCGGCCGCCATTTAATATCCGGCCCTGTGGAGCTCCCTTGCTGACATCTGCGACTTAAGTTAAGTGGCAGGCCATTTACCTGCATTATGCATTCATTTTATTATCAATTCTAACGTAGTTTTAAATTTTACCTTAAAATGTGTAAGCACGCTTATTGATCATACATAACTAGGTTTATTACATTCACATAAAACAAGTCTAATTAATGCATTGCACAGAGCTTGTATTTTCTTTATTTTATGTTACTTACCGTTAGAGCAAAACATTCTGTCACAATTACCTAGTTGTTTAACATATTTCAGATTTTTTGTTGAAGAAAGACTTTTATAGTAAGATATTTGCTCCCATATAAACGATAAATACTCAATCCAACCCTTCTAAATATTACAACCTCGTATTTGATATAGGTTTTGTTTTTAAAAGCAGCGATACTAACACAATAGCATAAGGGTGTATAAGATATGGTAGCATATTTTTTTACAGCATTAGATTGATTAATGTAGTGTAAACCTTTGTGGACCATATTTACCGATTCGCAAACCCCAAATACATGAGTGCATTCGTTTGTTTGTACGTGGTAAACGGAAAAACTATTGCACCAACTCGGCTTAAATTAAACACAAATAAAGCTACAGCTACACGGATTTGTAAAGAACCAGTCCCTCTCGATATTGACCTAGGACTCTGCCCGTGTGCTTTCAAAGATCTGAGGTGATAGTTTATAAAGTTAATATTGATTGGTCTCTCTTGGCAACAAAGAACCAACTCATAATGCTAAGATGTAAATAAGCAAACTGTCAAATTCTCTTAAACCACAATTCCACACAGCTGATATTAACAAATTAAATATTATTATTTATAGTATAATAAAGTCATTAATAAAAGAAATTATTCATTGATATAGGAAATAAGTAAGACTCTATAGCAGTTGCCGTATCAACCTATCTTGAGTTTTGAACTTACCCCATGAGAATTATTTTCTTGATATATTTGAACTATTGTAATAGCTTTTCGTTTACTTTTCGTAAACTGATTAACAAGTCTTTTTAACTTTTTTCCGAAAACGGTAATTGTGTTTATGTTTGTTTCTATAATCAATGTCAATAGTGTAAATGTAAGTGCCTTTAACTATGGAACGGGAGAAGTGACAATCACTATAACATACTTGCCAAATTAAACTAGCTGTTTGTATGTTATTTGTGGATAAAATGTATTCATTAATTGAATTTGTGTAGTTTTTAAAGTTGTTTTTACAAACAAAATGTAGTGAAATTTAGAATTTTCTTTTCTTACTGTAAAATTTACTCAATGAGCTCTAGGTAAGACGCCTTACAAAAATCGAGACATTTTGTAATTTACATCTCTTTTATTTTACATAAATAACAATTAATGATATTTTATTAACTGCAGTACCCTAAGCTGTGAGATCAGTTGTTCCTGATAATCTAACTCAAATATTGCTATTTATTATAATAAGCTAAATATACCTACACGCATCGTATCTTAAATCCATTAAATCCTACTCACAATATTTTCCTAGGTGCATCATCACCACTTCTATATCGTTTCAGGTAAACGAGTTCACCACCTTATTTAACAAAAAAGACTTTCATCAAAATAAGCTTTGCAATCGAGTTTCGTTTCTAAATTAATTGTGGATGTGAAACATTTTATACGGCATATTCAAAGAACCAACCGCATCCTTACCCTGTTACAAAGCACGGACAAAGTAACTACTGTAGTACACTATTGTAGTGTAACTAGTACACTACTAAACTATTTCATAAATTTACTTACAGCAATTAATGCTTTTTACTAAACAGATTTGCACTGTTTAAATAAGGGCTTTTAAATGTCCACATCTTTTTGGACGTATGAGCAACTTTAGTAAGAAACGTTGAAGTGTGAAAAATTATTTAAGTTAACTGCTACAAACAAAGAAGGGATTGTCACTAGAGTAGGCCTACAAATCATTATCGTTATCTAATCGCTCCACTGGCTGGAAGTCATGATAAGACATAATAATTGAATACCAATAATAAGTTCGATGCCCTATACGTATGGAACACTTAATCTTTATTTATTAGTCCATTAATAGCATATCTTATGTCAGTCTTACCCATTTAAATAATTAATACTTAGTAGTCAATGAAACTTTACGAAAATACTTGTATAAATATTTCAAATCAGTAGATTGTTTACTAAATGTTTTGTTAAGTTAACCATCACAAAAAGCACAACATTTGGTATAACATAAGCACGTCGAAGAATTCGTCTGCAATGATCCTTCATCTTCGTTGATCTTCAATTCGTACTTCAAAAGACAATTTCAACGGGTTGACAGTAGTTTATGGCTTTAACAGCAGAAAGTCGAAACCTCTCTGTATTTAGTTTTAAGATTTTGTTGGGGGGGGGGGGGTATTATTACCACCCGCTCATAATACACTGATGATAATACACCGATCAGTCAATAAAGTGTTAGCTAAAAAAAGTAAGGATAAAGATTAGAGCACAACAAAATAAAAAAAACTATGTATTCATATCCAAAGCATAGTATTATAACTAAGAAACAACTGAAGTAATGTAGTAAAAGGTCAGGTTGACAAGCTACCTACAAAACAACACAAGCCTACTTACATAACTTAAAATAATGTAAGTATAAACGTAAAGTAATTAGGACAAGACTGTAGATGACGATAAAGCATGACCAAAATACCCCCGCCGCAGCAAACCTGCAGACTTAGCGAATTTCCATTTGTCTGATTGGATTTAAACTAAAATGTCTCCTTAAAAATATCAAATTTATTCCCTATTTAAACAGAATTAGTTTATTGAGTATTTAGGTTTGCTGCAACAGGGAGGGTAAAAAAGTTTTTTTTCATGTAAAATGTTACAAGGTACTGTGGTTTAGTAAGAAATTAATGTATTTTCCAAATTTGATCAAAATATGTTCATAAACAAGCAAACTACAACAGTTGAATTATTCTCCATAAGAATAACATGGGAATTTTAAAATTACAATGTTTTTGAATTTTCTCCGTAACAATTAGGCGCATAATAACGCTTCAATATACTAAATTATTTGTTTTTTAAGCTCTACAAAATGGTTAAAAAGAAATTGTGAAATTTTGTGTTTTTAGGGTCAAAAATGGGAAAAACCTATTTTTACCCCATAAAACCCCCCATAAACCCCCGTTCCCATAGTCCGATCATGCTGGTTCGCGAACTCATTCAAGTTTATCCCGCCTTACACCTTCAAACCAAATTTTATCAAAATCGGACAAAAATTACTCAAGTTATCGTGCGGATGGACACACACACACACACACACACACACACACACACACACATATATATATATATATATATATAAATTTGAACGAATGGTGTTTTTGGCCTCTGGGGACATCAAAATGAAAAAGTAAATCGGTCCCGGGCTTAGGTCTTACCATGAGACCTACGGTAATAGCTACTTCCCTATAGGGAAATTCGCTAAAACAGTAATGACCATATATATAACTTTACCTATTCTACCTACGAAGAAACACCTTCTCTCAGCTACTCTTGTAGAAGTGTAGATCTATAAGCTAATAAGGAAATGAAGCAAGGGAACTTTAGCCTAACAATTTAGCATACAGAACTATAAGAAATTTAATTTTACCAATAATTTTACCTAAAATTAAAAATTATTCTGTTATTAGTACATCTCTGAGAATAAACGTAACTTAAATCGTATTATTCTCATACAATAAGCATTGATATTAACTCATTAAGCTTTTTATACTAAGACTTTTTTTAATTTACACAAACTCTTTTGTTAGGTTATAATGAAAGGTCAATCTTTTGGAGATGATCCCAAAACATAGTTATTTTTAAATTTTACACGAGGCCCAATCAGCAAAGAAAAACTTAACCGAATATTAAAAGTAATTCTCAAAATAAGATCAAATATTAATAAACAATGTATACATAAATTAACCCTCGTACTTCTGATAACTTATGGCACAAGAATGACTTGTATCGATTATGTAAACATCGCTATTTATTGTTTCGTTTTGCCAAGATACATGGTGTAACAAGAACATGATCAATTAATGGAACGGATGAAAAACACTATTTGAGTTTGTGATCACTCTTTGCGTGTTATTATTCTCTAAATAACAAATTGAATTTCTGAACAATTTTGAATCGTTGTAGAATAGGATTTAACCAGGTAGGTATATTTTTCTTTGCAAAGAACAATAAAGAAAAGGTAGTTTTACTTGACTTAGAAAACTTGGAGACTTAAAACTTTGCTTCCAGGAAGTCCCGTCGACACAGTTTTGTTTATATTATGTTTCTTAGAAGTTTTTATTTAGTATCACTGAACTGGAACCAGATAAAGTTAGGTTAAAACCAACACCAGTGATAATGTATAAATTCTTTCGCTTTTAAGTTGATGGAGTAAAATAAATAAATAGATGTGTGAAACCTGCATTAAGTTTTTATTCCCCTGTTACACCCTGCCCTGGTGTTCTGAGGCACGCGTGTGCTCATATACACTTTTCACTCTTACTCATATTGTAGAAGTGATATTTGTAGCGGATATAAGGAGTTATATAAGGAGTTAAATTATACGTTTTGTGTTGTTAATCTATTGAGTTCAAATTTGATACGTTAAACAGTTTCGCGATTAAAATTTTATTTTAGACTTTCCAGCTATTTTTTTACGATCTAATGTAGTTAGAGCTATCTTATTGTCGAGCAAAACATTTATACTGTATAGACTTTTCATATGGAGCTTAAGGCCTTTTCTGGAAAACTTAAGTTTGTCCCTTCATTGTGCAGTGCAGTAGACTTGATGTCCCAATAACTACCGTCTGTAGTCGTGTATACTACCCAATAACTGTAATATTAGTGCGTGTGACCATGGAAAATATCCAGACAACATATTGTTCGAGTTTTATAATAAAGTTCAGTTGTCACTACAAAGCTAGATAAAACAACGGGCAATACTACGCAATAAACTGTAATCTTTCTAAACAAATAATGTCAATGGTTCATGAACTCTGAACGCTTCGTTTCAGAGTTCCTAAAAGGTAGTGCATCTTAGAAAGACATTGCGGTGTACGTATTCGAAATTTATTATAAGTTTACGCAAGCTGATCATATCAACGCGTGTTTAAATAAGCCCTAATGTAAACTCATTCTAGAAAAAGTACGAGTTAAGAGGTCCGTCTTAATGAAAAAAAATTCACTAAATTAACATTTTAAAGATCAAAACTATGTTCCAATATAGATGGTGTTAAACACGTTCAATTGTAGATGTAAAAAATCGTAATATCTTACACAAGTAATAAAAAAAATAACGTCACTTAAATATGTTTAATTAACTTTATGTTTAATAACTTTAAATAGTGCAAATAAAAGATTTGTTTGCTTCTAAATAAATACCAAACTTAAAAACAACACATTCCTTCCTTTTATCCATTTCAACATGGGATACTTATTAGCTTATTAATCCCTGTTTGTGATCTACAATGTAAAGTAAGTGTTGTGCATGGCATGTGACGCGCAGAGTGTACCAGGTTATTATCGTTTTGTTTGCGGATACACCATTAGTCATTTTATACAGGTCACTTATCATCATATTTCACCATTGACAGGTTTCATGTCCGTTGTAACAAATTATTAATTCTCACTATCTGTTGATTTCATAATATTTTAAGGATGCCATTTATGCCATGTAAAAAAATAATAGATGTAAATTTAAATACATGCATTGATACAGTTAGTGGTTTAATCATTTTACACAAATAAAACAATTACTTTCCTGATCAGATTAATTAATAACAACTGCATCAGCGTCGCAAACAATACATGCTTTGCGACCGTAGCAACAATTACTGTATTTCTCTCCCCCCCCCTCATTATATAATTACAAGTAAAATAATTGATATTTAGTATAACCTAATTATAAATATAATTAGTTATATTGGTAAACGTTATACAATTCCTTGTCCCTGTATTATGTATTGTTAAGGGCCAAGGGGCGTTATTTTAAATCATTCCCAACAATAGATAAATCTGCACAAAATAGTTAAACATTTTCTTGATTTAGATCAGTCATAAAACAGACAGTAAATATAGTGAATTGCTGAAACTGCTAGATAGGTTATTAAAGAATTTCTCTATAAGGGAAGTAGCCATTTGTTTAGGAGGCAAGGTAAGACCTAGACCCAGGACCGACTTTCTTTTTAGCGAATTTCCCATATAGGGAATAAGCTATTACCGTAGTACTCATGGTAAGACCTGGACGCGGGACCGATTTTTTTTTTCGATTTGAGGTCCCTAGAGGCCAAAAACACCATCCGTTCAAATTCATATATATATATATTTATATATTTATATATTTATCCTACTAATATTATAAATGAGAAAGTTTGGATGTTAGGATGTATGGATGTATGGATGTATGGATGTATGTTTGTGACAAGTAAACGTGAAAAATACTGGTCGGATTGGGCTGAAATTTGGCATGATGATAGCTCACATTCCCGATTAACATATAGGCATATTATTATTTCAAGAATCCTTTCGGGCTCCGCCCCAGTGGCTCTGGCGTTTCCCATGTTAACCTTATGAGGAATGGAATTATTGAATCTTAACAGCTGTTTCAATTAAACAAGTTGGTTATGTTCTATGATGTTTAATAGCATTAAAGTTACAAGGATTACCACCAGGGTGCAGCACTATTAATTCTTTTACATTTATGACAACAGCTAATTTGCAACCAAAAGGTGAGTGAGCGTAGCGAACGAACTTCAACCTGGAGGCGAGTTAGCGTAGCGAACGAGCTAACCTGAAGGCAAGTGAGCGCAGCGAACAAACTTCAACCAGGACGTGATTGAGCCATGCGAACGAGATAATCTTGAAAATTAAGAAGTTAAACGGGGCAAAGCCCGCGGGTTACAGCTAGTATATATATATATATATGTGTCCGTCAGCACGATAACTCGAGCAAAAATGATCCGATTTTGATGAAATTTGGTACAAACTTGTAAAAGTACGTTTATTCGAACGAGTTCGCGATCCAGCATGATCGGACCATGGGAACGGGGGTTTACGGGGGGTTTTATGGGGTAAAAATAGGTTTTTCCCATTTTTGACCCAAAAAACATAAGATTTAGCAATTTCTTTCCAAACCATTTTGTAGAGCTTAAAAAAACAAATAATTTAGTATATTGAAGCGTTACTATGCGCCTAATGGTTACGGAGAAAATTCAAAAAAATTGTAAATTTAAAATTCCCATGTTATTCTTATGGAGAATAAGTAAACTGTTGTAGTTTGCTTGTTTGTGAACATATTTTGATCAAATTTGGAAAATGTTTTTATTTCTTACTAACTATTCACATTTTACAAAAAAAAACAGTTTTACCCTCCCTGATGCAGCAAACCTAAGTACTTGTTAAACTAATTCTATTTAAATCAAGAATAAATGTTATATTTTTAAGTAGACATTTCAGTGTAAATCCAATCAGTCAAATGGAAATTCGCTTAGTCTGCAGGTTTGCTGCAGCGGGGGTATTCATTTTGATGTCTCCAATATGTGAGTTTAAACACGATAACTCGAGTAATTCAGGTCTGATTTTGTTGAAATTTGGCATAAACGTGTAGGGCGAGATAAACAGGGTGTTATGGGGTGAAAAAATTGGGGTTTTAAATTTTTACCCTTAAAACGTGAAAATGAATTATTTTAATTAAAGCCATCATGTTAAACGAAAAAAACAAACAATTTTGTAAATTGAAGCGTTTTTGTACGGTTAACAGTTGCAAAGGAAATAATAATAAAAAAAACTGTAAATTTAAAATTCCCATTTTATTTCTTATGAATAAAAGTTAACCGTTGTAGACTGCTAGTTTATGGATATTTTTATTATTTTTTTATTTTATAAAAATAAAAGACATTTGTTTTAAAATTCTTGTTTTTTGTGTTATTTCTATAATGTTGCATATCAAATTAAAGCTAAGCTCGTTAGGGATCCTAAATTTTAATCTCAATTTTTAGGGAAAATATAGGGTATTCAATATAGAACCAAATTTCCCACATAAGGAGACGCACAAAAAAAGTCAAATTCTGATTCTATCAATTGTTTGTTAACAATAGTTTTAAAATTATCTATAATGTGACATATTTGACAATTGATAGTGAGATTTGAACTAGAGAAGCTCTGGTTTTGGTACATTCTGTATTAAAACAAGTTTAAATTAGTTTTTGTTTATTCCTTGGGGTTTGTTTAGCGGGAGACATTTCAATTTATCATCGTTGGACCAACAGTTTGTCTGAAATCAATAGTAGATATATTACGTGATTCGCCTTGTTTAAAGAGAATAAATGCATAGTGTCCATCATTGATAGCCTATAAAGTACCTTATGTTTAAGCTAACGACCAATAAAATTGAACACGCAGCTCCTACAAGTTTGAAACCTAGTAAATGTTTGTTTTCTAGGATATTTTGAATCAGAACACTTTTGCGAGACCTCAGCAATTAAGCTTGGAGCAGATTGAACGATACTAACTGAGTTAACTTTTAATGGATGCAAACGAAGATTTACGCGACTTTCCCTAATTAATATTCCATTATCTTGTAATAATAACGGGCCAGCAAGTCACTAATTTTTCTACTTCTGCAATTAGAAAGTTTGCCTCAAGCAAATGTTTATAAAATGTTGTATTCTGAAAATGCTTGATTTTCATTATCATTTTTTCATATAACGTCTTAAATACTCAACAAAGGAAGGAGTAAGTAAAAGATGAAGAGGATCTAAGACTTATAGAGGCGACACAAAATTTTCTTGATAGTGTTACTAGATTTTCTTAAATTCTTTAATGTTCATAATAATTCATGATTCTTTATTTATTTTGTTAGAATCATTGGCGACATTGTATTTAAGGTTCAAAAACACCATAGACTGCAGCCTACTGTTATTTTGGAAGTAGATAAACTAAAAATAATCTGTTGTTATTCTTATTTTGATTGTTATTTGAAGACTATGTATTAGTATTAAATATACATCCTTCCATCTATAAATCCATACTGATGACTTAATGATGGGATAACAAGGAAGATTAATATACTTCTATTTAGCACAAAACATATCCATGTAAGGATCCTGCTCACTGCATAAGTAAAAATACAAGTACGCAGATTTCTCCATATCTTTATCCGGATTTCTTTATTGTAGATTTCTCTGAAGACGTTATACATTGTAATGGAAATTAGACGTTTGTATTTCCATAAACACACGTCAGAATATATAAACGTATTAGAACAGTGTTACTCTATGCTCGAAATACAAAATACAACTCACTGTTAGAGGTTGAGTTAGAAATCATGCTGCGTACTTACAGTCAGTTAGCATTTAAATAGATCAACCGCAATAACATTAATTGTTTTAAGTATTAACCTTGAATCGCTGGTTTTAGTAATTGTAAGTAATCCAGTAATATATAACCATTGTTATTGTTGTCTGAGATCAAAAGTGAAATGAGCGAGCTGGACCAACTTTCTCACAATCTAGACAACGAGGTGTATGGACCAAGAAAAAAATATTTAGTAGTACCCTAAGCAAACAGATTACTCTGGACAATCTTGCACAAACCAAATCTATCTGAGGAGACCAGCATAAATTTATCAATTTTTATTCCTAGAACTGTAATGACATTTTCATTGTTTACATTCTGTGACTCTAGTGGAATGATTTTAACTTTACAAAAGAGGTTTCAAGTACTACGCAAAATTGGTTAGTGATGCAACTGGAGATTTTACAATAACAAGAGTTGAAGTGCTGAGTCAATTCAAACGAGGGAGAAAACATTGAAAGAAGTAATAAAAACAGGTAAAGATAGCGTGTAAAACATGATTGAAATATACCAAGATCCATATGAAGAATGAGTTTGATAAGCACATCACATCAAAGTCAGTACGATCAGTCGGAAAGAAATAAAACACAGAGGGCGAGTTTAAGGTCTTTTCTAAAAAAGATAAATCTATACTTATTTAATACGCAAGCAGGATTTTTGTGACAATTACTCCTCCGAAACTACTGAACCGATTGACATGTTTTTGGTGTCATTGGAAAGAGCGTAACTTGAAGTTGTGCAGGAAACTTTCTTTTTAGGGAAATAATTAGAGAGTGAGGCCCTGGGGCCCTTTAAAGTTTCGTATTTCTCCATAAGGATAACATGGGAGATAATTTTTATTTACAGAAACATATGTTTGTTTCTTGAAAATAGTCAAAGTCTACTACATAATAATTGCTGAGTATTATGACTGTTAATGTATATTACATTTAAATCTAGGATTGTATACCTTAAAGTTTACTCATAATGGATCTTACTACTTTATTTTAATGCTGTGAATGGTAAAATTCAGTTGTGAATAAGTTACCATGATTTAGAAAACTTTAATATAATAATTTATGTATTTAAAATCACAAATCTTTGACAATATTATTTCATTTGAAACTAAACAGCTGATCAACAAATCAAACAAATCATCTACTTCATGTGAATAATATTGTTACACAAACATAATTTTTGTTAACCAATAACTTGATTCTTTTTTACTTGTGGGTGTATTTTGAGTTTGCAGTTATGATAGCACTAAGCCAAGTAACTTTTATCTAATTTTCTTTATAAACTAACAGTATTAATGAATTACTACATGGACTTGACAATTTATTGTCAGTATACCAAGGGAAAGAAGAGCGGGTCCTCGAAAACAGACGAAGGCGGAGACACCCATCTAGAAAATCCAACTGAGTTTTTAAATATAAAATAGAGGTCAGTGGATTGCCAAGACACAGATTAGACTAATAAAAGGGGGCAGTGGTTTTATTGATGAGGAATATTAATACATCAAAAAGGGCCTCATTAATGGGATAAGGCTTCATGTGATTAGAACGGTCAACAACTTAATAGAATGAAAAGTCCTAACTGGAACAAGTGAGTTGGGACATATTTTGATTTCGAGGATAAAAATTTGCCCGTCTGAAACAAACTTACCGGCTGCACTTTAACCTTTGTAATGTATGTGTAATTAACCTAACCTAACTAATCAAACAATATATCGAATGAAACAATCGAATGAAAATATCGAATCAAAAAAACAATCGATATTTTCATTCGATTGTTTCATTCGATATATCGTTTGATTAGTTAGGTTAGGTTAACCTTACCTAACATTACCAAACGATATATCGAATGAAGCAATCAATTAATCGATATATCGATCGATATTTTTATTCGAATGAGTGTAGGACGTCAAGTAAAGTGCAGCCAACTTACCTTTTAAAATGGAAAGATGCTAATTTCTGTTATCTTTGGCATTTGCAGCACAAGCACTTTAATTAAAGAGCAGCACTGTTCTTACCCAGACCAATTTCAGTGCATGAGCAACTATTAGTGCAGGAAAAAAGTGTAAAATTTAGCCTAATAGTGGAATTTTAATTTATCAGGCTGAAAATTGGTGGAGATGTTGTACATACAGCTGGGAACATCCTACTAAAATTCCCAAAAAATCCCACTTGGGCAACATGCCGCCATCTTGGAAAATGGCCGCCATAATGGATTTCCAACCTTGTGTCACATATTCAAGCATAAAACCACTCCTAATTGTGATAAAAACGTGCAGTTTCTTCAAAATTATTTGTCGGGATGTAATTAAAATATTTAGAGCCATTGTAAATAATTGTGTATAGTAATTTAACATTTTTATGCAAAAAATAACCAACAATTTTTTTTAAAGTAATACTAGTCTTGGATTAAAAATTGATTTAAGACCTCTTTTACTCATCGGGAGAAAAACTTACCAGCATAATCTAGTGACGTGGGGCCCATATCCCACGCAAGTCGAGAAGTTTTCAAAGAGGTCAATATGCAAAAGAAAATGTAATAATATTTGTTTTTGGTCTTTAAGTATGCCGTCATATTGACATTGAACGTGCGATTGCAGCCTAAGTTTTAGACCGCGTCGTGGTGGAGACTGTAATATAATGCTGTAAATGAAACGAGTTCTCATGCAGCATGCTGAAGTGAGGGGATATGTTTCTACATTAAAACCCTTTAGGAGATCAGACAAGATACAGTCACATTTAGCCATGGGAAATGTGGTCGTTGTGCGGGGTGAAACTATTCCTATTAGCCAAAATTAGCTATTCTATCAAATTATGTGTCTTGTCCGTAATGATTAACAGTTGAAGACATGTTTTGAATACGAGTTAACACCATTATTAACAGCATTATTCAGCGATGGGACCAATAGAAAACCCAACAAGGCTGCATTAAGGACTATGAGGGAGAAATTGTGTCCTCCTACAGATTGTCTTCCACTAGCTCCAAACCTTGTGATAGATGGTGGGCATCTTCTTCACATGGTAGTCTGGCAAAATCCGGCTATTTTCTCTGACATTTTTGTAAGGCGTACCAGACATACATTGTAAAACATTACGGAAATCAAGTCATTGTTGTTTTCTACTTATTCCAGGAAAGTACGATGAAGGATGTAGAACACGTTAGGCGAACGTTTAAAGCGACTTCTGCCGAAGTTCTTGTTGGTTCTGATGTGCAAGTGGTATCCCAGCAGCATCCATTCTTAGCCAACGCAACCAACAAAACAAGGCTCATTGATCAATAATAAGCCATCCAAACAGAAACTGAATACAAGCGGTCCATGCGAAAGCTGATGCAGATCGTCTAATTGTCCAAACAACCATCCTGCTAGCCAATGAAGAAAAAACTCTGCAATTGTTGGAAAGAACACTGAGGCATTCGTCCTGTTATTGAACCTTACTGTACCCCCCCCCTTACTACCCTTACTGCCCGGCCCTTACTGTGTATTGACCTGACGGAAATATCTGAATGCTCATTCCACTTTCAAAGCTCATTAGCAAAAGATATTTTCATCCACAGCACTGCAAAATAGTATGGACAATGTCAACAAGCATCTTGTTTTCCCACATTCTATGTCCGGTTGTGATACCACGTCAGCAACCTACAGGAAAGGGAAGATACAAGCATTCAATGTTCTAAAGAAATCACCAATTCTTTGCCAACCAGTGTATGTGTTCAATCGGGCGGAATCCACACAGATGGAAATCGTCAAATCTGGATAGGAATTTCTTGTAGCCCTATGTATGGAGCAAAAAGCGGTCAGGGACTCAAAAGAACTCGATACAAACAGTACCTGGAAATAATATCAAAACGTCTTGAGTTTTAATTTGACCTTTCAACACTTCTACCAACTTCTGAAGCTGATAGAGAGCACAACCTTAGAGTGTACCACCAGGATCAAGAATGGCTAGGGGTTTCTCTTCCATCTACAGAGTGGGGATGGAAAAATAACGAAATAGGTATATTTACTCCAATTCCTGCTTCAATGCCCCATTACCTGACAACCTCCTCAACTTGATAAGATGTGCATGTAAGACTGGATGTAACAGGTATTGTGGGTGTCTGAAAATGGGTTATCTTGTTCACGATTGTGTATCTACTGCACCAACGGTTGTGGTCACGGGATCAATGCCACATCAGTACTAAATTAATGAAGCAGGGGACATCAATGTACCTGATTTACCAACCCAGTTCCGTTCTGACCGGGAAGTCAACACAACCGACATGCAAATGATTCCATTCTACTTTGCAGCAAGAGGAAAAAGTCACATCAAAGAAAATCGTTTTATAACTCATCACAAACTTATCAATTGTCAAACAGAATATATTCAGTTTTTTTGGAGTTTATATAAAAAAGAAAAA